>NC_135716.1:54522245-54845995 GCF_964656455.1 Halichoerus grypus
CTAGAGAAAAATATCCTCCCCATACAAAAAGAAAACAGAGACATTCTAAAATAAATGGATGAAATGTGTCAGCAGTTCTGCTTTACAAGAAATGCTAAAGGAGGTTTTAAAGAATGCCTACAGACCTAGACTTCTAAAAAACTAAAGGCTGAGGAAAATGATGCGAAATAGAAACTTGGATCTACATGAAAATGATGAGCATATATTTAATGCAAAAGACTCTCTTTTCTTTTAATTACTTTAATGACAAATGACTGTGTGAGGCAAAAATAATGGAGTATTCTGGGATTTATAATGTATATGGAAGTAAAATATTTGAGAAAAACAAACAAGAGTGTAAATGGTATTATGTTTTTTTAAGGTTCTCAATGTATGGGAAGTGATAAACAATATTAACTTATTAACTCCAAGTAGATTATAATAAGAATAAATATTGTAATCTTTAGTGCAACCACACACACACACACACCCACTACACACACACACACACCCACTACACACACACACACACAAAAGCCAATACAGGATAAAAATAAATAGATGACTAAAACTATTTGGTTAACCCAAATGATTCACCAGACTGGATTAGAGACACACTGTGAAAGACTTAATAATGATACTGATTTCTGTCTACTCAAATAGTAGGCAGATAAAGCTACATGGACCCCAAAGAGGGCATATTCTCTAAAGCCCTTTCAGATGTAGCCAAAGAAGAAAATAGAAAAGGAAAGAACTCCTCAAGAAAAGAACCACACTCCACAGAAATCTTATCTCTGGGAAAAACTAGACTAATCAAGAAACATATTCCAACTCCATAGGGTGAGAATCCCCCACAAATATCTGTCTGGCAAAATTTCAGAATTGCAGTGGATCAGTGACTATTGGTGCTTGCCTTTATTTATTTACTTATTTATTTCAAATGGGAGGATTTGTTGTAGCTAATTTGCCCTTCTTCCACTCTTATATATCAGATATGTAAGTGATATGTAAACAACATTTTTTAGATTACAGGTCTCCAGATCAACAGGAATTGTATCATGAACTGATATAGAGACTATTCTGAGATCCTGGGATTTTATTCTGATGATATTATTGGAAGGCACTTTGGGATTTTCTCCCTTTAGGAGTGAGTGAGAATATTTGTGGGTAGAAGGAAGAGAAGTACATATTATGACAAAGAAGGCAGACTGTGTTAGATTTAATTATTGTTCAAACTTTTCTCTGCATTGAGTTTCACTGTTGAAAGATTATAACTTGTTTACATTAAGATTCAGGCTTAATGATGTGATTTTCTTTGGCATTGGCAGTATGCACATCACTTCTAAGTAGAAGTGAGAGCTTCTGCCATGAGAACAGGGTTGTCTCATATAAGGGCTTCTCATTCAGCCTAGTTTTCTGGGTAGGGAAGACCTGGAGCAGAGCTGCGGCTGACCCACAGCCAACGAGTAACACATGTGAGAAAGAATTTGGTTGTTACAAGACTTACCCGTTTTTTATTGTTGATGTTTTGTTGTTACAGCTGCAAAATGTATTGGTACTGACTGATAGATCAGATTCTATCACTTTTCAGCTCACTCTTTCCTAGGATTTCTCATTTCATCCAGCATGAAAGCTCAGATCTTTACAATGATCTGCAGGTCTCTACATAATTGGCTTGCTGTGCTCTGCTCAATGCCCTCCCAATGTCCCACTGTCAACTCCAGCTACACTAGCTGCTTGGCTCTCTCCAAACCATATTCCTACATCAAGGCCTTTGTACTTATTCTCATGTCGAGTGTACCTCTCTCTCTCCAGATATTTGCATGGCCTTCCCCCTCCCATTCTTTAGCTGGCCACATAGCCCCTTATAAGGCAATATCTTATCACCCTAAAAGAAATAACAACAACTCCTACTTTCAGAATTCCTGTTTCCCTCATTTGCTTTTTAAAGCTTATTTACCTAGGCAATATTCATCACCACTTGCCACGTTATAAGTCTATTTATCACCTGCCTTTCCTCTCTAGACTATCAGGTCTTTGAATGTATTGACATCTGGTACATTCCTGACCACAGGGATAGTTTTTAGGGGTGGTATTTGAATTAAGATAGCTCAATCGGGGTGAAGATAAAATGCAATGATGTCAATATTTTTATGCTTTACATTAGTCTAGGGTCTATAAAAAGTCCTATTTCTAAATCTAGTCACAGTAGGGGTTAGGGCTTCAATATATGAATTTTGGAGGGGACACAATTCAGTCCGTGACACCATTGTAACAGCCGTTGGTTAAATGTCTGTATATCTTCCTGCACTAGAATACATCAACCCATAAAACATTCTTTCTGAGTTGGTGCCTAAATAGAGGATTTAAAAGGCTATTCACATATTCTAGCAGACCAACTGCTTCTAGGTGAGGCAGTATGTTCTAAGAGGAGTGGATTTAGAAAATACCGTGGTTGTGTGCCCATTGACTTACCCCTTTTGCCATAAAATGTGTCTGTTATTCTGAGGTAGTGTTTCACAAAATCTCAAGTAGATAAATCTGCCACTCAGTAAGCCTTTGGAAATTTCTGCTTATGAATCACTGTAATGTTCCCAGTACATGATAGGTAACTTTAGCCCCATAGTCACTTGATAACCAATGAATAGGCCCTCATATTCATCAAGGACTCCATAAAACTCTAAAAGTTACTTTTCAAGTGACAAGCATTATACTGCCTCAGAAAGCATGTTTTGTTTAAGTTTTTTTCTGAGTTTCCCCTATTTGAACCTCCCAGAGATGCCAAAACAGATCTTTTTCTACCAGCGAAATATCTAACAATTTTGGATCTGTTTTCATAGTCCAGGAGGCAGGGAAAGTTGCAACTCAGCCTGGTCCTGAATCTCCCATAGATCTTGTTTTAAACACCCACTTGAAACTGGTGGCTTCTGAATCATTTCAAAAATGGGTTGAAGCAGTATTTCAACATTTGCTATTTCTGCCTAGAAAATTCAAAGCAGCTCACCAAGCACTGTGCCCCTTTCTTACTTGTCATTTACCTCAGATATATTAGCATGACTATGTACTGGCATGACCCATATCATTGTTCCCCTAAAAGCTTTATCTGAGTTGTAGGTCCTGAATCCTTTGGGGGTTTACTTGCCACTCACCAGTACAAATATTTCTTACTAGGACATTTAGGCTACTTTCCATTACTTATTCATAAGGCAAAATTACATTGATGACCTCCATATATTAGACCAGTATGATATTCTGCAGAATATCAAGTAAGTCATTATCTCTGCAGGCTGTATTTTGAGAGAGAACAGTAGAGATGACATAGCTCTGGAGCAAGAACTGCTAACCTTCACATGTAGATGGAAAATGCATTTCATCCTTTTTATTGCCAGAGATTGAAAAAATAAACTTGTCATAAATGTAGCTGTATACTAAATGCTGAAGACGGTTTCTTTGTTCCAGCAAAGATACCCCATGTGAGCACAGCAGCTACATTTGGGCCACTAGTTTGTTAAGTTCTCAGGAGTCCATTGCCAACATCCATAACCATGTTTATAGAAGCTATATTGGTTAATTGAGCAGGATTATGATAGGACCGCAATCTACATAGACTTTATATAGATGGTAGCAGTATTTATAATTTCACCTGGGATTCAGTATTTCTTCTGACCAGAGAGTAAGTAAGTTCCACAATCCCTTCCTTTAAGACTATTGTCTAGAACCACATCTGGTAGCAAATATTTTAGTTTGTGTTTCCCCAAAAGTAAAGCCTAGGACAAGGACTTGGAAGCATTTTGTTTAGGAGTTAATTCACAGGAAGAAGGGAAGAAATAGAAGAGAATGTGCCCCAGCAAACAAATCAAAGCCAATAAAGCATGCATTATAGGAAGTGATTACTGTTGTGTGCAACTGAGTCTTACCTCCATCAGAGACTCTGTGAAGACCCATGTAAAATAAGTCTTAGGATTGTCTGTCAGAAGGACAAGAGGCTGAGGTATTTATTTATGTCTCTTCTTATCCATTGTTTGAGGGTTGTGGTAGGCAGAATAATGGTCCCTTGAAGATATCCGTGTCCTAATGCCTGGAATCTGTGAATATGTTAGTTACATGGCAAAGGGACTTAACATTGTAGCTGAAATTAAGGTGGCTAATGAGCAGATCTTAAAACAGAGAGATTATTCTAGATTACTTGGGTAGGCCTTATGTAATTACAAGGATCTTTAAAAGTGGAAGAAACAAGCAGAAAGTCAAGTGAGGTACTACTGTAAGAAAGACCAAATCAGCCATCACTAGCTTAGAAGATGGAAGGAGGCCAGAAGCCAAGGAATGTTGGCAGTCTTTAGAAGCTGGAAGAGGACAGGAAACAGATTCTCTCCTAGTGTCCTCAGAAAGAATGCAGCCCTGCCAAGTTCTTGACTTTATTAGTGAGACACGTTTCAGATTTTTGATCTCCAGAACTGTATGATAATAAATTTGTGTTGTTTTATGCTATTAAGTTTGTGGTAATCTGTTAAAACAGCAATAGGAAACTCATACAAGGATTATCTTGAGAGTTACCCTGTGTTTGGACTCAGTGAGCTCCTACAGTTTCAGAGAAAGCCCTGAAGCAGAAAAGTAGAAAACCAGCACTCACTTTTTGAGTTTTTTTTATTATTATGTTCAATTAGCCAGCATATAGTACATCACTAGTTTTTGATGCAGTGTTCAACTTATCATTAGTTGCACATAAAACCCAGTGCTTATCACAACACATGCCCTCCTTAATACCCATCACCCAGTTACCCCATCCCACCACCCCCCTCCCTTCTGTAACCCTCAGTTTGGTTCCTGGAGCCAAGAGTCTCTCATGGTTTTTCTCCCTCTCTGATTTCTTCCCATTCAGTTTTCCCTCCCTTCCCCTGTGGTCCTCTGTGCTATTCCTTATGTTCCACATATGAGTGAAACCATATGATAATTGACTTTCTCTGTTTGACTTATTTCACTTAGCATAATACCCTCTAGTTTCATCCATGTCGATGCAAATAGTGGGTATTCATCCTTTCTGATGGCTGAGTAATATTCTATTGTATATATGGACCACATCTTCTTTATCCATTCGTCTGTTGAAGGGCATCTTGGCTTCTTCCAAGGTTTGGCTAGTGTGGACATTGCTCCAGCACTCACTTTTATTAAGATACGCTGATAGTGCATGGGAAGTGTCAACCGCAACCTCAAGTGAAATCAGAGCTAGCTTGAGGGATGGTGGCAGAGGGCACCAAAACCTGCTGCTGTACCATTATGTCCTCTTTTTTGCAGGTATGAAGAAATTAGCTAACTCATTCACTCATTCATTCATATATATTATTTGAAGAACTGATAAATAGAACAAATTTAATGATATATTAAAACGTCCTACACTCTCTCAAAGGAAACTCTATATAGAATTATTTTACGCCAGCTATCACACCATTTATCAACTAAACACACTTCTAAAATTGTCATACATTTTAATGGGAAACAGTTGAAATGTTAGAGCTGCATGTCAACAATTAGAGTTTCATGAGAAATGATATAATGGTCAAATTACAATTTGAGTGAATGTACTAGAGACAACGACAATTTGAAAACATGAGCAGGGAGTTTACCTGACTTGCTATCATTAGAGCTCATTAGAATCCCTTTAAGCAAGGCAATAAGACAAAAATAAAAATCGATGAACTTTACTTTTTAAAAAAAATTTTGTTGTCTCCAAATCATAAACACCACTAAATAATAAATTATATGTGGTTAAAATAGAATAAATTTTACATGAAAATGATTACTATATTTAATACCATATTTTCAACATCTTCATGGAAAATAGGCAAAGTACAGAAAGAGAAATTTACATAAAAGAAATATAAATGGCCAAAAGATATGAAAAAATCAGTCTTACTACTTGTCAGTTAAAGAAATAAAAATTTTAACAATAATAAAATGTTTTAATCTACAAAACTATTAGTCATTGAAAATTCTTGATAATATCTAAAGTTAAAGAAGATAAAGAAACTGCATTTGGTGATATTATAAATCAGCATGCCTTGTATAGAAGGCAACCTGTAAGGTTGCTTAAAATGTAGAATGTACATAGACTTTGAGATAAAAATTCAACTTACAGAAATATATTAAAGAAAATGATCATTGCAGTGGGCTGAATGTTTGTGTGCCCCCTAAATAGGGGTTTTGGTAGGTGATTAGATCGTGAAGGTGGAGCCCTCATGAAAGGGATCAGTGCCGTTTTAAAGAGACCCCAGAGAACTTCCTTACCCTCCATCTGCCATGTGATGCTACAAGGAGAAATCAGCAGTCTACAACCTGGAAGAGAAATCTCACCAGAACCTGACTATGCTGGCACCCTGATCTCAGACCTCCAGCTTCCAGAACTGTGAGAAATAAATTTCTGTTGGTGATAAGCCACCCAGTCTAGAGTACTTTCTTACAGCAGCTCCAACTAAGACAATCATGCAAGTCCACAAAAGTATATGTACAAATATGCTCATTAAAGTATTGTTTATAGCAGAGAAAACTTGGATTCAATCTGAGTATCTGCCAGTAAAAACTTCTTAAAAAACTTAGTGACATATATTCACACAATGGAGTATTATAATAAAAAATGTCAGTGTGTGTATGTGTGTTTGTATCTGTATGTACTGCATTAGTTATTAATAATGGGGAAAGAATTAGTAATGATTACTAGGGTATATCCTATATACCTTATGATAATATATGGCATTTTAATGTGATATATGTATATAATGTTATATATTTAAATATATATTATATATTTTACAATGATAAAAGTAAGATGTGTTTTGAGAATAAACAAATTGGTGTTCCATAGGTGGGTTTCAAAGCAAGAGAGAGTAAGACTCAAAGGAGAAAAAGACATGCTCTTTTCATCATATGTGTGATTTTGGCTGCCTCATTGACCTGTGGATCCCTGACTAGTGATGAGAACAGAAACAGGCAGCTTAGTGGATGTTAGAAAAATCTCAATGGGGATGAAGGTGCAAAGAAATGGGATCCACGGGTATTGAAAATATGAAGGAAAATTGGCTATCGTGATTTAGGAAATGATAAATTTATTTCTTATATGGAAGTGGATTCACAGGAAATACAGATAGAGGATCTATAATATCATCAAAAAATCCACAAAATAGTCAAAACACACAAGAAATCCTTATGATCCAAAAGAGGAAAACTAACAGTTGTTACCATTAAATAATTCATAGCTATGCTTTGTAAATGTTTAAATTGTTTTAAAATCAGTTGTGCTGATTTATAATCCCAATGTACCTAGGCTTTATAAATGTTTAAGTTTTCACTTTAGTTTTTTCTTAAACTTTCAATTGTTGGATATTTACACATTTATCAATCACTTAGAAATGAATACAAATATGTTTATTTTGTATTCAAGTGAAAATGAATATAGCTATAAATTTTCCAAGCTTGCTTATATAGTGGTTAATGGGTATCGCTCAGAAGTTAGGAAGGCCTGAGTTTGAATCCACTAACTGTCTAACTGTAGGAAACTTAAGAAATCTGATACTTAAATTTCTTATGTTCTTATTTCTTATGTTCTTTAAAAGGGATGATAAGGTTATTATTGTTTATAGTTCTCGTGAGTTAAATTAGGTATTACGTATATTATACTACATGTATAACCTTGCATAGAATAAGTCCTGAATTGACCCATCACTATTATTATCATCCCTTTTGAACTTCCACAGTATTTTGACTCTCTCTACAACCCTGCTAAAATAATTATAATTAGATTTGACATCCTTTTCTTCCTGTTACAAGGTACTTTATTGTTTAATCTTGACCCATTTCTCTAACCTTATCTCCCACTAATTTTTACACATGCTCTAGCCATACTGGAAATGCATGACATTTAATAAACCTCATTTCAATGTTTTTGCACACATTTGTTTTCCTACTTGAAGTCTTTTTTCTCTTTTTTTAAAATCTCCCCCACACTGATACATAATTCATTCTGTCCTTCGAGACTCAGTTGCTCTCTAGATTAAGTGTTTCTCATGTACTCTCATAATCTGCCTCTCTGTGTATCTTTATCACTTACTACTCAGTATTTATTTGTGTTTCCAACAATTTAAAACTCAGCAATTAGACTCAATTAATGAATGACTTTGGGAAAAAAGGAAGAACGGAAGAAAGAACAAGAAAGAAAGAAAAAGAAAGAAAGGAAGGAAGGAAGGAAGGAATAAAGAAAGAAAGAAAAAGAAAGAAAGAAAGAAAAAAAGAAAGAAAGAAAGAAAGAAAGAAAGAAAGAAGAAAGAAAGAAAAGAAAGAAAGAAGAAAGAAAGAAAGGAAGAAAGAAAGAGAAAGAAAGAAAGAAGAAAGAAAGAAAGGAAGAAAGAAAGAAAAAGAAAGAAAGAAAGAGTAGAGGGAGAGGGGAGGGAAGGAGGAAGGAAGGTAGGAAGGGAGGAAGGAAGGAGTGAATGAGTGAGTTGCTTTTAGGTCCTAACCTCTTTTAATCCGTGATATTATCAGGAGACAGAATTGCTAGAGAAAATCAGGCTGTTCATGTGTAAGACTTTAGTCTGAGGCCAAAAGTTAATGATGGAAATGTTCAGCCAAGTCCCCTCCAGGGCTTCAACGTCCTTTTGTCCAAACCCACCTTATCTCACATTTCTGACCATCCTCCTACTCTGTTCTTTCAAGTCATTCAAAATCTACATGGCGCTTGGCCCTGACTGGTGTAGTGATCCCTCCTGTCCTGCCTTCTGCTCCATCTTGATGGCTTCCTACAGATCCCTGTTAACAGCTCCCATCTGATGCCAATGCCACCTGCTATGGTAGAAGAATATGTAACACAAAGTTTATTAAATTCACTAATGACATTCAGGCTATTTAGTTTGATAGTGACTTCTGTTCAAAAGGTACCCCTTCCATATGTCATGAGATGAAAAGGAAAATAATTCTTTTGTCTGTGAATGCCTATGTTGGCTGAAAAATGTTCAGCTTTTGAACTGCTTTTTTCTGAACAGGCTTTTAAACTGAAGAACGTTACTAGTTTCTAACAAAAAAACCTTTCTTCAATTCCTGCCATATAAATGAGGTCAAGTTTAAAGCCAATGATAAGTGCCTTCCCCCTTTTGTAGTCTTAACAATAGATAAGTTACGTAAATAATACAAAATATATTATGCATTTAGATAAATAATATATTTAAACATGCATGCCTTAAAATAATGATATACGTTTATTATAACAGTTTTCAACGTAGGTTCCCATAGATATATATTTGATTCTCACAAAAGCCAGTTAATTAGGCATGAAAGTTATTATTTCCATTTCATAGATATGAATGCGTATTGGAGACATTTACAAGTAACTTCCTGTAAACTTTTCCTGTTGTAAAATTGTAGACTTATTTTTAGAATGTAGTGCCTTTATATAACACCATGTTGATTTCCAAGCCTACAGCATAACAAATGAGAGTGCCAAATAACTTTTTCCTTTTATTTTTAATAGTAGACTTTAGTTTTTAGAGCAGCTTCAGGTTTACAGGAAAACTGAACAGAAAGTACAGAGAGTTTCCATATTACTCCTCTCCCCCTTTATTATTAACGTCTTGCATTGGTGCTGTATATATGCTATAATTAAATCAATACTGATACATTACTAATATTATTATTATTACTATTATTATTATTATTAACTAAAGGCCGTAGTTTACATTAGGGTTTACTCTTTGTGTTGTATAACTGCATGGGATTTGCCAAATGCAAGTGTCATGTATCTACCATTCCAGTGTCATACAGAATAATTTCTTTTTTCTAAAAATTCAGTTTGCTTTTTCCAGTTGTTATAATAAATAGCAACATTGGGCTGTAAGTGTGTGGGTGGGTGAATGTGTGTTTCTAAAACTCCCAAACCCCTGGCAACCATTGATCTTTATATTGTCTTCATAGTTTTGCCTTTTCAGAATGCCATATAGTTGGAATCATATAGTATACAGCCTTTTCTGATTGGCTTCTTTCACTTAGCAATACGCATTTAAGGTTCTTCATGTCTTTTTGTGGCTTGATAGCTTGTGTCTTTTTATTGCTGTTAATATTCTATTGTATAGATGCACCAAAGTTTTGTGTGTGTGTTTTTTTTTTAATCCATTCACTTGTTATTGAAAGACATCATGGTTACTTCCATGTTTTGGTAATTAGGAATAAAGCTGCTGTTAATATCTGTGTGCAGGGTTTTGTGTGAACATAAATTATCAACTCATTAGCAGCTCATTTGGGTATATATCAATGTGTGCAGTTGCTAGATTGCATGGAAAGAGTATGTTTAACTTTGTAAGATGTTGCCAAACTATTTCCAATACGTCTGCACCTTCTTGCATTCCCACCAACAGTGAATGAGAATTTGCTTTTTGTGTTATATCTAAAAAGCCATTGCCAAATGCAAGGTTACCTAGATTTTCTTGTATGTTATCTTCTACAAGTTTTAGAGTGTTGTGTTTTACATTTATTTATTTATTTATTTATTTAATTTTTTTTTGAGAGAGAGAGCGAGAATGGGGGTGAGAGGCAGAGGGAGAGAGAATCTTAAGTAGGCCTCCCACCCAGTGTGGAGCCCCATACAATGCTCAATCTCATGACCCTGAGATCTTGACCTGAGCCGAAATCAAGAGTCCAACACTTAACTGACTGAGCCTCCCGAGCACCCCTGTATTTTTCATTTAAGTCTATGGTTTTAATAATATATTTCCTTGACCAATTTAAATAATCAATAGGAATTTTTTTAGTGTAGTGGCTAAAAAGGGTGTTTGGAGTTAGTCTTTCTGGGTTCTAATCTTGGGGGTACCAACTTACTTAGTGTGACCTTTTTATTTTTTATTTATTTACTTTATTTTTTAAGATTTTTTTATTTATTTGACAGAGAGAGACACACTGAGAGAGGGAACACAAGCAGGGGGAGTGGGAGAGGGAGAAGCAGCCTTCCCGCCGAGCAGGGAGCCCGATGCGGGGCTCGATCCCAGGCCTCTGGGATCATGACCTGAGCTGAAGGCAGACTCTTAACGACTGAGCCACCCAGGCGCCCCCTAGTGTGACCTTTTTAGATTGCTTAAACGTTCTGTGTTTTCATTGAATAGATAGTAGAACTAATGATAGTGCCTACACCGTAAGGTAGGATTGTATAGGATAATATATTTAAAGTGTGTGAGAATACTTAGCAGACATAATAAATGATGATTAATCTTAATGATTGTGTTGTGCTGTAGCATAATGATGCACTTGGGTACTACGGAGATTAGGGAGAATTTTGTCCACATTCTATATTGCTTTTGTCTCTTTTGTGTCAGTGTCTATTATATCTTACTATTGCCATGATCCTGACTGTGGCAGCAGTAACCAAACCCAATCACCTACTTTGTTCTGAGTTTGGAAAACTCTATTAGAAATGTGTCTAAGAGAGAAATAAATTAGAAGTAAGTAAGTCATGAAGTCATTTTATTTTAATATAAAACGTAGAATATAAATTTTGTGACATGTATTTTGCCCTTCAACTATTTTTTGTATTCTGAATGTTTATGCTCACTAGATAGTAGTGAATCTTTGCTTCTCAAGATTATGTCATTAGGGAGAGGGGAGAAAAAAATAGAGAGAGAAGAACTTCAACAACAACAAAGAAATAGCAAATGCTAAGTAAACTAGCACTAAAAATTCAAATACATATGTTAACTCCTTTATTATAATAAATAACATCACCTAATTACACAGAAGTAAACAATATGCTGGAAAAATATAAATATCACATGAGTAGTTATTCAACAAAACTATCATTATATTATTCTTTTATGATATTGTAGAGCTGTGTGTGTTAGCTATTGACAAAGGCCCCCTCTGGAGGGCTGCCAGGTGCACGTTAGCCTCTTACAAGCACTCCTCTCATTTAGACTGGGGTATCTCTCCATCATTTTGTATGTTACCATTCTCATGACCCCAGCAAAGCAAAATTGCTAAACTTGGGAAGACATTTATAAATAGGAAGCATAAAAATAGGTTATTCAATGGGTATACGGGAAATTTCTGTAGCTTCCTCTCCATTTTGCTGTGAACCTAAAACTGCTCTAAAAAATAAAGTCTATTTTAAAAAAAATTGGTTTTTCTTTACAAAAAGCTAAATGTGTAATATAGAAACCCAGGAGCTTGAAGTAACCATGTTTTCTCACACTGACTGGGGAGCAGATGAAGTGGAGCCACAAAAAGAGACAAAAGAACAGAACAGACACATGAAGTGGAGCTCATATGAGAACTGGAGCGTCCTGTTGGCCTACCTGATTCCACCAACTTCCAAAGGCCAAAGTACATTTTGTTCTAGACCTCAATTAGGCAACTCCATTAATAAAACATTCCCTTTTGCTTAATGTAGGTACAGAGGCTTTGTTAATTGCAGCAATATATAAAAGGCCCTGAATATAACTTGAGAAAATTAAGGGTGGTAGTATTAATGGGATGCTGTCTGGAAAGGGGAAACTGTACCATTGATGCAAGCTTCTTCTTGACTTCCCAATCCTGCCTAGTTTGACCTGAGATCCCTTCAGAATCTTTTCTTTTCTTTTTTCTTCTCTCTTTCCTTCCTTCCTTCCTTCCTTCCTTCCTTCCTTCCTTCCTTCCTCCCTCCCTCCCTCCCTCCCTTCCTTCCTTCCTTCCTTCCTTCCCAAGTGGGAGTTTTCCTTATCTTTTATTTGTAGGTTTGAAGAATTCTAGACTTGAAATGTATGTAGACCAGCAATACTCAACTTAATTATGCATCAGGATTTCTTCTGTCAATTTTTAATCATAAAAATGTTCAGTTCCCATCCCTGTAGCTTTGACTCAATAGGTCTGTGGCAGGGTCTGGGAATCAATATTGTTATGAAACTAGAGAGCTGATTCAAATGTTAAATTTGAGAAATGTTGCTCTAGACCAAATATTTCCACTCATAACACTACTTTTAATTTTGAAATTTCACTGTGACCAAACCACGGGTATTTAAGTTTCCTATGAATTGAATCTCCACTATTTCTCATGAAGTACATTTCCATAATAATTTTTAATTCTTTCAGGTCATTTTCTCAGTTCAAATTTCATTTTTCTTCTTAGCTTTGACAACATAATATCTCATTTCAATAATTCACTACTAAACAAAGTATCTACAACTCACTACCTAGCTAAAAATTGCCATCCCTTCTTTTGGTCTTTTCTCATTTTGTGTCTTTAATATCTATAATTAGGAACTTCTGAATTCCTGACTTTCCTATGCTCTATACATTGCTTCTGATTGTAGCTTTTATGGAGAAGGCCGTGAAACTCTACTGATTGTGACCAAGACAAAATCACATTACTTAATTAATGCTCAGCTCTTAGTGCTTCTTGGCAATTTTTGATGCCTCATTTCCCTCCTTATTGCATTCTCTACTGCAACCATCTCAAACCTTCACTACTTCAATATTCCAAGCGGCATTTGACCTCAGCAGATGACTTCGACACTTTCTTTACTGAGACAGAAAAAAAAAAAAAAAAGAAAGAAATCAATCTGAGATTCCTTACTTTGCCTTACCTCTACCTCAAAATCTCTCTTTTAGTTTACATTTCCTTTTTAGTTCTTATCGCTTAAAAAGATCTGCTCCTTTTCTTTACCAAGACTAACCCCTAGATTTGTGCTCTTTATCTTATCTTTTCTGTCTCAGACTCTTATTGCATCAATTATTCTCCTTGCCAGCATCTTTAATCTTTTGTTCTCTACTGGATTCCTCCCCTCTGCCTTCAAATATGTTTTGGTCTCCCCATCCTTGCACAAAAGAGGTTGCTCCATAAATATTTAATGAAGTGATATTGAATTGAATTGAACTTAATTCTTCAAGCTCACAGAGTTACTAGGGACAGAGCCAAAAAATTAAAATCCAGGATTCCTGATTTTAGTTCAATGTTCTTCCCAAAGATAAACATTTCTTGAAGGTATATTTTACATCTAAATATCTTCCAAAATCCAAATGTAGTGACTATATTTGTTGAAGTGTAAATGTTTAATCCACTAAAATATAATATTGTTTGTCTACTCCTCAGTAAATACTATTGATCCTAATACAGTATCTATTTGGTCATTAAAATCTCATGTTATACATTATACATGTAAATAATTAGTTACAGAATTGGAAACATATTAGTCATGTATGACAGATGAACTAATTTGAATGGCTTATTTTATTACATCATTTAAATACTGTTATAGGTTAATTTAATACCAAAGACTTTTTATTTATTACCAAATTGATTATTACTTAATAGCTTACCATGTTTATCTCTTGGAGATGCTTGAGAAACAGTCACTATTAATTTAAAATCAATTATAGTAGTTGAATAAAGAACTGTTATCCTTTTTTCCTGTCTAGAAAATAAAGTCTTAGAACCAAAACAATGCATCACTTTTTAGAATTGAAATCTATTCTGAGAAAAATGATGCCAGTCACACACATGCAGAACAAACCTCTGACCAGACATAATTCTATTATATTAATTTATTGGTTAACTCCTCTTGGGCTGCTGTAAACATAACAGGAGCCAGACTATGAATTGCAAAATACATTCACAGGACATAACCAGATGCCCAGTATTTCAATGTTACATAAAGGAGCATTCTCTTGAACATGAATCTCAACTTCTGGTTTCTTGTTTACATAAGACCATGATGCTTTTTTCTGAAATAATATAATTACATGATAACAAATTTTAAGTGGAAGCACGTATATGTAGTAGATATATGACCATATCTTCTCAAACTGAAGCTATGGATTCTGAATTTTGGTACCTACTTGGATAGATGTCTAGAGATAATAAGTAAGAGGACAAGATAATAAGTATAGTGCATTTTATTGATTTGACTACCTTTTGGTTTTGCACATTTCAAAACTGTACAAGAAAATAGTTTTAGGTCATATTCTCTAAAAAAAAAATGGTGTATATGATTTCCCTGACACCTGAAAACTTTCTGTCTAGATTGACTATAAAATTATAGTTTTCACATTTATATAAACAAACTGTATGTCCTTTCTAATTCTAAGCTTTTATTACACAGAATTTATAATAAAAGAATTTTAAAATATAAAGTTTAAGATGAATAAGAACTAAACTTGTATGTGTCTTAATATTGCACATGATATCTGCCCATGTATGTTTAGCATTAGTATTGATGCTTGATGTTTTTACCACTGCACCAGAATAGAGATGGGATAATTGTGTATGTTGCATATAACTTTGATATTAGAAGTGGATTATGAACAATGACTTGTACAAGACCACAATGGGTCTTAAGTAGCCTTAGCTAGGATCTTTGTATGTTCCAGCAAGTCATTTCTAATATTTTTATTTTGTCAAGAGGACAAGAAAGGTTTATATAGGAAATCCATTAATGGCAGTATATCAATCTTTGCAAAATGTATTATTAGAAATATGTATTAATTTTATTCTATTTCTGTCATTAAAATAATGATCCTAGATAATGTAACCAATCACATAATAAAAGCTTTGGCTTTATGGGAACATTTATTTCCTCCATCATCAGTGTCACCCTGCTAATGCTTACATCCTGTTTAGAAGGAAGGAGGAAGATAGGAATGCCATTTTACCCTTTGTTTGGCATTGTTGAGTCTACTGCTTACAGGATGAATGTCTTTAAGTATCTTCTAATCAGCACTTCCCAATCAGATGTAGAGAGAGAATGGGAGTTGATTGGGGGAGAGCAATATATCCTCAGAGAATCTGGGATATTTTCCTTTAGGTTATATTATTTTGTTAAAGTTTTTAAACTTTATTCAACAATTATTTTAAATACATTGGGAATGATTATTCTTTCCTCTCGCTTGTCATGGTCCCTTTATATCATAAGAGGTCTTAAGATCTTCATCATTATAATATAATTTTTATATTAGATACTATTTTTTATAATAAAGATGTTTTACATTTTAAGAAAGGTCCTAGATATTTTGGAAATATCAGTACAACATTATATGTGTCTTCTTTGGTTGTTCAGTTTCTTGATTTGCACTATTTCAGGCATTACAAATAAAGAAGATGAGAAAATATCTCTCATCATTCAGCTCCTTGTTTTCTCATGCTTTAGTAACACTGGCCTAATTTTTTTCTTAATTTGTCAAGCCACTTTCTATCTCATGGCCTTTTTACTTGTTATTCTCTTTGTGGAACTACACTTCTGCCACTGACTCTCAAGGTCTGATTTTTGTTCAAATTTCTCTTCTTCAGTAAAGAATTATCTGATTACTCTTTCTAACGTTGCCTTCCCAGCCCACTCTATCTTTGTGACACTTATCAATATCTGACTTATTTTTATTTATTTGCTTATTGTCTTTCTTTTCCACTAGAATGTGAAATCCATAAGGTAAAGCCATTGCCTCTTGTTTACTGCTCTGTTTGAATTGCCTGGAATATCTATGGCTGGTACATTTTTGATATTCAAAATTTTTCTGACAATAAATAACTGGATGAATGAATGAATCAATCAATGAATTAATATGTGGTATCTTGCCTCAAGTGACTCACTGTCTAATGAGGCTGTCAATTACTATTACCTAAATATATTGTGAATATCACATTTATTTATTAAAGCTACCATCTCCATCTTCTGAAAATGATTACCAGCTTCAATTGCTTCCATTGAAACTGGGATAAGGCAGTAACATTATATGCCTTAAATGAACATCAGCATTTTATAATCTTACAAATACTAATATAAACTTAAGAAAAAACATGTTAGAAGGAAAAATAGTTTATTAAAATTTTATTGGTTGATATTCTTTAATCTGATTCTTTTATTTTTATTCAGCTTTTATACATGAAAATACAGTAATTCACATGGTTACACAAAGAAGGTAAGCAATTGGTAAAGGATGAAGCCAATCTGGAGCCGAAAATATCATTAAAAAATTTCTCCTTAACATCATCGATCATGGATATCAAAGCAGATAAATAAATTAGAGTGTTCCTACTGGTGCAATTGCCTTATGTATCCCAAAATTCAAGTTTAAAAAATAAGTTGTCAATTTCAAATGTGTAGTTTAGTCCCTTTCACATAATAGGAACTTAATATATGCTTTTAAAGAAAACAAAATAGTGTATTAAAACTTATGGAGTCACTTATGGAAATCTAATGAAATTATCATTGGCCTTGTTAAACAGCTAGAGCAATATTGCCCAATAGAACTTTCTGTGTTGTTGGAAATATTCAATAACCTGTACTGTCCAGTATGGTAGCCACTAACCATATGTTGCTCTTGAGTACTTTGAAGGTGGCCAATATGGCTGAGGAACTGATTTTAAAATTTTATTTAATTTTAGCAACTTTAATTTAAGTATAAATTCTGGTATGTGGCTAGTGGCTACTATTTTGGAGATTGTCTTGTTGATTGTGAAAGATAATAATTTCTAACAGATTAAGTAGTATCTATTTACGGAGATCCCAGTTGTCACAGCGTTCTGGATGTGAACAACTTAGATTTTAATCTGAATCTTTCAGCTTTTTATCCTGCTAAGGTCCATAGTATATTTGGCTTATACATAGCATTCTACTGTTACACATTTCTTATAAATGCTAGATATGATACCCAATAAATTTCCTCCCAGATATAATTCTGTGATATTTGAAAAGGTAATGTGAAAACTCAGCCACTTAATGGATAATTATTGTGATTTCTTTTGTGTTGATTGGGGAGAGAATGTCGAATTGTAGGAAAGAATCGCATTCATAAATCTAAAAGGTCTATAGCTCTCATATAGAAGCCCAAATAAATCTTTCCTGGTTTTATCCATTGTTTTCTTATATAAGAACTACTATCTAAGTCACTGAAAATTTTTGAACAGCAAAGGATAATCAAATATAATAAAGTGAAAGCATTTTATAAGAAAATAATATGTCATTCTACAGTATTATAAAGCATGCATCTGGAAGTAATGCTCCATGTCATATATAAAAATTATAATGACAAAATTGACCTTAACTGAGCTGAAGTAAACATTATATTTTTAGTTTGTTTTATTAGAGCTTGGGCTATGGAGTCAAACACTATCTGTCAGTACTTTTTACAAGTTACTTATTTAACTCCCCATCTGTTAATAACAACTGTACTCACCTTGCTGAGCTGTCCTGAGGATTATATTGGAAAATACATAAAACGTGTGTAGTGTGGTGCCTGGCACATAGTAGGCATGCAATTAATACTGTTTTGACACCATTAGGACATCAAAGCGTGAAAGAGGGTTAAACATTTTTTTTCCCCCTGTGAATTGAGGTAATTTCTTTGGAAAATCAGTGTACATAGATATATACTTGCCATAGACAAGAGAAGGAAGAATCTGCCATTTTAAAATAACAAGAATACACTTGCTAACTCTACTGAGATGTCAGTTCTTTTAATAGGTACATTAGTCAAGTAAATTATGATTTTGAAGAAAAACAGTCACCTTTTAAATGCGAACTATGATTCACATTACAAAAATACATAAAATAAGACTTGTTTTTATTTCCAAAAGTCCACATATAGAAGATTACAGAAGGTGATGTAAGCTCCATAAGCCTTTTTTTTTTTAATAGAATGTTATGGGGAAAATGGTGGAGCAGTAGAAAGAGTCAGAAACAAGGATGCTTGAATTTTCTGGTTTGTGTCATTTTTACCTTAACATATTTTTCTGCATGTTCATTTCCTTTGTGTGCTTTTCTTTCTTAAAGAATAAAAGAAAATCTGCCTCATGAAAATGCAGGAGAGTCATCCCACATAAAGACCATCTTTAAAATGCGCATTATTTATTTGACAGACTGTAATGGCTGTTTCAAGGATATTATGGGCTGTCACGTGAATATGTATTTTAGAATGAATACTACAGTACAAATACTGTGCTTGCACAATGCACATCAAAAATATAACCTAATGAAATCTCTTTTGAAGATTAGGCAATGTATAAGGATATCCTGGAAATGGAAAGCCCAGTTGAGTTAAAATAGGAAAAGACCTTATAACCCTAAATGATACATAGATCAACTTCTTTGGGAGTTGAGGGAATAGGAAAGGAAAACAAAACAAAACATAACCAAATCTTGAATGATAATTATACTTTTAGCTCTTGGTTTTGACATCAAGTAAACTAGAGCTATTTGAAATTTTATATTTGGTTGATATTGATAAATCATGAGTGTTTTAGAATTATATTGTATTTGTAAAATTTCAGGCCATTATCACACTCAAGATTATTAATAAGTTAGAAGATTCAATGGGGGAAAGATTATTTCGGGTTAGAATAAAATAATTCAGGCACTCATCCAACACACTTTGTGTAACTCTAATTCCTGTGGTTCTGTACTAAGTTCAGTAGCAGATACAAGATGCAGTAAATATCAGTCCTTACCTGAAAGAGCTTGGCGACAAGAGGGAAGCTATAACATGATATAGCTTACTACAACACCAGGCTAAAAACAGTAAAGATATAAAAAGCATATAGATAAGGTGCTTCCACAGTCTTTTAGGAAAAAATAAATAAAAAGAACAATGTAGTATATCTAGAATAAAGACAGGTGAACGTCTTTCATGTTAGAGTTGCATTTCATCAATAATTATGACTTGGACTCAGAGTCACTTTTACCTACGTTCTTACCGAGTGTTACATACATTTCTTTAATGTTTAATAAGTTGTTTTGTTTGTTTGTTTGCTTGAGAACATGCAAGGATATACTCCATAAATGTTGCTATGCTTCAAATTATTTCAGAGATTTATCAGGATTTTCTAGTTAAGGTTACTCTAATAAATCTACAAAATAAATATAATACATAAATTTCAAATAAACCATTGGTTTTAATTTTAATAGTTACCTTATGTCTTATTTTTAATCTTTCTCCTTTTCTCCCTTTATTTAACCCTAAAGATTGTCCAAATAGAGTTCTTTTGCTGATATGTGGATGATTCTGCCAAAGCTCCTTTGTTTCTAAAGTTCTTTAACAAAACAAAGTTCTCTGTAGTATATCTTCATTGATCTCCAGAAGAATTCACAGAACTCAGAATAAGGACATGAAATTAAAGACAGCAAAATCTGGCACAATTACCCAAATTATTGATATTAAGCTATTTTTTATGCACTTAATATGTGCTATGCATTCATTTAGATTGGTGCTGTCCATTTGAACTGTAATGTGATTCATGTATATATTTTTAAGTTCCCTAGTAGTCACATTAAAACAATAAAAAAGATAAAAACGCAAAACTAATTTTAATAACACATT
The DNA here is from genome assembly GCF_964656455.1 of Halichoerus grypus. Taxonomy (NCBI): domain Eukaryota; kingdom Metazoa; phylum Chordata; class Mammalia; order Carnivora; family Phocidae; genus Halichoerus; species Halichoerus grypus. The sequence continues at coordinate 54,542,529 of NC_135716.1, forward strand.
TCCAATATATTATCATTTCAATATGTATTTATTAATAAGCTATTTTATATTCTTTTTTTTCACACTAGGTCTTTGAAATCTGATGTATGTTTTATACTTACAGCACATCTCAATTCTGACTAGTCACATTTTTTTTGGAGGTTTATTTATTTATTCTAGAGAGACAGAGAGCGTGGGGTGATGGGCAGAGGGAGAGGGAGAAAGAGTCTCAAGAGACTCTGTGCTGAGCACGGAGCCCGTTATGGGGTCTGATCTCAAGACCCTGAGATCACGACCTGGGCCAAAACCAACAGTGAACACTTAACCGACTGTGCCACCCAGGTGCCCCTGACTAGTCACATTTTAAGTGCTCAATAACTTCATGAGGCTAATGGTTACCCTACTGAGCAGCGCTGGTCTAGTATTTTCAGGTATGTTATTTAATTTTCACAACCATCTTGTGAAGTCACTATCATTAATCCCCTTTTGCAAATGAGAAGACTGTAATTCAGAAATTGTGACTTCATAACAGCTGGTAAGTGTAGGAATGAAACTTGAATTCTATTCTATTATAATCTTTCTCATAACTTCCGTTATAGAGATTTTTAAATGAAGTTAAGAATTTGGGGATTTGAACTTCCAGTTAATAGTTCTTAAACTAAATTGTGCTCTTCCTAGAATTTTTCTAGAAGATAAAGGACTTTTAAAAGTTACACTCACAAAATATCTTTCAAAGGTAGACAAAACTGAAAACAACTCCCTATTTCATAGCCTTTATTGACTCCTGATTTGTTCCATTTCGAAGCATAAACAGCATATAATTGAAATTACTCCTTTGACTATGTAACCTTTCCCGGGGCTCTATTAAAGACACAAGCCTGTTTACTGTTATATTCTTTTTTTCTACGATTTGTGATTTTTCAAATTACAATGTGAAACTTCTTTGTTCGCTAGGACTCTGCTTGATTTAGTTGTTTCCAATATTTTGGTGGTTGCTTGAAATTTCTTATTTATGTGGTTCGTTTCATCTTTAAGTGAAGACTCAAAAGCTGATTATGAAATATGGTGAAAACTCATTTTCACTCCATAGTAAAAATCTAATAAGAGAAAATGGACCAGCATTCAGCACAGAGACTTGGGCAGGTGTATTAAGAGGATTTTATTGTCAAAAACAAGTGTCTAACCCCAGGAAGTCTTTGTGACATTGTGGATTCTCCTTTGAAATTCCATTTAAACAAAAAGTTCGAACATTTCTAAAAGGCTTATTCTATGCTACACTTGTAAAAATCATAAGAATATGTTTAGAAGAAAAGAATACATTTTCTGTTTCCTAAGAACTTAGTATAGAATGGATGACAGATACAACTGATTTATTAGGGAAAATAAACCCTAATAGAAGACTAAAGTTGTAAATTTTAAATAGAGTATTTTAGGAATATAAGGAAGATGCAAATGAATTCTGATGAGATGAATTTGGGAATCAGGGAGCAAGTCGGGGTTCGTGGAGAGTGGATCTGGAAAGGCAAATGGGAGACATCCTATGCAGGTAACAAGTTAAACCACCTCTATTAAAATATATAATATTTGCCAAATATTTAAATGACAAAGTCTCCTTAATTCAGTTGTCCTCAGGTAGGGGAGGTAAACTCTTTGAAGCCTTAGATCTTCTTATATTTTAACTCTATACATATTCTTTTCATAGCCTCTTTTGGGTTATTAATGTTGTTGCTCCTATTCCTCAGTTATTCAACAAAAATTTAAAACAAACAAACAAAACCAAGAAAATGGTGGAAATTCTTCTATCTTTGTTTTATTTTGAATGAAATTCTTTCTGCAGTTAGTTAGGAAGTCACTTACAATCAGCACTTAGAATGGTTGGATTGCATGAAGTAGAGCCATCTTCCTGAATACAAGTCTGATCTCATAGACTACAGATATTTATTTTCCTTGTCTTTTTTTTCTTTGGTTAGTGTTTTTATTTTTTCTTTTGTCTTTTTGGCTGCCCATGCTCTGTTTCTATTCCTTTGTCAATTTTCCTATTATTGGAACTACCTCTTCTCATTCTAGTGTCTTATGGCCAGTCTATAATTAGGGGCATTGTTAAGGAGACGGCATGAAAGACAAAGTAGATCAATTAGATGCTCCCTCCTTAAACTCAGAACTTGATCAGAGACAGTGAGAAACTGAACATGTTTGAAGTTTGACTCTTTCCAGGCGTGGCACATGATTTCTACTGTTCCATCCATGAGACCACTCTGCCAGGTCCTGCTTCTAAGAACCTTTTTCTCAGTGCACCACGTTTTAGTCAACTATGCGATCATTTGATTTTCTTTTTAAAATCACTTTTGGGGTACCTGGGTGGCTCAGTCAGTTAAACGTCTGACTCTTGATTTCAGCTCAGGTCATGAACTCAGAGTTGTGAGATCGAGTCCATGTCGGTCTCCATGTAAGATTTTTCTCTCTCTCCCTCTCTGTCTGCCCCTCCCCCCAAATAATAATAAAATAAAATAACTTTTGCTTAATTTAGTCAGAGATAATATCTAGTGCTTTCAATCCAAAGGACACTAATTGATGTACTAATCAAGTTAACAAAAATGGTTGAAATTCTTGCCTTGAGACCTGGAAAAGCTTTTGTCTTCTATAAAATGGGGATATTAATATCTACTTGAAAGTTACTTGGGATTATTAAATGAAATAATGATATAAAGTGCTTATTCAGAGCAGGTGCTCAGAAGAGATGCTGAATATGCATATGGAAATTATTACCCAATGTAAGTTTCTGTGTGTGTATTCTCTACATCATTACACACAGGAACACACAAACACCTATACTCTCAAACCCTTAATACATACAATTCTTTTTCTATCACTGAAGAAAGATAGCTCCAAGCTTAGGGAATAATATACTTCTTCTTTTTATCAAATGCTAGAATTATATGCTTGGGTTTAGAAATTGTCTAGTGGTGAATGTATATATGAACAACAACAAAAATCATTCAGCCAGAGCTAGTTGTTTATAATAAAAACAGTATTTAAGGCCCTATGATAGATACAAAAAATATATATTATATATATTTTGCAGTATTTTTCCTATATTCAAGCCCACCACAGGGCCTTAAATGTATATTTGTATATTCAGACATATTATACACATACACACATATTTGCATAGCTTACTATATATATATACATGTATATACACACACACACACCCCCAAACCCATCATATACATGCATACACATATATACATACACTTACGTATAACCTAATAGATGTATGTATATATATGTCTATAAAAATGTATATGTATATATATGTATGTGTGTTTAGTAAGTATTGAGATTTTCCATCACTTTGTCAATTTCAGAATTTTCTGGAATTGTTGCAAAAGTGGCACACTTTGTAGGCTCTAAATGTTCATAGTTGATTTTCTGGGCCATGTATTTCACTTGGTTTAGCATAGTCATGGGTGCTATTTTCTTGAAGTAGGAGATGAATGGTAGAATTCTTCCAAGGCTCCAATTAAATTATTTGTATCTGACTGCTATAAACCTGGTGCTAATTGGTATATGATTTTTACCATAATAAGTGTTTTAATGATCTAGTGCACTTGGCTGGTTTTGTAGACCATTTCTTAGTTACATATTTCAGAAAAGATTTTAGAATGCACAGAAAAACAAAATGTAAAAAAGGTTCTTTTTGAGGACTTCGATTATATGTATGAACAGTGTCTAATTAGAGGTTATTTTAGAAGGTTTTTATTGTGGTCTAACATGGGGTGCTAGGTCCTGAGCTGTTGCTTTAAACATGACTGTGTAAAACTGTTTGTTAAGAGAAAAGGAATCTATAGGCCATCATCAACTAGACTTAATTGTTTCTAGAATCTGTTAACCACAGGTTGGGTTTGTTAAATTTTAGGATTTATACATGTTTGAGAAGATTCGTTTTCCAGTTTGAAAAGCACAGCTTTAGGGAATATTGCATGGACATTTTTCATCCCTGGCTGAAGGAAGCAATGTTTTCTGGGATTATGTTGGTCATATCCATACAAATTGTGGCAAAAATATTATCTCTCCTTCACTATATTTCTAAAAACTGATTATCCAGCTTGATTATGAAATCTAGCTGAATCTAGCAGTAGAAAAATATTGAAATTTTAACATCAAACAAAACGTGCTTAGTTTTAGTTAGAATAACAGAGAAATAGCAAGAATCAATCAATCAATCAATGCTGTTAGATTGCTCCTGAAGCATTTGTCTGCAAGCTCAGATTATATTTAAAGGAAACTATGGATATACCAATGAAACATGAAGTTATAAAGTACACGAACTTGAAGAACAGAACAACATGCACAATTCATTGGTTTTTGCCATTCATGCTATACAGTGTCAATCGCTAAATTTTATCAAACCTTGAGCTCCTAGAAGCCATATTTTTTTTTGTCAATTTATCCAGCCTGTGGTGCAGTAGATCACAACTCTTAGCACTAGCTGTTGTCATACCCTCAATTTTTTTTTCCCGGTATTTAATAGGAAATAATATAAAGTAATCAAACAGAAGTGTTTTAAGTGATAAGAATTTTAACGAGACACTGAAGAATGTACTAATCAGATTTTCCATTAAAGAATATTCTTTGGAGAAAAACTGGAAATGCTAAGTCTTGCAGGAATATTACATAAAGCAATCTATAGGGAGAGATTACAAATGTCTTGACTTCCTAAGAAAATTACAGAAAGAAATAAAACAAAAATGGCTTTGATATACTGTATATAATGATTTACCTTAGAAATCACATACACACACACACACACACACACACACACATACACGCAGCAATTTAAATACTATATCCTATTTGATATATGTCATTTAAAAAAATTTTGTACAAACTATGTTGTGCTCAAAAAATTTGTGTGATTAATGCATTGATTTAACTTCCCAATGCAGACTGCTGCTAGGCAGATTCTGATATTATTTATTTTTATTAGTTTATAATACGTCAATTTTTCTTGCTTATCTGTCAACTCCCAGAAAAATACATAAATCAAAAATGTAGCAATGTGGACACTAACAAGGCATAATTATTGTAGGGTCTGTCCTCCTTTAAAGAAAAAATACAATTACCTACCAGAATGCTGCTGGGATTAGGTCAGAATTTGCATAATACTGACTCATATTTTCTTAACAATTTTAACATCAGACAATAGCTTTTGCAAATCTATAATCCCTTATTATTTTCCAGCTTTATGTTTTGGAGTCTAATAAAGAGTTCAGTCAAAACAAGATAATTATTAGAATCTAACCATAGAAAACTTTAATTACTCAGTGGCATGTTTTTAAGATTAGGTCCGGTTTTTTATGAATTTTATATAAAGTAACACAAGGCAATTAAGCTTGCCTAAATGTAATTTTTTACAGCTAAATTTATTCATTTTTCTACAGATAAATATTTAATAGAAAATACTTCAATCATTGTATAAGCGTAAGAAAAAATTCCTACTTCAGCATAATCTCTAAACAGCAGTTCTAAGACTGGAGTTATTAAGCAGTTAGAGGGCTAACAGGAGATGATGAAAATTTGGAAAATGTTAACTGCTATAAAATAATAGCTGCTAATGTGGAGGATTATGAAACACCCAGTAGCAGAATAAGTAACAAATAGATCCTTTCTGAAGTCCTGAAGGCTGGGGGTGGGATCTGGGGTTAAGTAACCGTGATATATTTATAGAGGGCAAGGGATCACCATAAAATAAAGCAGCAAATAGTAAAGAAGTCAATGTAAAAGAGAGGCCGGGGATTTAGGGTATAGAGATCATAAATTTTCATCGATATAAACAGCCTGTGTACCTCAGGAGTTGAGGTTTAGCTATAATTTCAGGTCTGACCTATAGGCCTTTTGTGTTCACAGTGCATGCACGATCAAGATGCCATCTAAGGAGGTGTAAAAAAAGGGGAAAGAAAGAAAGAAGAAAAAATGTTTCAGATCTGTGTGATTTACTCATTTAATCATCCTCAAATCCATCCCTAACACAATAGCACAGTAGTTGAGAAGATTTTATTGTCTCACTAAATTACATTTAATTCTTACCCTAGCATATCCTATAAACAAGAAAAGTGAATGACGTTTCTTCTACCATGTTCTACCAGAGGAAAATTGTTAAATTTTTATGCACGGCTTCTCAGAAGTTCATTTTCCCTTTCTTATATAGCTCAAACTTCCACATTTACATGTTTTAATTTTAAATATGTATTTTAAAACCCACTTAAAACATAGTAGATTAAAAAAAAACCTTAGTGATTAAATGAGCTTGTTTAATGGTTTAACAGAAGCCATAAAAGCAAGCAAATCAACATGAAAGAACTATTAAGTATTTAGCTTTTTAAAAGAATTATCCTGAAATAGATTACTGAGTTGTTAAAAAAAATAAGTAAGCTACATGAAAATCCCATCTTCTTATTCAGGGACATTGATTTTAATATATGTAGGCACTAAAATAAGCTTTCTGTTTTAAATTGCCACTTAATGAACAAATTATATTACTGCATTTGTGTGTTTGTGTAATATGTGCCTCTATATACGTGATGTCTATTTCTCTTTCTATATGTATGCAGCAGAGCATGACTTTTAGCACTGGTGTGCATTGTATATATATACAGAGAGAGAGAATGAGAGATTGATAAAATATATATATATATAGATATATATACAGGGAGAGAGAGAATGAGAGAGTCTCTATATAGGTCACACACTGTGTTTTGGGGATATAGAATGTACTATACACACACACAGTTACTACTAGGTTAGGACAGTCAGAAGTTAAAGTTAAGTAAATGATATATGAATAGTGCTTATTTTTTTATTGTGAATAGTTTATTCCATATTTTTTAATTAAGATCTCAGAAAATATACCTCCAAAACAGTCAGTCAAGCATTAATATTAACCTTAAAGGAGTAGGTATTTTTTTTCTAAATATTTCATGGGATCAGCTGTATTTCCATCTTAACACATACAAAAAATATGGAGATTTGTTTCATCTCTTTATGCCATTGTAAGAAATAAAATGCATCAGATGAGTTTGGACTTTCAAATAACAAAATCTGTCAAAAGCGCTCTCAAGGCCCACCTTCGTCGGCCCTTAAGGACAGGGCTCTTTTCTTCATCCACTAGGTTGCACTGTTGTACAGAAAAACAAAGTGTGTGTGTGTCCCGCTGCACAAGAATAGGGAGCAGCACGCTGTGAGGAGCCTCATAAATACTGCTCCTCTGGTTTCACTAACTACAGAAAAAGATCAAGACAGAAAGACTGGCATTTGGACATGTTTTCTCTTTCCTCAAAGCCAGAGCCAGTGTCCTGGATTTTGTGTGGAGTTTCTTTGAAGATAGACAAAAGATACTAAATTTTTATTTTTGGTAGTAAGGGAAAGGGTGTGAATGAAAGATTGGATGGCTGGGAAAGAATGTTGGTCAACACTTTTTAAATTAAGATGTAGAGGCCTATTAAATATTTCGGTAGTTGTTGACCCTTCTAGAAAGTGGCAAAACTATTTTTCATAACTTTTCCTCTGAAGCCACGCATTGTTTAAATATAAAATTCCATAAAGGTAAACTATATGCTTTCCTAGTGGTGTCACCATGTGATGGTTAATGATTATGTTTGAGTAACTAAGTATGTCTGCATCACTTAATCGTTTTTCCTCTACGGCATCATCCAAACTACTCATCTCTTTATATGATGAGCAAATAAACAAACAGAAGCAGATTTCCCTTTCCTTTATTGGTATTATCCAAACCATGCTAAGAGAACATTTGTAGGATTACCCTTGTATCTGCTAGCATATTTCCCTGTCTACATATAGGCTGTACTTTATCAAGGAAATTACTTACAGAGAATCAAGTAGGGGAAGGTTAGAAAAGCTATTCCTTTAGTTCTGGTGTAAATCATTGGGAATTTTTGCTTCATGGATTAGCACCTCTTGTATCCTTCATCTCTTCAGGGCAGTAAGCTGAGACAATCATAATGAAGACCAGAGCTATTGGCTACCACCACCACAACACTTTTAGGGGGAATAGGTCATCAAAAAGACCTGAGTCTGGAACTGGTTATTTCAGTTGTATTGATAGAAGATTCACATTTGGTAACTGTCCTACTTCAAGGTTTTGACTATTTCACTAACAACTTCTAGCCTATCTAATTTCTTACTGTGTTATGAATTTGACAATGAAGATCTGATAAACTTTTGGTCCAAAGGATAGGAGAGAAAAACAAATTCCGTGAATTATGCAAGCATATATTAATGTGTATTAATTCATAGATGGCACACATTTTATTTTATTTTATTTTTTTTAAAGATTTTATTTATTTGACAGAGAGAGCACAAGCAGAGGGAGAGGGAGAAGCAGGCTCCCCACTGAGCAGGGAGCCCGATGTGGGGCTCGATCCCAGGACCCTGAGATCATGACCTGAGCCGAAGGCAGACGCTTAATGACTGAGCCACCCAGGCGTCCTGGTACACGTTTTAGAGAAGGAATTATGTTTATGAAAAATAAGGTATCTCCTTTGTTAGAATAAAGGTCTTTTGGGATCTGCATGTTTGAAATGTTCTCCAAGAGGCTATTTTCTCTAGGCTACTGCCTTCAGATAAGGCTTCACCCGTACCTGTTGCAGGCACATAGATTTTATTCAGTACTTAACGACTACCAGGAAGTGAAACTTTACAGCTTTATTTCAATGTCACCGTTTCCCTTCATAGTCAAACTATGTTTTACGTATTATAGTTGGTCTGCTTTTTTTACAACTGTGATCCAGAGAAATGGGAGTTAAAATTTCCTACATATCTGATAATTGTTTATATTTCTATTTAGTTTTTTTCCTTTTTCAAATATGCCAATTTATTTAGCCTGTCTTTGAAGGTGCTGGTGTTTGACAATACATTTGAAAAATATCAGCATGGCAACTGAAATGTGATTGGTGTTCAATAAATATTGAATGGAAAAATATATGTATTTGCTAGGTAGCTACTATTGACTGAGCCCTTACTATAGGTTAGTTGCACTGGTCAGTGTTTTATACGTATTATATCATATGATCCATATCATCAATGGGATGAAGTGTGCATTATTCCTACTGTTACATATAAAAAAGGCTTACAATGCTTAAGACACTTTACAAATTAGTGAAAAATAGATTTAGGATTTGAATTCAAATCTGGTGTGTCTGCTTCCACTATTTTGGAAAAATAATACTTTTTATTTAGAATTTTCTACGAATCCAGGCTCAATAAACCAATAAACATGTATTTATTGAACATTAACTCTTTCCCTATATATATATATACCCAGATCTAATGAGGTTACAAAAACTAGAAAGCAAATTGCTAACCTTGAGACATATTTGATGGAGTTGGGAAGAGAGATAAACTGTACAGACAGAGAGGATCTGAAAGCAATAAGAAATTAGGTACTATATCATATGGTATGCTCAAGTCTTTTTGACATTCAGAGAAGAGACAATCATTGTTGGACAGCAATTTATTAACAATGATTTCAGGATACAAACCATTCATTCAGCAAGTATCTAGAATCCATCTGCCAAGTACTGGCTAGGTATTATAGTAAAGAGCTTTAAATTCAGATACAAAGCATTTAAAGCAGATAGAAATAAAGATTCTGGAGTAGGGCCAAAGAGAATAAAGAAGAATAAAGAAAGGAAGCATTAAACTGAGACATAGCTCCTAAAGAAGTGGTGATTGTAATCTGAAGCATGAAAAAAAAATAGTTTTGTTTTGCCTGTTGAGGTCTTTGACAGAAAGCTGGGAAGAAAAGTTAAAATTTATCCAATCAGTAGCTATGTCATACTGGAAGATTCTTAGGAAGGAAAATTTAAGGGGTGCTCTTAGAAATATTTGTTGCTGTATGGGATGGATTCCTGAGGTTGAACATGGGAGTAAGGTCAACCGGTTCTTTAATTTTTTGAAAGCATAGAATGCTTCTTGGGTATTCATGAATTATTACTGATACACTTTAAAATCATATCTGATTATGTAGGATTATTCTTTTGTAAGACAGAATGCTATTAATCACCATTATATTAGTACCTCACACAGTGCCTGGAACATAATTCATGTTCACTAAACACTTGTGTGATTGAAGTTAATTTGGGTTTCTCAGAGATCTATCCATACTTTAAAATTGTCAAGTGAATCCAAATATATTAACATGAAACAAATGTTTCCTGGTCAGTATATATTTTCTTCTTTATCTGAAGTATTGATTGCTTTGTGTTACTAATTTGATCCATATTACTCAATTGGGTAAAATTTGTGGTAAAAGCATGTATTTGCAGAAATATATATATATATATATAATATATCGATATACATATGATATATACAACTTATACTTGTATGCATAAATCTGTGAATTTTATTTTTTTATGAAAGAAGGACAGCTAATTATTCTGGTATCTAAGATAGTGTTTTAATTTAAACATCTACTAAATACACAGTGGATATAAATACCAGCTGTATAAAATATGGTAGACATATTAGATTTTGGCATTTGGATAGAGGAAGACAACATCTGAAAATACAGGTATGAATTTTGCATCAATCTCAGAAGATGGTGCACCACAGTAATACCAACTACATTTACAAATGCACATGTGTGTTGGCAAATATGAAATATAAATCTGTTAGAGTCAGTACAAGTTTCTGAGAATTGTTTATTATTCAGCATAGACTCGAAATCATATTTTTATTTCTTCCAATATAAAGTGGATATTAAGGACCATCCTCTATTGAAGGGAGAGGTGAGTCAACTTGTCCAGTTGAAATAAAAGGAGAGTGGACAAATCCAAGAAGGAAAATTTAGAGAATACACAATTCATACTGTTTTCTTCTTTTTTTAAAGTTGGTTAATGATTCCACTTGGTGCATTGGACTATTGTTATTGATTTAATTGCTTTTTGCAAAATTCATAAGAAAGATTGATTTTAAATAAGTATGGAAGTTTGATTAAATTTCAGATGTTTCTCCACCCTTGTAGAGATCTAGAAATTTAAAAAGGTGACAAAAGAGAAAGATAGTGGTTAGGTAATTTGAACGAGGCTTTAAATATTAGTCATTATTTTTTCAGGTTCTTCATGTAAGAACTTTTTTTTTTTCACATTTTATCTTTGTGTGGAGACATTTGCTCTTTCTGAATCCCTACATATTCTGTCTTCCTCAATTAACATCACTAAGCTCCTACTTACTCAGGAAATATTTTATTTCATTTTTAATTTGCTAACTTAATGGCAGATTCTGCCAGGGTATTCTTGGCTGCTGAGACCTAGTCTTAAACACTTGATGAACACAATAAGTACATTAACAGAAGGGTCCTTGTGCTCCCTACAGAGATGTTACATGTTCTGTAGACAATCAATATAAAGTATAAAAACAATAACTTTGGCAAATACAATTCACTTATATGTACTTGTTCGATAGACACATCATGGGACTGTGGCAGGTAAAGGTACATGGTGAACTAGTCCTGTAGTACTGACTCTGCTCTTCCATATCAGTTTAGTACATAACCAGAGGAAATATATTTTAAAAAGGAAAACTTTCCTCATGAAGCACATAGCTACTGTTAATCGATTGACACTAGATCTAGACACACACATACATTTAACACACGTCTATTTGGAATGTGAAATCAAAAGTAAAATATAAATCAAATTATCCTTCAGAAAACTGCATATTTTAATGTACCGTGTTACACATTTATTGCACTTATTGACAAGGGTGATGTTCCTTCTTCCTTCAAAATCCTGACCCTGCATCTTTCTGCTCACCCTTCCCCCTTCATCATCCTTCTCCCTGATTCTCCCCCTTGACCTTCCAAGTGTAATTTCCCGTGGCTAAAGCTACTTTATATTTATTATAATAACTCTCACTCTCACTCTCTCTTTCAGTCTCTTTTAGTAGGAACAATAAGCTGACTGATGGCTAGAAAATTAGCTCAGGAAACTCTCTTTTTCTCTCTCTCTTCACACATACTCTTTCCTCACTTTCCTTGTTAGACTAGTGAACACATTTAACCTGTGACTCTATCACATGCTTATCATTAGGCCAGCACATTTTAGTCCATTTCTACTCAAACACATCTATAGGATGTGACTGAGGTTTCTCATTAGAATTCCAGGGGTGAGAGTTTGTGTATAAAGTCTTGTGCATATTATGCATACAAAGTCACTAGTCAAAATATTTCAGTTATCTCATTTTCTGTAACCCCTCCCTCCTCTAAACAGAGAAACATGTTTAAGTTACCTTTCCTGGGATTCTAAGAAAATTAAATCATTTTAACTTCTCCTTTCTTGTGTTTCCTGAGGGGGGAAATAGCAGTGGCATCAAGTAAATATGGTCCTTTTTATTAAGGAAATCACAACTATAAAAATGATAAATATTAACAATAGGAGACAAGTAATGGCAACAGAAAATAGAAATAGAATTTTTAAGCATGAAATGGTATATTGGTCATATACCAAAACCACACAGAAATAAATCATGGCTAAAATGTTAAACTTCATGTTACAAATATCATGCTCATTGTTTTGTTTTTTTTATAAAGATTTTATTTATTTATTTGAGAGAGAGAATGAGAGAGAGAGCATGAGAGGGGTGAGGGTCAGAGGGAGAAGCAGACTCCCTGCTGAGCAGGGAGCCCGATGCGGGACTCGATCCCGGGACTCCAGGATCATGACCTGAGCCGAAGGCAGTCGCTTAACCAACTGAGCCACCCAGGCGCCCATGCTCATTGTTTATAAGTTCAGATGCTACAGTCTTCAAGGCAATAAGCAACATGGAAAATATCATGATTTTACTTAGTGCAGTTTTGTAATTCAATACATAATTTGGCTTCACATTTTCTTTTTTCTCTCTCTCTCTCTTTTTTTTGGCTTCACATTTTCAACCAAATGTTTTAACTGAGATTCTCTGCATTTCTTAAAAAGGTTGGATGTATCTGTTAGATGATAAGTTGATATAATTCATATCCTTATTGAACATCCTAAATTAATGTAAAAATTAAATGTCATTTAAGGATGAAAGAATTAAATCTGTCTAAATTTGGGGTGTTTGTACTTAATGTAGCTTGTTTTATACTACTATTTAGAGTAGAAGAAACAACATTAACATTAATACATAATGTGTCACTGGTGATGAACTAAACCAGAGGTCAGGAAGGGCGTCTGTGGCTGCCTTCTACTCTGCCTAGAAAAGCACCGCTATACTGGACAGTCCATCCAACAGCATTCCATCACGGTTCTCTCCTTGAGCCTTCCTTTTCCAAGAGAAAGCCCAGGCAGATTTTGCATACCAGCAGCCCTACGCTCAGTGAAATTAAGCATTTTTCTAGAATTGGAAATTGGGTAGGTTTTAGAAGAGAATTTTAATACTTAAATCACCTTTTTTACTGTTTTGTTTTTAGCAAAAATTAGTCCCAACCCTGGAGAGGTTTCTCTGGTAAATAACCTGAAGCTCTAAATAAGAGCTTTCAAATAGAAAGAAGCAGATTATCATTGGTCTTCACAGTATTGTCTTAGACAGATTATTTAAAATATCAAAATAGTTGTCAACATATAAAATTAAAAGATTTACATGGAAAGCCAGATTCCCAGCTTCTTAAAAGAAAAAAAAAAAAAGGAATGTCCCACAACATAGAATGTGCTTCCCCAACAAATCAACAATCGGCTAGAAGTAAAAGATGACTGCTCTTTACAAAGAATATGTTCTCTCCGCAGCTCCCATGCCCGGGGCCCTCAACATTGTATTCCAGTGTTGGTTGCTGTTTATCATCACCACATCTGCACTTCTGCTTATCTTATACTGGACCCACTTCATTCTTGGGTCATCTGCTTGACTTGTGTAGGTGTTTTAGTTTATGACAGCCAGCTTAGAACTGATGTGATCAGTTGAAGAGAAGAAAGATGAATTATCGAGCCTTGTTATATAAGAGAAATGGAAGATGCAGGTAATAAATGGCCAAACTTGCATTGAAATTCAAGCCTTTTTAGCTCTGTGTCTGAAATCTATTTACCACTGCACTAACTTTTCTAAATTCTCATTCAGTCACTCTTATTTATTCACCATGTTCCCATATCAAATAGAACTTTTGAGTTACCGTAAGTCAGATTTTAAAATTATGATTTCAAGATTTCAAGATTCTGTTTACATGTACCTTATACACATCTTTATTTTTTTTTAAAAGATTTTTATTTATTTATTTATTTGACAGAGAGAGTACCTCATACACATCTTGATGAAGTGGCTAAACATTATAGAAGAGATCATCCTCACCGCCCTTAATTTCTGGTGTTATAAAAGTTTCTTTGTAAGGTAGCTAGGAGTCATTCTCCAAATGTACATACTAACTTAACATGATATTATGCTTTGTTAGGATATAGGCATTGTTAGGTTCAGTACTGCCCAAACGGTTTTAGTCAGAGACCATTTAGTGACATATTTGGGAACTCTATTATCTCCCTTAACACTTTGAACATATCTCTAGGACAATGCTTCAGAGTGCACTTTTATTATTTGCTTGCATGACTGTTTCTTTGACCAACTGAAACCAATAAAACTTTTTACAATGATGAAAATTTCCATAATGTGCACTAATATAATAATACCTCTTGTTATAGTGAGCACTTGAAATGTGGCTAGTATGATTGAGGAACTAAATTTTTAATGTTATTTATTTTATTATTTTAAAAATTTTATTTATTTATTTATTTATTTATTTATTTATTTATTTATCAGAGGGAGAGAGAAAGAGAGCACAAGCAGGGAGAGCGGCAGGCAGAGGGAGAAGCCAGGTTCCCCGCTGAGCAAGGAGCCCGATGTGGGACTCGATCCCAGGACCCTGGGATCATGACCTGAGCTGAAGGCAGACACTTAACTGAATGAGCCACCCAGGCATCCCTTAATGTTGTTTATTTTAAATAATTTAAATTCAAATAGTCACACATGGTTTGTGGCTACTGTTGCACAACTCTAGACTGTGAGTTTTTCTGGGCTGGGACTCTGATTTGTATGTTTTTCTATCTTTCGCGCCTTGTGCAGTAGACAATAAACATACATTGAATGAATGAATAAAACTAACTTATAAATAAGTTGGACATGTGGCAATGTAAAATCAAACAATTGCAGGAGGATCAAGAAACTCCTCCATAAGAAAATATTGCAATATGGAAATTTGGGATGGTTTCCAATATGAATAGGGGACAGTTAATGATGGACAGTGGTAACCAATTCTTGGTGTTTAACAGAACTTCCTGAATTCACTTTTCTTCTAGAGGAAAACATTAAAACTGGGGTGACATGTTCACAGAAGAGAGAGCTTCATTTATGACCTCCATGGTCTCTGATATAAAATTATGAATCATAAATATAGAGGGAGATTTGCCCGTATCTCTAACTATTTGTAAACATGGATTATTGTTATGAAGGCTTTGGATTACAACAAATAATTACACATTGAATTATTTGGGGGGATATGGCAGTGATCACCACCAAAATATAAAATATTTCCTCTTTGTTTGCCCTTATGCAGTTAAGCTAGAAAAGCAGGATTCCAGGTCCTGAAAATTCCTTCTAACATTAAAATTGAATTATTTCAATTGGTCTAATACTTAAGGCTATTTTTTTTTCCTTTTTGGGTTATAAAAGGGAACCCTTGCAAAACAAGAAAACTGCTTAGGATATCTTAATACACAGAAGGTTTAATTATTCATCTCTATGTAAACTGCAGTTTCTAATCCATGGGCCTAAGCATCTCAGTGAACAAGCAAATGTGAATATTTTGGTTCCAAAAGAACAGAAGACAGTGTTGCACTGTGGATTTACTTGTCACAGAGATTGAAAAAGAATAATTGCTCAATAGAGGTACGCTATAGGTAGTGTCAGAAATGATTCCTTATTTCCCTTTGTACTATTATCGGGCACCATTTTTCAGAGCCCTTGAAGAGAATCCTATAGTTTTTATTTCCTATGAATATCTGAAAATCTTCTGATTTCATGACTTTGTATAATATTTGATTTCTTCGATAGTAGACATGTTTGTGTTTGCATAAGGCAGAAAATTAATTAGGATATTTCAAAGTAGGTGTGCCTTATTAGCAAATGGGTGAAAAGGCTCACTTTCAACTAGTCTCGCCATTTTAAATAAAAAGACGTTGATTCAGACAAAGAGGTAAGAAAACTAAAGGCTTATTAGATTTTAATGTAATGCAGATATAGCCTGGAGGGACTAACTATTTCAGAAGACACATGAAATTTCAATACTTATCTTTGAGGTGCCATTTTGAATTCCTTTCCACTTACTCTAAAGCATTTCAGGTCTGTTTCTGCTTAAAAAATTTAGGTCAAAATAATTTCACATGAAATTAATTTTCTTTACCCACAGGAGACTCACATTAGCTCAAACACAGTTAGAAATTAACAGGAACCAGTTTTTCTTGTTTTCTACATGCTACTGATAGAGATAGTTTGGATAACTTGATATTAAGGTCTGTAGTTTAAGGTTTCATGTTCTTTTCTTTAAGATTTTTCTTGTTAGTGTTCAAATATGACTGTAATTGAAGTTTTAGGAGACAGTGACTATAGTTTCAGAAATCAAAGCTGTTTCCTGTCCAATTATAATGCTCAGCTAACTATTGTTCCCTCCAATGGACCATATCTATTCTTATGTAAGAACTCAGTGATGATGCTTATGTTCAGTGTGCTTTGATTTTTCTAATCTGACAGTAGAAATTACCCAGGCTGTGATTCAAATTGTAGCAAATACATGTAGTTCCAAAATGAGCCTAGAATTATGTTATCCTTGTAGAATATTTCTGTCTTTATTTATGCAAGGCATGTGCCACACATGCCTCACTAGTAGAAGCCTTTCTATACCTGAACATATTTGAGAGTTAATTTCAATTCATTTATATCGCAGGCATGAGAAAGAATAGGTTTCTACATAGTACAAGGAATCAGACGTTGATGACTGATAATGACTTTCTCTACTATAAACTTAAGTAACCTCCATTTGCATTCCTATATATTAACCTTTAACTGGAAAGCCTTTATGCCCTATACAGTTGAAATATTGCATATAAACTATTGTTTCTAATGACCTAAAATTCTACAAACAAGTTTTCATTGGGCCGTGAGTTTTTTCTGATTCCTTCTTGCCTTCTTTATCTTTCTTTAAGGTCTGTACCCTGAATTGAGAGGGCATACTGGTCAATGCTGTGAAATTAGAGGAGAAATTAGAGGGAATACTGGTCGATGTCATGTCATATTCAGCAAATTAGAATTTCATTATGGGTATTATGTCAAATTGAGCATTTCTGTAAAGAGTCTTTCAAACTTATATTTTTATGTATTAAGAAACTATAATATCAATGTTTTCATAGCCAAAACTGATCATGGCATTATGGTTATGATTACGATCATCCTGCTTCTTTGGAATGGTATTCATTTGACAAGAAAGTATGAGTTTACAAGAAGTAACTTTATGTAAATATACATACATTTCATTGGAGCCATTTTCTTTGATATTTCTATTTGAGAGTGCCAAATTATTGAAGAAACTTCACAAATCTCAAAATACATTACATTTTGTCTTCCTTTTATTCTATGTTTTGAGGATTATTGGAAGCAAAATGGAAAACACTGATGCATGCTAAATCAACTTGGCTCAGGAACCAAATATGGTTAAATTCACATATGTTACCTGAAAACTAACACCTTTGTTCTCCACTATGGTGCCCTTTGAAAGTGTATTCCATTATTTCTTCTGCAGGTTTGTTTTGATAGATTCTGTGATAGCTGGTTTGAAATACATATACATACACACACTGTAATTTTGCAACTATTTGTTCTGTAGGTTTAATCAGTTACCATATTTGATAAATTCTGTTTCTCAAATGAAAAGGCTGGATATCTTAAGAATTTAGGACCTTGAGTGACATTTTCGGTTTTTCCAATGCTCCAAATAATACTTGATTTTCCTTTATTATTCCTTTAACAAGTAGTTATCCAGCCTCTTTTTCAATATCCATTTGACAAATACTGATTAAATCTCTAAAATGTGTGAGAACTCTCATAGTTTCTGGGTCCGTAGCAGTGAACAAACAGATCAGCTCACTGCACTCCTAGTGCTTATTTATCTCTCATCTTTCTGTCTCTTTCTCTCTCTCAGTTCCTTAGAATCTAGCTTTTAACGTTTGAATAAGACCAAGAGTACATTTAAATTTCTATTTTTAGTTTTAGTTATTTGTAGACTTGTCTATTTTTAAATTTATGTTTAATGAATATCAAACATGACACAGACATAGTTATTGAACAATTCTACTTACATTAATTTTTTTTAAAGAAGCAGCTGCTTTTTCTTTTCCATTTGCTATAGACAAGCCTTTTGTTTTCCCATGATAGATCCTCCATTGCTTTCAGTTTGAAATTCCCTATACCAGATAACACAAACAAATGAATACTCCTTTTTTTTTTTTAAGATTTTATTTATTTATTTGACAGAGAGAGACACAGCGAGAGAGAGGGAACACAAGCAGGGGGAGTGGGAGAGGGAGAAGCAGGCTTCCCACTGAGCAGGGAGCCCGATGCGGGGCTCGATCCCAGGACTCTGGGATCATGACCTGAGCCAAAGGCAGACGCTTAACGACTGAGCCACCCAGGCGCCCCTGAATACTCCCTTTTAAGATAACTTCATCAAACCATATTTTTCTCAAAAGTGAAGATAATAATTTGCTCTCAGGGCTGTTTAAAGATTAAATGATATCAAGTAGGTAAAAATTCCTGGCATATCACTGAATGAAAGTTACCTTTCTCTCTTTAATTTTCCTGGCAGATTTTACCTATAGCAACTATTCACTTGTCCTAGTTCTGCTCCCTGGAGTCACACAGTATTCTTCTATCCATATAGAAGGTTTTTTTTTTTTATCCATACACAAAATATTCACATATTTTAAGAGTCTCTTCTTCAGACTAAACTTCCATAAATCCCTCAAACATTCCTTAACTGCTATAGTAAAGCATTTCTTCACCACTCACAGATAACTTGCATCTGATGGAATTTTAGTTTGCCCATGTCAATGTAGTGTCAGTCATTGAACACAATATTCTAGAGTGATATGACTTGTACAGTGTAAAAGAAAGTTACCATCATTTATCATATTCTGCCCATTGGACGTCTGTGAGGGTCACCTTAAAGTCACTTTTTAATATGCTAAACCACTCTGTTGGCACCTTTTGAACTGATGGTCAATGAATGATCCTTATTTTTTAATTATTATTATTATTGTTATTTTTAGTATGAGCTCCTCTGCAGAGTGTTCTTTCCCATCCTTTATATGTACAATTAGCTGTTAAAATAAAGAATGTCTTTACGTGTATTCTATTTCAGTTGTCTTTTAAATGAACACTTACTATGTGTCAACTATACTCTAGGCAATACAAGTTGCAATGAAAACAAACACATAGTCACATCCCTGTGGAACTCTCATGCAAGTAAGGAGATAGATATGTAAAAAGTGAAAGCCAATGCAACAGATGTTTGCTTTACATCTCAAAACCTGCAACAACTGATCTGACCCATGAGAGTTTGAGAAGACTTGAACTGAACCCTGAGTAAAGTGTATACAGTGGTCAGCAAAGGAGCAGGGTGAAGTGAAGTGGGATAAAGTTAGGAGCAAGCTAGTCGGAGGGATGGAGCATGGAGAAACATGTGAGGTTTTTGAACAGTGGGGTTTAGGGTACACGGTTATTACTCTAGAAGAAATGAGACTGAAGAATAGATGGACCCAGAGTTGAAGGGACTTCAATGACTAAATAAGTCAAGAAATAGTTTATATTTACTTCTAAGAGATAATAAGTTTAAAAGGATTTTAGGTTATGGAGACATTATTTAGACTTTCAGGATACTTCTGGAGTACATAATGAAGTGGGGGGAAATTAATGATTGAGAAACTATTTAAAGGCTATAGTAATGATTTGGATAAGAGATGATGAAGGCCCCTGAAATAAAATAATGGTTATATTTAATTAAATCTTTTCTGCACATTATACATACAACACTACTGATTAAAAGATTTCATTTATCACTCCCCTGTAATACTTCCCTGCTGGAAACACAAAATCATTCTAGACTTAATACTACCTGTCAGTACCTTTTGTTTGATGAAGCTAGAAATCCATCCAGATCATTATCATTCTATTCATTTTTCTCCATTTTATCTGTAAAGATATAATAGGATAGTAAAACTGTTCCTCTTTCAAATATTCATTTCTTTGTAAGTCCATAAAAGGAAAGTTTAATTTCCATTGGAAAAAGTAGATTTGAATGACTATATAGATAATAGTATTCCTTAGACATTTTTTAAATGAAAAATTTGTTTACAATATGTCTGTATGTGTGTATACATACACATACATATACCTTATATATACACACGCATTGTATATCTTCCATACATATTGCAATGATTCAACTTTTACTTAAACTTTCAAAGGAAAATTATTTTCTACAGTATACTTTTGGTTTGTTTAATCCTTGGAGAGGCTTGTCAAAACCAAAATACAAGACTTGCTCACTTATTGATATATCATTAAAATTCATAGTTCTGAATTTATTTTAGCATGTGAAAGGGATAATTCCTTATAGACTATTGCATCAAATAAAACTACAACCAAAATATTACCTACATTTGCCTCCAAATTATGCTTCATAAATTACTTAATGGTATTTTGACAATTTTATTTTATTTTATTTTTTTTAAAGTTTTATTTATTTATTTGAGAGAGACAGAGAGAGAGAGCACAAGCAGGGGGAGCAGCAGAGGCAGAGGGAGAAGCAGACCCCCCACTGAGCAAGGAGCCCCCGCAGGGCTCAATCCCAGGACCTTGAGATCATGACCTGAGCCAAAGGCAGATGCTTAACCAACTGAGCCACCCAGGAGACCCGACAATTTTAAATAACATTACAAAGCCTACAGTTTCAATAAGAATAAAACTTTTCAATTGTGCTATATAAAACCAATGTAGTAAAACCTTAGAAGGCATATTTTTATATTCCAAACCTGAACTCAGAACAGACTACTAAGTAGTTTTACAGAAATCAGAACGTTTGCTGCTGCGATAAAAAAAAACACGAACATACAAATGAGTTTTTTTTTCTGTAATAAGACTACATAAATACAGTTGGTAGACTTTTTTCTTCTTAACTTTTGCTTTGTTTCTGCCTCTCATTTATTCTTAACCATCTCCCTGTCTTCTGCTTTTCCTCTGTCTTTTCTTTGTGTTTCTCTCCATGTTTTCTTTCTATTATATTTTCTTGCTTCTTTTTTTCTCTAGGCACCCCCATACCCCTGCCACTATGGACTCTTATCTCTTCTTTCCCTAGCAGCATGCTTCATTTGCCTACTTTCTTTTGGTTTTAACATTTTCTTCTCAGTTCTTGTCTTCTTTACTTGGGTCTTTTCTCATTTGAATTAAATTTTATTCTCTTCTTATTCCTCTGTTGTTTCTCTGTTTCTTTTGCTCTGAATTCTTCTTTTGTGTATTTTCTCTTATGGATCTATGTTTTTTTCCTGACTCTATTTCGTCCTTGCTCTACCGTCCTCTATTTTAGGTTTTTAATTCCCTTTCTGATTCCACTGGTGTGTTCCACATTTGCTGTTCTCATTCTTCAATTTTTTTTCTCATTTTTTTTTTGGGTGCACATCTTACCATCCAGTTAGTGACAATGTAATCATAAAATAATTTCAAGTATCATTTCACTGAAAATAGCATGAGAGTATTCATTTTTCATTGTAGTTTTTATCTGTTGAATGTCCATGGATGCATTAGAAGTATTCTTTTTTAGTTTTCCTTAGAAATGCACAATTTATTCAATTGTTTTAAAATTATAATAGGTACTGGATATGCTGTTCATCTTTCCATAACTACCTGGAGAAAGTTAACTACTTAGAAGACAGAAATGATATTAGTGACAAAGTTCAGAAACTGAATTCAAACTGTTCTTTGATGGAATTGATTTACTTTTTTTTTTTTTTTTTTTGCTTTTGTCTATGTGATTCGGGGAAATCTTAACCCAATCCACATGTTTTGTGCACGCATACCAGAAGCCACTCACTATTTGTGGGTGCTTTGAATTTCTCAGGAGGAGTGAGAGGAAATGATAATGCTGATCCTTCCTCATGAAAGAACATTTATTAAGCTTATTCCAGCATGTAATGTTACTTTTTTTTTTTTTAAGATTTTATTTACTTGACAGAGAGACACAGTGAGAGAGGGAACACAAGCCGGGGGAGTGGGAGAGGGAGAAGCAGGCTTCCCGCGGAGCAAGGAGCCCGATGCGGGGCTCGATCTCGGGATCACGACCCGAGCCGAAGGCAGAAGCTTAACAACTGAGCCACCCAGGCGCCCGCATGTGATGTTACTTTATGCCTGTCAGAGAAATATTACCTAAGAAACAGTTACTTATGAAAAAGGGACAACAAATCCTGTAAATTAGAGCAGTACATTAATCCTGCCTTCATTAACAAGTCAAGCATTTTGTATTGTGTGATGTTCCAAATACATCGTAGTATGTTTACTATATAGCTTTACTTATTAACTATCTGATAGTTGAGGTTACCAATATTGAAAATACTACTTGGCTGACATGCCATGCAACAGTTTGGAAAGTATGGACACTACTTTTATAGTCTTGTGACAAAAATACTGACTTCTAGGCTTTTGGATTCTTATTAGTGCTTGGGAGAGGAAAATTTTCCATTTTGAATGCTGCCCTGCATCACAAAGCACCATCTTTATATTGTGCTATACTGATCACTGGTTTTGTTCTACCTTGCTTTTATGTTAAAGTAAGTTATTGAATTAAATACACACATACATAAACAGATAAATAGATAAATGGATAAATTAACGTGGCATACACAAATGGGAAAGAATTTCTCTTCCTCTCTCGAGAAAAGAAAAGCCGTGAGGCTGAAAAGAGGTAAATAAAAAAGTACATATTGCGTTTTCTGTGAAATTTTTTTGCTTTTAATTTTTAATTGTGAAAAGTTGAAATCAACTATTAGGACATTTTTAGCGATAATTTAAAATATATAGATATCCTTAAAATTTACTTTATCTGTATCTAGATTTATCTACCTATCTGTCTATATATTTTGTGGGACTAAAAGCGGTCTATTTTGACATTAGGAAACACACACACACACACACACACACACACACGGAGAAGACTAAGGAGGAGGAACATTGAGTAATACTTAAAAGAAGGCATGCATCATGAACAACATAGAATTTTC
Organism: Halichoerus grypus; assembly: GCF_964656455.1. Taxonomy (NCBI): domain Eukaryota; kingdom Metazoa; phylum Chordata; class Mammalia; order Carnivora; family Phocidae; genus Halichoerus; species Halichoerus grypus. The sequence goes on from NC_135716.1 coordinate 54,565,868, forward strand.
AGAATTAAAAATACTGCTTATTCTACCAAAGTAAATGACTGTTACTTTCAGAGACTGCACGTTGATATTAAAGTTTTATAACTTCTGAAAATTAAAAAAGTGAAAACTATCAGTTTTAAAAGTAAAATCTGTAGTTATACAAAATGCTATCTTTCCATTCCCCCCTCCAATTCAGTTCCCTTCACAGATGATACAGAAAACAAAATGAAGTTTCTTTGTTGAGAAAACATAGAGTAGGACACTTATTTTAATTTTTTCATCTCTCTAAATATACCCAAATCTCCTAGTATTATTCTTTTAATACTTGCTTTACATTTGGTTAGCTGAATAACATTTGACAGTTACTGAGTAGAATGATTGATTATTGAAGAGCAATTATTTCCTAACCATAGTTTTGGAAGAAAAAGCAATGAAAAGTCATCAAAATACAACTCTGAAAATAGGAATGTTTTATTTGAGATGCTATGATAATTTGCCCCTTGATGTGTGTACTGCAAAAACCCACAAAATTGCCTGCTAAATGTTATGTTTTCCAGAGCCAAAAGAAACTGCAAGGTAAGCTCAAACTGCGTTGAAGTGGGGATATACAACTTTATGGAGATGTTTGGGCAGTAATTCATTATATGATCCAACCCCACACTGTGTACTAACACTAAAGATACGGTAAAATACATGTGTTGTATTTTGTTTTCTACAATTTTGACTTAGATATTTTTGTCCTGTTTCATTGTCATCCTAGTTAACAATATTGTATTCAGTCTAGTTTCACATTTCAGTATCATGGTTCCATTTCTGAGAACACTGTTTTAAGAAAACAAACTAACTCTTACAATTAAATGAACTACTCTCTCACTGTTCAAATAATTATTGAAGTTAGAAAATCTTTCAGCTACTAATTAGTAATAATCATGTGACTAAAAAATGTAAAGCCTCCTTTTCTTTTCTGAAAGATTGTATAGTAACAATTTTGATTCTTAAATATAACTTTAGGAAATATTAGTTCTTCTGTACATGGAATACTTATTAGTAAGAGAAATGCTGAATATGAGGTTTAATGATTAATAAATCCTTTCTGTTCCTATTTTTCCTTTGTAAATTAATTCTTTTGTAAATCTCTTCCCTTAGATATTTATTTTCTTAAATAATAGCCCTATAGATGGATTTTTCTCCTTTAAGGAAGACTTCATTTGTGTTACATATTAATTCATTTAGTATTCCCCTGTTTTCAAGGGAAAAATTAGAAAAATTCACAGAAACTAAATACCATAGATGCATGATGATAATGCAAGTATCTATGAGAATATATTTCTAAAGATAAAATATTTGTGACTTTTTATCGAAACATTTCATTTTCAAGACAAAGTGCCTATTTATAACGCATTCAAATCAGCAAATAAAGGTGATACACATGCAACATATATTTTATCACTTAGCTTTAATGTTATTTAAAGTTCTTTTAAAGCATGTCTCAACTAAAAAAAAATCCTATATTTTCAGGCTTTGCTATCTTACCTTCTCCTCATTCCATTCTACTACAATTATAAAAATTGTTTTTAGGAAGAGAGCAATAAAAGACAATATAATTGAAAATTTGGAATTCTCAATGATTTAAAATATGGTGTTGTGTTTTGAAGAATATTGAAGAAATAGACACGGGGTGGGTCGGGGATAGTTAAAATAGGAGTCCTTCATGGTTTTCACACTGTCTGATACAGGCTTGCTATGTATTCAGCAATGCATTCTGGATTGGTGTGCTACTCAAGCCCTATATCACACGTAACTTTAACAAAGCATTGTTCCCATTACAGATTTCTGAGGGGAAATGACTGACTCACTTTCTTGACTTTGATGTCTTCCGTAGCAATTTATCCTGGTGTGTTAAACGTGAAGGTAAACCATTAAAAGAAGTGCACACTAGAGGTTTGGTTTCATAAACTCATTATTTTCCCCTTTCCTTCCTTCCCTCATTCCATTCTCTTTCTCTCTCTCTCTTTCTCTTTCTCCTTTCTTTCTTTCTTTCTTTCTTTCTTTCTTTCTTTCTTTCTTTCTTTCTTTCTTTCTTTCTTTCTTTCTCTCTTTCTTTTTAGAGGGAAAACTAGTTTTTAGTACCTAGGCATGAAAGGAGCACAAAATGAGAATTTAAAATGATAAAGCCTGAGTGGGATTTGTATCATTTCCTTTTCTTGCTTTAGCCTTTGTCACTGTAATACAAATGTCATGGAAGTAAGAATAAAACATCTCTGGCATTAGTATTGAATGATAGCTCATTCCTATGACAATGACTGCTCTGAAGACAGAACATTTCTCAGAATGTAGCCGTTCTTGTGGCAAAGATTATAATGACAAGAAAAAATGGTGTGAAATTAACCAATTCTTGGATCTTTATAAAGAAATCTTATGAGTCTCTCCTAATGTGATACTATGTATTATATTAGCAAAGGGATAAAAAAGGAGGTGAAGGGAGCTTTCCTTGTGTCCACATCAAACTTGTTCAGTTTGATTCTTGCCAGGGAAACCTGCTTGGGAATGTCTATGTTTCCACCAGTAGATGTCACCACAATCAACAGAAATACCCCAGGGGCAATGAGAGCTCACATCAGGATGATATAACCCTAAAGGACACAATGAAAGTAAAATGGAGCATTATCTGTGGTAAATTCTGTATGAAACAACAAAAGCTCTAGACAATTTGGGTTTTAATTTGATCTGATATGTCTTTGCCATTATGGCGGGAGTGTCTAAATGAGGTCCCAGAGAGCATGCCTTAGAGCATAAGCTCTTGGGACCTGCAGCCCTGTTCTTTATGTTCTCTAGGGGATTCTCTGGACCTGGTGCTCCCTTGGCAAGTAGTTGGGATAGCTCCTGAACCCTTGCCTGGGCTTTGGTTCGCTCTGCGATCTGGGTTTAAACCAAATATGAAATGGATTTTGTGGGAGGAGCTGTGTACTGTTCTTATTGCTACTATTTAGGAGCTGTAAGTGGCCGTGGGGGATGCCTGTTGCAGGATACTTTCTCTTACTTCTCCCTCCTGCTTTCTTACACAGAGTGAAAGGAATTGGTGGTTTTTAAAATATTCTTTTGTCTTTTGCTCATCTCAAATGCACGTGTCTGAGCAATATTATGAGTGTGTGTGTGTGTTTGCCCATGTTCTGATATTTTGCTCCACTGGGCGATTTTTGCAGATCATATATAATAAATCAGCCTCTTGTGAGCAGCTTCAGCTTGAAATTTAAATACCACAAAAAAGCGCATTTCTTCTCAGCCATGAATGTCATGGGGGCTCATGTGTGTAGTCATAGTTCTACATCAGTTTGCCCTGGGTGAAATTGCATAGTTTCAGAGAAGATCTCCAATTAGAAGAGTTTATGAGATCATTTTGCTACCTTCTGGTCAACACCATACCCTTCCCTTCCATGCATTTGCAGACCTCCTCAAATGTCTTTTTTTGATGAAAACAAATGGATCAAGGCAGGAGTAACCTCAAACCATTTGTATGTTTTAATTTCCATTTTCACATCTTTTCTGTAAATGCTAGGTAATGGATGTGCCTATCCCAACCACCGTGGCCTACTTCATCACAGCCCGCCGTATACTGCCCTGTTAGCTAGAGCTCTCTCAATTCCTGTCTAGAATGGCAACACCACATTCCACCCTAATTTAAAGGGGACTTTTAGCATTGACTGAAATTCAGATAACCTGAAGTGATGTGTTTAGCTTGTCCTGAAGCTTGTCCTAAGAGTGTTCTGGCTTTTTCTGTGTCCCTTGAAGTGCTGGTAAAGGTGACAGCCTCACAGATTTCTTTTGTTCCAGTCTAAAAAAATCAGTCAGATTTCCATTAGTCCTCATGGCTCTTTTGAACACCAGGCTTTTATTTCACACTTAAAAGAAAATCTGTCAAGTATTTTGGTCACCAAATATATCCTACTACAAATGTCAGATGGTGATGATTAGATCCTATATACTAGACATCCTTAAAAAAAAAACAACAGTTTTCTGTCACTAATAATTCTATACCTTTAAAATAATGACCATTATTTGCAATACTTATGATATTTATAGTCTGCTTGGACTGAGCTATGACAAAAGGTTGGATGGTTGAGATATGTAACGTCAGAAATTCTCTGTGGGAAGAAAAAGAATAAATGAAAGGTAAACAAAACTGTTTCCTCTTAAGAAATGTAGGTGAAAAATACAGAACAGTATATTAACCTATTTTAATCCAGATACAAAAAAATAGAGCAGATTGAGAACCATTTTCATCTGAATATAAAATTTACTATAAATTATAAGAAAACCCCCCACATATTATTAAGTTGAATGTGATGTTGTCCCTTTAAATGTTCTATCCTTTTCAGTTTTGCTTGTCTCCCTGGCTCCTAAGATTGCCTGATCCTCTTTTCTGGAATTCTTTCAATTGGTTTTGGATCTGTCACCCTAAAGTCTCTGAAATTGCTTATTCTAAGAGATTTCAATATTTACTCTGATGACATTTTTTGATTCTCAACACATAGGAATTCTTAGTAGTTTTGAATTTACTTTGTATCCTTTAGTCCATATAAATCGGGCAATCAAGATTTCTCTCAGTTTCATTTGCTTTCTGTTGAGGATTTAAATGATATTATCCTAGCTTTAGCCAACCACTTCCAGGCCCTAATCCTTGGCCTTCTTCACTGGTGAAAGGCTGTGCTCAGTTTTCTTGGTTCAGTTTAACCCTCCTAGTTAATCTCTGATTTCTGGTAAATTGCCATCATGTTTAAAATCTGCAACTCTTTTCCTAAAAATAAAAAAAAAATCCTGTGCACGAAGGACTATATGACTAACTTATATCACCTTATTTTTTTAATTTAACTGAAACCGGTGGAAGAAAGTCACTGCCGATCAGCTCTAAGAATATCTTAACTGTCATCGGATCTCGAATGAATTTCAGTCAGGATTTTGTCCTTTCCTAGTGCATAAATTGCACTTCTTAAAGTTAGAAATGGTCTGACTGTCTCACTGACACTCTCAAGGCTTTTTGTGGAGTTACCGCTCCTCGGCCTCTTGGCTGGGCAGACGCTGCCTTCCACCAGGAAATGTATTAAAATGTGTTTCAGTCCTACAAAGGTGTATCTGGCCTTGTTTGTTGGTTTTGTTTCTTATTTATTTCCAGTTTCCTTCAGCCAGGACTCATCCACAGATTATAACTCTTGCATAATAGAGTGCCTGCCGGGTTACATCTGAATGCTTTAAAGATTTATACATTAACACTCACACAGCCCTGAAAGACACACTATGCTCAGCTATAACACGTAGATGACATGCAGATCATTTGCTCCACTTCAAGAAATATTATACAAGTTCTTTTCAGTGGATCTGTTTATTTGGCTGGCTGGCTTACTGTGGGGAAATAGCCAAAAGTTTTCTAAAATTGAATCCAGATAAGACAGAATTCCTTTTGATTGGATCTTATCCCTAGGTCAATCAACACTCTTCCATCACGTTGAAAGTTGGCAATTCACTCATAGCATTGGTCCCAGAAGGGAAAACCTTGGTTTTATGCTCCACTCTACTCTGTCATTTATGAATCGTGTAAATATAAATATTAAACTGTCATATTTTCCTTTGAAAAATACAGCAGGGATAAAGTAAACAATATCTATTCAATATTTGGAAGCATTACTTTCTGATAACCTATTTTCACTTGTCCTACTGAAATCCTTTATTAATTGGATGGATTGAGCGAGCACTTTCTAAATATATACATTTCAATGCTAATTTCAGGAAAGCTAAGCAGCATTTTACCTCCTGAAAAATGTCATATTGAACTTGATTCGCTCTCTGAACATCCCTGAGAGGAGAATGGATTTAGAGATTCCTGGTGACAAAGTTCTTACTCGGCTCTGTTCTAGTTACCTAGATAACTAGACAGTAAAATGAAGGGTGGCACTAAAGGGTCTACCACGGTGGAGGCTGCAATTTTGGTTGAATTGTAACAAGCAGAATTTTGGGAATTTCAAGAAGAATATCCAACTGTCAGTGGATCAGAACATAGTTAATTTCTTATGTTCCAACCACACTTCTTGTAGACCTATGCAACTGCAATAATTCATGAGTGCCAATGAATATGTTGACAGTCAAAAAGGATACATATGACTAACAATTGGGTCTATTTCCAAGCAGAAGTCACTTTGCTGTTAAGAAAAAACAAAACAAAACAAAACACCAACCTTTCTGTTAAAGTTGTATTTAGTAATGGTATTTGGTCAGGACACAGAACTGTACAGAGTCTGCCCTGAATCTGGGTCTCCAGCCTTAGTTAAACAAGGGAAACTAGCACTTTATTCCCACCTAAACCATTGAACATCAGATCCTAAAGCATTCCTTGGATAGATTAGATTAGACCTCATAGGAGATTATTTTTCCAGATAATAAAAGTGAAAAGTCTAGAAAAGAGATTGAAAAAATTCTTCTTCATATCCATCCAACAGATATTGATCTTGATTTACTCATTAATGCAGCAATTAGCAAATTTATGAACTGATTTCCTTGTATGCAAGGTAACATGATATATACACAAGCATGATAAGTAATCGAAAAAGATTGGGAAAAAAAGTCCATCAATGGAGGTGGTTGAATAAATTATAATAAACTCATTCAATGGAATACTATGCTACTAAAAAAAATTTAAGCATGTGAAAACTTTTTATGTACTGATATGGAAACTTCTCCATGAAATATTAAGGAAAAAGGGGCAAGGCATAAAGAGTGGCATTATGTGTTATTTTTGGTGTCAATACATGGGGATATTAGTATGCATTGTACTGGTACAAGAAAATAGTGGAAGGACCCACCAGAAGACTAATAAAAATGATTATTTTAGAGGAGATACGAGCAAGGAAGAAGGATAGAGTGAGAAATTTGCACTGTGGAGCTTTTTACATTCCATTTTTTAAAAATAAATATAATACTATTCAAAAAATTAAGTGAAGTGAATTTTATTTGTATTTAGTGCTTACTGTACTCCCTAATATTTACTTGTTAAATTTTTTTCACAACTTTCATAGTGTTTGTGACTCTCAATATAAGCAAAGGAAAGACTCTATAAGGCAGTGTGCTTTCTATGAAAGGCAGGGCTTGGAATTAAATCTATGGTCTATTATACACTATTATGTAGTGTATGATTTTATAAAAATAATGTATTTCCCTAAGCCTCAGTTTGATAAAATGGAATTAGGAGTGCTTTACAGGATTGTTTTAAAATTCAAATTACATAATATATGTTAAAATGAATGCAGTTTACTTTTGCTGTTACAATGGTTAGAAAAATCAATCTAAGAAACATCTCGAGTTTTCCTATAAAGAAAAAAAAAATCCAATCTAGAAATGTTTTCCATTATTTTGTGTATCCATTTCATTGAAAGTCATGGGCTCCTTCTTGCCATTTACCCAAAGACACATGCACTTATCCACTCAATCATACTGGCATAAAGGACAAATGATAGCCCTAGATAAATACAGAGGCAGATATGGGTGCAGTTCTCCTTTATTTTCTCATTGCTACTGGCTTAATCTTTAAGGTAACATAGTACCTTATAGGAACAGGCCAGATCCAAATTTAAGAACTCTTATCAAGTCTTGTGCTTATAGTCTATAGTGGAACTTTGCCTGATTTAAGGTGGACTGAGCCAAATAAATCTAAGGTCGTAATTGCGATGAGTAAAAGTGGGCTCTAATGCATTGCCTAAGGTGGAGCTCCACTGCACCAAAGGAAATATTTCTTCATGTCTCCCGAGATCAGAGTTTGGATAAAGACTCATTTCTTAGAATAGGCCAGAAAAGAAGGGAAAAAGAAGAAGTACCTATGATTTCTATTATTCTTACTGGTGGTGGGAGAAAGGTTAAAAAAGACTAGAAGGTGCAGTAGGTAATAGTGTTTCTATAACCCTGGACAAAGCAGTGCTGTATGGGTACCCGTAGAACCGAGGAGCGAGGCTGAGGAAACAGAATTCTCTCTCACTTTACTTCTTCCATTTCAATTCTTTTTTTTTTTTTTAACCCACTCTTTAATTCTGTCTTCACCAGGAATTTGCCATCAGTCCTTAGAAGGAGTGTAGAGGGCCTTGTAGGACTCTGCCTAAATACTCTTTTTAAGGGCTGACTCAGCCTTCCACCAGAGGCTAGGTAAATTGACTGCTGATGTCTCACAGCTGCATCCTTCACTGGGCTTTGCCATGGGAGACAGAGAACTGTGTTGCTCAAGGTAATGCCTCTTGAGTGGCTGATGATGGAATATACAGAACCACTGCCTCAAATTGGGATAATTCTGAAGTGCCATCCCAGTTCTCCATAAGACTGGCTGAGTCCTCCACTGTACCAAACTGAGGGTAGCTTCTTCCTCCCTCTGTTCTTGTTTTCCTCATTTCCTAACCAGTGTATCTGCCAATAGCACTCCCTAATCAACCTTCCAAAGTTACATAACTTTCTCTCTGAGTCTGTTTGTCAAGAACCCAATCTATGATAGGTGTGCTGATAGCTTCAGTGATGGTAGAGGTGGCTGTGTTTGATTTTGGTTACTTCTCAAAACATGAGCAAGTAAGTTTATTCCTCTAAACTCAAGGGTTCGACATACAGAACCAACTTCGTTCATTCTCTGCCCTCAGTCATCCAGTCATTCCAGGGTGGTCTTTTCTAGATTAGAATTATAATCTTCAAGCTCGGAGGAGCTTATGAAACCCTCAGAAAAATTTCTACAAAAGAACATTGTTCTTCAGATAATAATTCGAGGCTGAAATTAATTAAAAAAAATCACCTTTGAGTATTTTCTTAAACTTTGATGATGTTCCAGAACAACATCAACCCCAAGATTGGTCTTGGAGTTTCTAATATTTTCTGCATATTTGAGGTCAATATCTGATTAAGTCACTTATGTAAAATTTGCCTTTAATGTCTGATTTACATCATTAGAAAGATAGGAGTTATATTCTTATGGCTACTGCTAAGGAACTGAAAATGATATTAGTGATATTTATTTCCTTTTCTGAATTGTAACAGACTTATAACCCTTATTAAATACTAGCTCAAATTCCACGATATACCAGAAGCCTTTTCTGAAAGACCATTCTCTTCATGACTGCCCTCAGTTGAAATTCTGGTAGTCGATTAAATCATTATGACTCAGCAACTGCTAATATATGGACTTAATTTCCTTTACTGTTTCCATATCTCCCAAATTAGATCGAAGAATTTTTTAGACATTTTTATGTTACTCTTGCATTCATTAGAGTATCTAGCATAGCAGTTACAAAACTTAACAACAATCAATCAATTGTAACAGTGACATGCAGTTAATCTGTAAAAAACTAAAGCTGAAGTGGTACTAATTATAAACTTCTACTATATAGAAAGGAATTATAGGGTTGTGGTTAGGAAGGGGCACTTTAACAACAAACTTGAGTTCAAATTGCAGGACCACAAGATTCCAGCTGGTGACTTTGGCAAATCACTTATTATCCTTGAACTTTAATTTCCCCTTGGTTAAATTTAGGTTGGTAAGAGTTCTTATCTCGCAGAGTTGTTGGAAGTTTTGTTGGCTCATTTAATAAATAAAATGCTCTTACTGCATTTATTAATGAATGCTTATTATTAATTATTTAAAAATAATATTAGAACATAGTGTTGGATTCACTGTTACAAAGAGAAGTATATAGTATTGTATTAAAATGACATTAAAAATTAAGCGTCTTTCTACTTAATATCCTTCTATTTTAAAATTTGTGTTCTAATTTTAAATAACTTGAGTCCTTTAAAGAATGAAATATTTTTAGGGACAGGACTGATGCCATAATGGGGTCATGGGAACCTTCCTTCCAGAGCTTCATTATCTAGGACATTCTGAAGACTTTCTGAGGCTCCCTCATTTACTTTCAAAAGAAGTAAAATGGTTTTTTTTTTCCCCATTTGGTTATGCCGAGTCTTCACCATCTGACCGTGCCCATCTGACTTCATTTTGCCATTATTTATAATGTGCTCTGAACTCCCCTAAAACCATCATGTTTCAACTTCAATGCATTTTACACTAACCTTGAACCAAGATGTCTCATCTCTCCATCCTCTAGCCTTTAACTTTTCTTTCCCAAGTGAGGCTGGAGAAAGGGATAAAGGAGATCCACTGTATCCATTACCTAATGCTGTGTTAGAAATCACCACAAATTTAGCAGCTTAAAACAGCAAACATTTACTATCTCATAGTTTCCCTGGGTCAGCTATCTGGGCATTACTTAGCTGGGTACCACTGGGTAAGGGTCTCTCAGGAATGTTGTAGTCAGGTTGTCAGAGATCTCATCTAAAGACTACTGAGGGAAATCCGCTTCCAAACTAACTAGTGTAGTTGATTCAGTTCCTTTTGGGTTGTTTCCCTGAGGGTCTCAGATGCTTTCTGAATGTTGGCTGAAGGCTTCTCTCTTGTCAGGTGGATGTTTCCATAGAGCAGGTCGTAACATGACAGGTGTGACATTCCATCACCCCTGCTGCCGCCTTCTCACTAGAAGCAAGTCACAAAATCCAACTTTCACACAAGGTAGGAGATTGCAGAAGGGCATGGACATCAGAAGGCAGGGATCATTTTGGTCATTGAAGAGTTTGCCTCCCATACCAGTCATGATCGAGAAGCACTTTATTTACCATGCTGCACCTATGGAAACATGTAAATAGGATGCTGCTTTTTTATAAATGGTTAAACTTTTTAATGACATATTTTTTATGATGTCTATTACAATTATTTCCTGAGGTTCCCTCATTTATATAAATTGAGTCAAACTTTTAGCATTTTAAAGATAATCTGGGGCATTGTGATTCATAATGTGGACTGGAAATGAACAAACTTGTTTATTTTTATCCTGGATGCATCATGCACTTACTGTTGACTCTCACTTAGAGAGTTGCTAAATAGCTGTCTCTTTTTCATCTATAAAAAGGAGGCAACAATTTTAGTGTGCAAATGGTGAGACCATAAAAACATTTTTTTAAAGAGTACCATACAGTAGTGCTTTGAAATCATCTAAGTGGTCTTAATACCAGTAAATTTTAAACAACAAAAACAACAAAAGCCAACATAAATAACTCTTGCACTTGAAGTTCACAGATATATTTTAAGTTGTGTAATAACAATTTCCTGGCAGTAAATTCTTGATTCCTTCTTCCTTATTTTCATGTAGTTTTACAATGACTTTGGGAATTCCTATTAGTAAAAGCACTTCATTTACAAATAAGAGTGCTAACAGAATAACTGATCAACTCAATAAAAACCTGAAGAGAGAACTGGATTTTTAAGCCACTTACTTAATACCCTGCCTTTCCATTTTCTTGTCTTAAATATGAGTTTTGTGGACATTTGATGACAACTATCTCAATTTAGAAATGCAAGGCCAATATTTCTTGAAATAAAACCAGACTCTTCAAGTCGTATTTTGGCATTAAAAAGTTAAAATTAGATCCACTTCAAAGAGGCTTCTTTAATTAGGAAATATCCCAAACAAAAGACCTCACTTCCCAAGGAACATTGGACTATTATGTTAATTGGAATGGCCACTGTATAAATCTTGGGTGGATCTGAAGAAAGTAGTTGTTATTCTGGCCTGAGTTTCCAACCACACTCATTTTGCTAAATTGCATTTCTTGAGGAGAGCAGCCTGATAGGCTACAAGTGTTACTAATTCTATTAAATACCCCCTTTTCATTATTCTTTCATACTTAATGATCAAAAACCTTAACCACTGTCTATTTTTAAATGATGTAGTTCCATAAACAGATTGAAATACTTCAATAATCACTTCATGATAATTAGGTTTTCCTGAGTGACCACCCTGTTCTTTTTAATTTTCCCAAGCTGCAATTCTAAATTATGCAAATCATAAGAATATGTTTTGAAAAATATGTAATTTTATAGTTGGTTTGGATGATTTGATTTGCAAACTGACAGAAATGATATATATCCTTACAGGACAATAGGCTCAAATCTAAACAGCCCTATATGAACAGGTTAAGCAGTTATCCTCTCTCTCCCCCCACTCCACCTTCCTTGTCTCCTTCTGCTTTCCAAGTGTTTATGATCCAGAAAGATTTGTCCTTGTTCCTACTCCCATGGGGGAGCCTTTCAAGGAAAGTAAAATGGTAGATAATCAGAAATTAACTTAAAAATCATAAATTATTATTATTTTTTAAATTTTATTTTATTATGTTATGTTAATCACCATACATAACATCATTAGTTTTTGATGTAGTGTTCCATGATTCATTGTTTGCATATAACACCCAGTGCCCTCTTTAATACCCATCACCAGGCTAACCCATCCTTCCACCACCCTCCCCTCTAGAACCCTCAGTTTGTTTCTCAGAGTCCATAGTCTCTCATGGTTTGTCTCCCCCTCCGATTTCCCCCCCTTCATTTATCCCTTCCTACTATCTTCTTTTTTTTTTTTTTTTAACATATAATGTATTATTTGTTTCAGAGGTACAGGTCTGTGATTCAACAGTCTTACACAATTCACAGCACTCACCATAGCACATACCCTCCCCAATGTCTATCACCCAGCCACCCCATCCCTCCCACCCCCCACCACTCCAGCAACCCTCAGTTTGTTTCCTGAGATTAAGAATTCCTCATATCAGTGAGATCATATGATACATGTCTTTCTCTGATTGACTTATTTCGCTTAGCATAATACCCTCTAGTTCCACCCATGTTGTTGCAAATGGCAAGATATCGTTTTTTTGATGGCTGCATAATATTCCATTGTATATATATATATATATATATATATATATATATATATATATATACCACAACTTCTTTATCCATTCATCTGTCGATGGACATCTTGCCTCTTTCCATAGTTTGGCTATCGTGGACATTGCTGCTATAAACATTGGGGTGCACATACCCCTTCGGATCACTACATTTGTATCTTTGGGGTAAATACCCAGCAGTGCAATTGCTGGGTCATAGGGGAGCTCTATTTTCAACTTTTTGAGGAACCTCCATACTGTTTTCCAGAGTGGCTGCACCAGTTTGCATTCCCACCAACAGTGTAGGAGGGTTCCCCTTTCTCCGCATCCTCGCCAACATCTGTTGTTTCCTGACTTGTTCATTTTAGCCATTCTGACTGGTGTGAGGTGGTATCTCATTGAGGTTTTGATTTGGATTTCCCTGATGCCGATTGATGTTGAGCACTTTTTCATGTGTCTGTTGGCCATTTGGATGTCTTCTTTGGAAAAATGTCTGTTCATGTCTTCTGCCCATTTCTTGATTGGATTATTTGTTCTTTGGGTGTTGAGTTTGATAAGTTCTTTATAGATTTTGGATACTAGCCCTTTATCTGATATGTCATTTGCAAATATCTTCTCCCATTCTGTCGGTTGTCTTTTGGTTTTGTTGACTGTTTCCTTTGCTCTGCAAAAGCTTTTTATCTTGATGAAGTCCCAATAATTCATTTTTGCCCTTGCTTCCCTTGCCTTTGGCGATGTTTCTAGGAAGAAGTTGCTGCGGCTGAGGTCGAAGAGGTTGCTGCCTGTGTTCTCCTTTAGGATTTTGATGGACTCCTGTCTCACATTTAGGTCTTTCAACCATTTTGAGTTTATTTTTGTGTGTGGTGTAAGGAAATGGTCCAGTTTCATTCTTCTGCATGTGGCTGTCCATTTTTCCCAACACCATTTGTTGAAGAGACTGCCTTTTTCCATTGGACATTCTTTCCTGCTTTGTCGAAGATTAGTTGACCATAGAGTTGAGGGTCCATTTCTGGGCTCTCTATTCTGTTCCATTGATCTATGTGTCTGTTTTTCTGCCAGTACCATACTGTCTTGATGATTATAGCTTTGTAATAGAGCTTGAAGTCTGGAATTATCATAAATTATTTTTAAAACCTCAATGAACCTAATTTTCACCTACTGGTGGACCCATTTCCAATATGTGTATGTTTGCTTATGTGTCAATGTGAAACATTTGCCAATATTATAAACAGTCTAGAAGGGAAATTTTAACTGGGTTCATTTGGCTTTACTAATCAGAAATTTCCAGTGTTTTCTTTCCTTCCCATAATTATGCTTCCCTATTGCATTGTTTCCCCATCTTTCCCCAAATTCCTTCTCTTTCTTTTACTTGATTTAATTTCTGGTCCACATATAGCACTTTTTTTGTTGTTGTTCAAAGGTTTCCTTCAAAGAGTCTCCTTTTCTTCAACAGGACACATCAATTAGAGAGAGTTTATAAATTCTGTAAATGTGATTTTACAGAAACATATAGCATAACAAGTATAAATATGTCTTAATTTCACTTTTTCTATTCTTCCATGTCTTTTTTTCCCATGTAACATCATTTCATGTTCTTGTCATTCTTGCCACTTTATTATCTTTCTCATTTGCATGAAGCCCTATCTGGCCACAACTATCTAGAAGTCTTGAAGCAATTTCTTCTTTCAGTGAGTTTTTGTTTTGTTTTGAGGTTTTCTTGAGTTACTTTCTTTATTCATGTCCTTAATATAAAGTAAAAATTGAGACAAGGACCATTGATGAAAGGTGCGGTGCTCTTTCATCCTTTTTTATTCTTTTTATATTCTCCAGAACATCAAAATACAAAATGCTATGTATACAAGGTTCTTCATCAAATGTTTGTTTATACTGTCTATTGAATAAAAAGCAATAGTTAATGACTTATGAACATACATGCATATATAGTTATAAATATATAATTCTATAACTTTCATATATATATATAGTATATATATAATATATATATTCCTTACTCCAGAAATGTCACCAATAAGAACTTGGTTTGCATCATTTAAATATTTTTATGATCATATAACTCTTCATTTGTACATGCATACATCTTAATGTGTATTTTAATAAAAAATTCGCTTGTACCCTACAAAATATTTTGTATATTATTTTCACTTAATAAGTTATTTTTATGCCTATATTTCTAAGAAAAAAATGTATGAACCTCATTTTTCTAATCCTGAACTCTGTGGATGTGCTGTAATTTATCTTATCAATCCTCTGCTGATGGACATTTAGATTACTCCTAATGTTTTTTCTCTTATAAACAATATTGCAGCAGCAATACATTTTTGAATATCTCTTTTTTTCTACCATGGGAGTATTCCTACATGATAAATTACTAAATTAAAATTATTGTGTCAAATAGTCATACTAATTTGCCTTCCAAAATATTGTACTCATTTATATCTCTGTTAATATAATGTGTGTGATCACCATCATTCTAATTTTGCCAACCTAAATCAACTAAAGTAATATTTTGGCTTTAGTTTCTGATCTTCTGGTTTTGATCCTTAGCAAAAGTGAACCTATTTTCACATATTTATTATTATTTTTGTGTATTTTCTCTAAATATCTATTTCTTTTGTCCAATTTATTATATTTTTGAGTTTTTTTATTGCTTTATATTACATGAATATTTAGGATTTATTTTTGCTATATATTGCAGAGATTCTTTTTCACATTCTTGTTATAACTGATTTAGGATTCCTTTTGGGGAACATCACCAATTAAAGTGAATGGTTTGAACAATCCCTTCCAAACTGATATTTCTGATCTAATAGTTGAGTTACGCCTGAAATTTGTCCCTAACACTTACATTCCTGACTTATAGCACAGTTTCATGGGAAAAAGAGACAAAAAGACAGAGACAGAGACAGAAATATCAAAATAGACAAATAAAACATGATATATTTCAAAGCAAGATCACTCAGGTAAGTAACATCGACCAAAATTTGTTTTACCTTGATGCATCTATTTTAGAATGGTTCATTGCACATTGTAGGGATTGAAAATATCTTTAAGTTCTCTGTAAGGAACAGCCCAGATAAATAATATAGGCATACTGATAAACACACAATACACCAAAGAAAATCTATTAAAAGTAAAGTAAGTCCATAATCACTAAATATTATGCAAAAGAAAACAACAGTTATCATAAACTCTCAGATCCAACAATGAATATTCTTTTCTTTTCTTTTTTTTTTTAAAGACTTTATTTATTTATTTGACAGAAAGAGAGAGAGCGCGCACAAGCAGGGGGAGTGGCAGAGGGAGAGGGAGAAGGAGAAGCAGGATCGCCGCCAAGCAGGGAGCCCGATGCGGGGCTCGATCCCAGGACGCTTAACGACTGAGCCACCCAGACGCCCCCAACAATGAATATTCTTAAGTGACATTTTTACATATTGGGAATTTTTCATTTAATTCAAATGGCTCTGTCAAACCCAAGTAGACTGCCTTCTGCAAGTAAAATGGTGCTCTTTCTTTGTGTACTTTCTCCTTCAGTTTGTCAAGTATGCTCTGAAAATTACAGTGCTTCACTCCTGGTGTTGTCTTGTCAGTCTTCCTTGTTCTTGCAGTTTGGGACGTCTCGACTTCCACAGCTGTTGCTGCTGCTTCTTTCCATCTCCCTCCCTTCTTCCTCTTCCCTTGCCTTCGTCCTCCTCCTTCAGCTATTTCAATACTGAGCTGGGCCAGGGTAATATACAGGTTATGAAGGTGTTGCTGTAGTGAAATGTTAACGCGTTTACTGCTCCTTGTCACACCTTGTTATTTTGTTCATGTTGAAAACTTCTAGAGAAACTGGGATGAAGTAGGGTGTAATAAAATATTCTGGGTATCCCTGCTCTTTTCTGGTCATTTTACTGCTTATGCAAACAACAAGCATCTTACCAGGGGGCTGTGAAACCTGGGCTCATCTAACAACATCATCCTTTTCTTTTCTAAAAACTTAGACAATGGGAAAGTTGCGGCTGCATTGAATGACAAAGGCCTTTTCTATAATTCAGAGTATTCAGTAATAAAATGTGGGTGTGCTCAGGACAATAAACACTTCTCTCCTGAGCAGTAAGTTTTGCATTTGTGCAGGGGTCAGTTATAAGGAGTCATCATAATAGGCACTTGACACCTGGGCATGCAGGAAGCTCGCCTGGAATTCTTCTAGCTTATCAGTTTAGAGTTGAGAATTCCTTCTCTGTCTTTACTTACTCATCCCTATCCATCACGTAACTCAGGCATGCCCAAGAAAAACCTCCACTCGTCTCCAACACTAAAAGAATTTACTAATACTAAATACAATGGGAGTTTATAAAACTAGTGCTGGCTAAAAATTAAACATTTCTTAGAGCTCTCATTACTTAATGCCTAGCATATATTGGTCAGTCCAGGTAAGGGTTATTTTTAAATAGGGACACTTGAAGACTTTCTGAAAATTTCACTAGGTATGATCATTAGGAAAAGTCAGAAAACTTGATACTTAAATTATTCTTTTATTAAGAACTTAACATTAAATAAATTATAACAATATATCAATAATAAATATTAATCAGGTATAATGTGCCATGTTCTTTAATGTTGTGAAGATACCATAAGATGATTGTGGTTCATTACCCTAAAGACACAATCCACAGAAAACATTTCCCCACAAACTATAGCAACCATAGTTGACAATACATTTAAAAGGACACATCTGGGGAAAAACAAAACATTATAATACTAATCATCTTGCCATCTTTAAGATCAGTGTGGTATAAGGAAGGTGTGTGTGTGTGTTGCCGTGTCTTTCTTAACTTGAACAGTAGTACTTGCTCATTTAACTTCTGTTTCTAACAGAAGAGTAGAATATACTGAATGGGGGCTTTATTCATTTCACTGTCAATGTGCTTGTCAGTAGTATTTTTTGTTCCTTACTTTGTTGTCCCTAAGTTTCAGGTAACACTTAGGTAAATCTCTCAGTCTCTCTCTTTCAAGAAAGATACTCTGTTTGATATGACTGACATTCTCAGGAAGCCAGCGTGGGAACTGAACAGTAACTAGATAAATATGAGAAATTCTCAATTCTGTGAGGACAATGTATGAGTACCAAAGAAAACCAGGCCATGTGTTTCATATTAAAATAAAATTCCATATATAGTAAGGATTGAAAAACTGAGGGTAGGATTCAGAATTTAACCTCATGCTATTTCTCAAAATGTTAACACTACATGAATATAGTGTATTTACTAAATTATATTAATTTGAACATTCTTATGGATTTCTGTCTTATAATATTTTGTTGTCTTTCAAAGAAAATAGCATTGCTTTAAATCTAAATATCAATTTTTCATAGCTTCTTTATCCATATTTCTTCAGATGTTTTGCATGGATGTCTGAAATTTTTATATGATTTCCCGAGAATTTGTATTTGATCCCCTAGTATTATTGTAAAAGATTGATGATGTCATTGCTTAGAGTCCCCTGCATTTAATGTCACATCAGATTCTGGAACACATATTTTCAAATACACCTTAAATACCTAATTGTGATCAATTTCTTGGCAATATCTTTTACATTTATTTTATAATATGCCTTCTCTTATTTTTTCTTAAAACTCACAACTTCTCAATATTATATTTTAGAATTAAGTAAAGATGTCTTCATGCCCCTACCCTATGGGAATGCATTATTGTGCCAGTAAGGATGTTGACCCTGATGGGTTTTCATGCATTTGAGGGTTCTAAGTATCTCTTAGAATATCTTGGTGCAGTCAGCTCTTACCACCACCAAATGGTTTCTTCTAGTTCGGTAATATGTGGCAAATTTCACATGAGGCTTCTGCGGACTGTCTGTGGCTCCTTCATCTGTGGCTAAAATGTTTGTTGCTTTTGTAATTTGCACTGATTGCTTAAGAAAAGAATGGTTTGTTTTTGCAAAGCCTGCTTTTAGTTTAGTGGGTTCAGTGCATAGTTAGCTACAATGATTTTATTTTGTGGTGATGGTTCAGATTGTGTTTTTTGGAGGCATTTATCACATTCTTACAAATTACACATGTTGCAGAAAGGTTGTTTTTATCCATACATGGAGAAGAGACACACACAGTACTTGATTGAATAAAAACCCCAATGAAATAGGATCATGTCTCACTGTCAAATAAAGAAAAATGATGGAGTCAAGAAGGAACAAAGAAATAACTGTTCTAGAGTGCTTATTCCAAGTATTAGAATATTTCCATAATTTAAATGAGTTTAAGTGCATTTAATGTTGTTTTGCGATCCTTAGCAGTTTCAGGGAGAATATAAGCTTGGATGATCTGTTCTGTGATAAGTAAGAATAATGTTAATGTTATACTGTTATTGTATGCTATATATTATATGCTCTGTAATGTGTGCTGGTGGTATTTGTAAACATGGTTTCATTTAGGTCTCAATAAAGCATGTTGAAAATTGTTATTTTTATTGAGAAGGAAACCAAGCCTCTAGAACTTCACTCATTTGACAAAGTTTGTGAGCCTAGTAGCAGAGCCAGAATTTAAATTTAGTTCTGATTGATTACAAATTCTTTTCTCCCTGTACTCTGTTCTATGATCTCCCTGACAATTATTCCAATATATTTATGTTGTCAGTTGGGGAACTCCTTGTTACTCCTATTTTTACAAGTAGCTTTGTGAATTTTTTTATTTAGATAATTCAAGGAATGAAATAATAAATCCAGCCCACAGAACTAAAATAAAATGTCAGATGTAAACACAGAATTGATTAGCTTGATGTCTGATGAGTTGATGATTGCTTCTTTCAAGGAGAAAGAGAAGGGAAGAGGGAAAGAAGGAAAGGAAGGAAGGAAAGAAAGGGGGAGAGAGAAAAGCCAGAATCTCCTCACTTGGACAATATTTGCCTATTAACTTAAAAATATCAGCCACTACATCTTATCTCTTGTGAAAGAAGACATCATTCCTCAGATAAATGTTGACAAGGGTTAACCCAGAATAACCTTTATTCATTTCTGACAGTAATGACCATGATCCTCTAGGCTTTCCTAGTACCTTTTTTTCATATTTGTATGCATTTGTTCAATTGCCTATTAATTACTTTTCATACCTCTTTCCGCAACTAGACCGTGAGTAGTAACTTAAGGCTTTTTCAGATTCATATTTCTGTCCTCTCTGCTAGGCACGTAAAAGTATTCCTGGCACATAAATTTTGTAACACTTACAATTTGCACAAAAATTGTTGCTTGAATGAATGTTTTTAAATTCAACAATGCAATGATAATATTAGCAGCTGCATTAGTGCCTCATTGTCTACCTACATTTAATATTTCTGTTATTGAGAATATCAATATTTTAACAGGGGTATTAGAACCTCAAAATTGCTGATTATTGAAACTAGGCTTTTTTTTTTTATAATTTTGATGATAATGATGTTGTTGAAACTGATAGCCATTATCAATAATTTCACCATCACCACCCCTATCTAATAAGATGACTACTATTGATTCACACTGAGGAGTAAAAATACAGCAACATGAAAAATAGTGGATCATAATTACAAGAGAATCATACATACATTGAGGTGAATGAACATGGAATTTACCTTCTTAAGATCAGGATGTTTATTTCTTTCTTTTTTTTAATTTTTAATTTATTTTTTGACAGAGAGATAGTGAGAGAGGGAACACAAGCAGGGGGAGTGGGAGAGGGAGAAGCAGGCTTCCCACAGAGCAGGGAGCCCGATGTGGGGGCTTGATCCCAGGACCCCGGGATCATGACCTGAGCCGAAGGCAGATGCTTAAAGACTGAGCCACCCAGGCGCCCCAGGATGCTTATTTCTGATATTTAATAGAGGAGTGATCTTGGCTCTGTCACAAGGCCTTTTTAAGTTTCAGTTTTATTACCTTTAAAATGGAGGAAATAATAATCCCTACCTTTCTGAAAGAGCTTTGTAAACTGTAAAGTATTCAGTATACAAATGCTAGCTAACATTATCCTTGTAATTCCTGGTCCAAATGCATCAGTAAATGTAATTTAATTGCTGATTCTAAGGAAACTTCATCTCCTTTGCTAACCTGAGGTCAATTTTCCTTTAATATCTCACTAAGCAGATTGAGATTTAATTCCTAGTATGATGTGGACCATTAAGTACCACAAATTCTCTAAGAGATTATATTTATCCTTAGCATTTCTCACTCTGATTTCCTGCCTCTGATGAATTCATGATCTTTGATGTTTCCTTGCTTCCTATATCTCTAGGCATCTTTGTAAACATCTTCACCCTCAAGGTATCCCCCCTCCCCCACCCCCATCGCTTCATCTCATAAAGCAACAATAGCTCAAGGATCTTCGGTTAAACAGATTTCTTTTCTTTTTTTTTTTGTTTCCCCCACTGGGTTTATACGCAAACAGATTTCTGATGATGATTTGGAGTAAAATTTTAGGGTGCACATTAGAGAGAAACCTAAAATTGAATTTCAGTCATTACTATTCTTAAAAAAAGAACAGTCATTGACCCTCTTTACCCTGATGAAGTTGGTGCTATTTTGTGTCTCTTTAAGTGCTGGCTGCTTGCCTTCTCTTGTCCCTCTTTCCATAGAGACTCTTTTCCTGGCCCACAACTCCTCTCCATCCTTTTCTCCTGGCCTCCTGGGAAAGAAGCTCTAAACTTGTTAAACTGCTCTGCAAAATGAATGCAGTCTTGTCTAAGCTTATTCAACCAGACTCTACACAGAAAACATTTGCTTTTCAAAGCCATGCAGGCCAATGAATGGCTTTGCTTTTAGTTTTTGCCGGAAAGGTAGGAAAGTTCTGTCTCAAAATGGAATGTGCCTTTTCTCTTCTGTGAACTCGTATGAGCTGAAGATAGCTTTTAAACTAATATATGTATATTTTTGCCTGATTATGTCTTAAGTATTTAAGACAAAAAGAACAGATGATCCTTACTTTTTCTTTTCCACACAGCTTAATTTTGTCTGACTTTTGAAAAACATAAGTCAAAATTTATAGTACTAACCTTTGTTTTAATTTATTTATGATTTATTAAGCACTTTCTAGTTCCCTGCTGACACTGTCAAATAGAATTCTAATGAGAAACAGCTATGTAATTTTTAAGTGTGTAGTATCCATGTTAAAAAAGGAAAATCAGAAAAAATTAATTTTAATAACATTTTAATTCAAAATATCTGAAATTTTATCATTTTATCATTCTCACTATAAAATAGGAGGGAGATATTTGATGTCCACTTTTTGTATTATGTCTTTGAAAGCTACTGTGTATTTAACACTGCCAATCTCAACTCACACCTGCCAAATTTATAGCAAGTCATAGCTAAGTGTGTCTAGTGTCTACTCTATAGGCCAACACAATTCCAAGCACCTGTGAATGTTGCATATTTTATCTCATATAATTCTCATGATGGTCTGATTATTAATTCCATTGACAGATAAGGAAAAAGAAACACAAAGAAGTTAATTAAGTTGTTTAAAAGTTACACATCCAGGGCGCCTGGGTGGCTCAGTTGGTTAAGCGACTGCCTTCGGCTCAGGTCATGATCCTGGAGTCCCTGGATCGAGTCCCGCATCGGGCTCCCTGCTCGGCAGGGGGTCTGCTTCTCCATCTGACCCTCCCCCCTCTCATGTGCTCGCTCTCTCTCTCTCAAATAAATAAAAATCTTTAAAAAAAATAAAAAAATAAAAATAAAAGTTACACATCCATACGAAGGCCAGAAATTGAATTTAGCTCATTGTGACTGGAGAGTTTTTGATCTCAACATGATGCTCCTACTTATATGCTTTACTTAATTATTATTAATATCTGGCTAAGTCTTTGATAAACTCAGGGTTAGGTGTCCTTTTTTCTCTTTTTATTGCTTGTGTGAATTTGGTAAAGAACACTGGATTGACATATCTGTGGACTAAAATGTTTTCGTGGTCAGAATGTTATTATAATAATGGATTTAGGTTGCATAAGTACATGCTTTTCTTTTGAAATGATGTACCTTAGCAATGCCTAAAGGGATTTTATCTATGCAATTCTTGACCTTGCTACTGAATCAATGAAAAAAAAGAACGAATTTGTGGAGGGGAAGTGGGTTTTACTTCAGTGGAGAGCTTTTAGTATTTACTGGTTTCATGTTAATTTGAGGAGTCAAAGTTTTATCTAGTATCATTATTCCTTCCAAGTTACTTATATTTCTTTCTTTAACAAAAACATAAAAGGTAATGTTTGTGAGGTAGTTAACTCCGCATGCAACAATATTCTTTTAAACATTTATCTTAATTCTGTTTATAATAGGATTTTTTTCAGGAGTATTTATTTATTATTTCACTAGGAATTCTAAGTAGAATGATTTAACCAGATCATTCAGCTTTATAAACACTAATAGACTTACCTTTTATACACAAAGTGCCCCAAATATTTCAAATAGAAACCTAAAATATTTCAACTGTCATTCTCATGAAGTGATTGTAACAGGAAGCACTCTGCAGGCTACAGATGAGACATGGAGGCTGGGAGGTTCCCAGTCGCAGGGGCTCTTAGAGGTGGGACTGATGGAGGACGTCAAATGGGTTCCATTCAGCAGTCATTGAGTCCTTTCCTAGCAAACTATTCTTTCTAGATTTCCTAGAGGTCCTGGAGGTCTTTTAGCTGCATCATGCCCATTGATATTGATATTGTTGCCTTTTGTCAAATTTCACAGGAAAACTGGGAGATATGCTGAAAGGTAAGGTGACAGCCACACATCTCTTTTGCTGACTGGCTGCATGAGGGATGTAGCAGAAGGAAAGTCATGTGTAGTTTACAGAAGATAGAATACGTTCCATATGTTCACCATGCAGGCAGTCTTTGTGTCACAGTGAGGGCTTTCCCAGTGCCTATATTTAATTTCCACACAAAGTATGGGCTTTTCTAAAATGCTTACCACATTTTACTGTGTGCATAGTTCAGAATATTTTCCTTTATGAATCATATATTGAGAAAAATAGTGCTCTACCCACATGAACTGTTAATTTATTTATGGGGGACAATTTTCTTTGTTCTTTCTCCTCCTCCTCCTCTTCTTTCTTCCTCTTCTTCTTCTTCCTCCTCTTCTTTTCATCTTCCTCTTCCTCTTCTTTTTCTTCTTCCTTTTCTTTTTTCTTCTTCCTTCTTCTCCTCCTACTCTTCCTCCCCTTCCTCTTTCTCCTCCTCCTTCTTTCTCTTCCTCTTCTTTAACAGACTCAATTCCAGTTTTGGCTTAAGCCAATAATAATAATAAAAGAGTAGATTGACTTTACCACTGCCCTCCCTCAGTTACTAGCCTCCTAGCTCTAACTTTCCTCTTTGGTCTGGGACTGCCACTGAACTACTTGGGGGAGGTTCTGTGTTGTGTAATCTCTCAGTGGCCTAATTCCAAAGACCCAAGAAAGTAAGATTGCCCAGATCTTCTTTGGCCAGGTTTATCAGTTTGGAAATTGACTGCATATGAATCAAGTGCCCGGTACACACCCTGATCTAATGAGCTCTGGCTAATGGGCAGTTTTGTCCAAGAAGTGAGGTTAAAGGTATAGATGATTACCTCAAATGGGGACAGGTGGTAGACAAACAGGAGTTCCTGGCCTTTCTGTCTGTTTTAACCCTACAACTTGATTTCTTTCTCTCTCTCCCCCATTCTCTCTATTACTGTCCTGGTGTCTTTCATATCCTAGAGATGTGAAAGTAAGGTAATTAAGTAGTAATATATTACTTTCTTTATACAGAAAGGAGCTATATTTATTGATAATGTAATATAGTCCAGGAATTTGCATCTCCCTTAATACTCACTTGAAGCCACCGAAGAAGGTATTTATTCATCTTCATTTTACATTTGATTAAGCAGGCACAGAAACAGCAGGTTACTTTGATTACAATCGAGCAGCTACAGTGTAATTTGAGTTCAGGTCTCTCTATTACTGCCACTCCTACTTTTTCTGCTGCATTCCTCTACGTTGTAAGGAGAAACTCTATCTACTTGAGAAACCAAGCAGGATTTCCTTTTTTGTTCTATTTAATTTTCTTTGCAAACATTATTTATAACTAGAGAGTTACTGGAGAGAATATACCACTCCTTCCATTCCAATTCCCTCAAGAGGGAAAAAAAAGTTGGATTAACAGGGGAAAATGGTATGACAAAATCACTGCAAAATCTTTGTCTATTAACAATTTCCTAACGGTTTCATCAATAGACTAGTGAAAAAAGAAGGTGACCTTCTTTTAAAATTATCTTCTATAATAATAACGATAAAATTCTTAGTGAAAAAAATTCTTGCTCCCATAATGGATTTGTTGGTGTTATTTTTCTCAGCTATAATGCATAAGAATATGAATCAGTTATCAACATTAACATAATTTTTTTCCTGAAATCCAAGTGACTTAAAGTTATGTTAAATTGTCCATTTTTATCCCAGTGTGATTTCTCCTATTTTTCAAATCACTATTGAAAAGAAAAAAAAAAGTGTAATCAAGATCCTCTTATCAGTCTCATTGATATTACTGTTTGTCATGATCCTATGACTTAAAGTTTGCAAAGACTTTTTTAACTATTTTTTTTGTTTGCATTTAATACTATATTATTCAAAGCCCGTTCTGCTTTCACTTTCCATATCTTTCCCTACAAACATCTCTTTTATTTCTGTAACTACCTTAAGGGAATTTGGCAAGAAAAAGTAGAGAAAGAATAAAAGATATATGAATCATTTCCTACCCTACAATTAACACATGAAGAGAGAACTTAGTGAAAACAATAATTCCTCAGGCATATGTGGTTTTGTTTTTAAGCCAAAATAGTTTCCCTCTGAATTCATCAGCTGCCATTTTGTAAATGAACCTTTTGTTTTCAAGAATCAACTTTAAGTGTTTTAGCAAATTAGAATTCATACTGCTCTTATCATTTAATTTAAGGGTATACCTGTACTTCATCTACAGGACTTTTAAAGAACCACCTCCATTGGCAAAAGCCCCAGAAAATCACTATAAAACTACATGTCTGTGAAAAACAATCTTCTAATGTTTGATCTATGCATAAAGTATATATTTATATATGTATTTTGTTACCAATATTTTATGGTCATGTCAAAAATAAGTTCTAAATTCCACTATGTCGGTGATTTTCAAATTATAGGTGGATCATTATTTAATTGGTTAGATTATCAATTTAGTTGGCAGTGGTGAGCATTGAGAAGGCAATATCAGAGTGCATTGTATATAATACAGGTGAGCTTTATAGGTTGGTAGCAATAAGCATCGAATTGATAAATATTAACGTGCATTGCTCAAAGTAAAAATGAGCTCTTTATCATGAAAATTTTTTCAATTATATATACATGTGTCTGTTTATACATGGATATGTGTGTGTGTATGTGTGTGTGTATTAGATTACTGTGTAAAATGTATTTCACTGTGGATCACTGTAGAAATGTTTTGAAGGTCACAGAAATAAATCAACATGCATTTTCAATATAGGTAGTTTTTTTCTTTGTTGCTTCAGAGACTGGGGTACTAAATGAAGAATATACTTTTTGTATGGCCAAATATAAAAAAACAGGTTAGAGATTGGCAATCTTAGATTTCTTGTACATGCTCAGATTTTTAGCAACTGTGTTTTTAAATGGTTGGTAAAAAAAAATGTTTCTTTGTTAATTTTGTGTTACTGAAAAATTTTCTCTGTAACACATTTGATATACGTCAGGAAAAATAAGTGCAACAATTTATAGAAAACCAAGGACACAAATAAATCAAAATTGAACTACAGTGGCCCTGGTATGTATGGTAGATGTCTATGCGCACGTGTGTGTGTGTGTGCATGAGCAAGTGTGTATAGAGTGTGTATACATATGTATATATGTATGTACATATTGTATGTATACACAGATTTGTGTATGTACGCATGTGTGTATATACATATATAAATGTATGTACATGTATACACATATACACACATGCATACATGTACAAATCTGTGTATACATACAATATATGTATATATACACACATACGTATATACATAATAGACATAAACACATGTGTGTATATACATATATAAATGTATGTATATGTACATACATATACACACATATACAAATATGTGTATACATATACATATATACAGACATATATACATATAATAGACACACACATACATATATACATATAATAGACACATACATGCATATATACATACATACATATATATGCATACAATATATATATATAAGAACATATATACATACATTAAAGAACCACTTCCATTGGCAAAAACCCCAGGAAATATACACATACATATATACATACATTTATACAATGTATAAATATATACATACATACATATACACATGCACACATACTGTCAAAGAAAAATTTCTCTGGACAAAGTTAAATAGAAGAGGAAGTCTTTATTTGAAACTACTGCAATAGAGGTTAAGACTTTTGCAGTAAGGGAGAGAGTTTGAACTCAACCTCTCTGAAGTAAAAGGCGGGAAATTTGTAGGCACTGGAATGAGCTAGTGGAAAAGTAGAGGAGAATGTTAAGAAAGAGACTGGTCAACATGATTAGGCCATTCATGTTTGCTAATTGTCACTTATCAAAATTAATCTCCTAACATCCCACAGAAAGTAGGAGCCAGGAGGACACAGGGGCTTTATCTTTCCTGATGACTCTGACACCCAGGTCCTTGAGACAGGTGTTTTTGGATTATAAAACTAGCAAGAGGCTGGGAGAAGACTTATATCTGAAAGACAGAGAAAGAATTCACAATTACAAGTTTTTAAAAGTAAATGCTCTAAAAAAAAAAAAGGGAAACTAAGGGCCTATAGTCAGGAAAAAACCTGTCTAAACTTCAGTCAAGCTGAGAGGAACATCAGGCTTTCTTGGCCAACACACACACACACACACACACACACACACACACGCACGATATGAGATAAAATCTTTCAACAGGCAAGAATTTCTGTTCCCATATGTGGGAATATATTCTCCACATTTGGGAATAGAAATGTTGAAGTTACATCAAGATAAGAAGTAATTTATTAACAGTAATGTATTTTCAAGAATTTCAGGCAATATTTGAAGGAAGAATAACCTTACACTGTTAGAGTCTCCATAAATATTACATACAATGGTTTAAATGTTAAAACTTTTGCATAAGAAGAATGGTATTCACTACATCAAAAACTAATGATGTGTTGTATGGTGACTAACATCATATAATAAAATTAAAAAAAAAAAGGAAGACTGGTATTCATATTTTCATTACAGCTTGTAAAGAACCTAAATGTTGCTTTTTCGAAAAAGTGTAAGGGCCATCAAAATTAAGTTTTCCCAAAAGAGCTCAGGGATTATCATAGTGAATATATAAACAGCTGAAAGAACATTGATAAATGGTAGTTAGCAAGATTTCAATGAGAGATAAAAAAACGTCAATTTAAGAAAAAAATCAAGGCTAAAGAGGAAATACTAGTAGGCATTGTGAAGTTATGGGAGAAAATAACAACTTTCTAGAGATCAGTTATTGGGGGCGCCTGGGTGGCTCAGTCAGTTAAGCGTCTGCCTTAGGCTCAGATCATGATCCCAAGGTCCTGGGATCGAGTCCCACATCGGGCTCCCTGCTCAGCAGAGAGTCTGCTTCTCCCTCTCCCTCTGCCTACCTCTCTGCCTACTTGTATTCTCTATCTCTATGTCAAATAAATAAATAAAATCTTTAAAAAAAAAATAGAGATCAGTTATTGGGAACTGTCATTTGTGATCCTAACTTTGAATAATTTTTTTTAATATAAGGCAGAAACATCTCTCTTCTCCTGTAGAACAAATTGCAAAAAATATAAAAGAGAACGTGGGCAGAGGATAAAGAAGAGAAAAATCAAGATGTGACTAGTAGAGAGATGACACATATGGCAAAGATGCCTCTCTAGTTCTTATAAGGGAAGTATTGGTAATTGTTATCAAATGCCACTGTATATAATTTATAGCCTGTCCCATGCAATAAAACTTGTAGTATAGAATATAGTGCTATTTTTATGATATTCATTAAATCATTCTCAATAGATACTTTATATTTTCCATCAAGCCCTGTGGTTAAAAATTCCCTTCAAATATAAGAATTCCCAACTGACAACTCCAGTCAACATTTTGGTTTTCAGCATAAGCAATACTGATTAAGAAGCATTTAAAAATATATTTTTTCTTTGTTTAAGGGTGCTATTCAATATGCAACTATACAAAGATGTGTAAGTCACTCTACTATGAGAATCACCATAATTATTTTGATTTCTAAAGCTTATTAATATTTTACATCTCTTTTTCATGCCAAATCATTGAAATAAAAAGTCTAAAAATAATAAACTGAGATTCACTTACTTATGGGAAAATATCAAGAGATAAATCATGCATGTTTTGGAGTCTCAGAAAGGAGAAATGGAAGGAAAGAAAAGGAATTTGAAAATACAGTGAGTGAAAAAAATGTAAAAAAAATTGAAATAATGAACTTTATTTCTTAGAGAAGTTTTCTGTTCACAGCAAAACTGAGTGAAAAGAACAGAGGGTTCCTATTTACTCACTGTCCCCACAACCTCCCTTACTAGTAATGTCCCACACCAGAACGGTGCATTTGTTACAAATGATGAACCCACACTGACAACATCATCATCACCCGAAGTCATAGTTTACATTAGGGTTCACTCTTGGTGTTATACATTCTATGGGTTTTGACAAATCTATAACGACATGTCACCACCATTATAGTATCACACGGAATAATTTCACTCCCCTAAAATCCTGTGTGTGCTGCCGATTGATCCATTCCTCTGGTAACCGCTCATCTTTTTGCTGTTTCCATAGTTTTGCCTTTTCCAGAATGTCAAAAAGTTGAAATCATATAGTATGTAGCCCCTTTATATTGGTTTCTTTTTCTTAGTAATACATGTCTAAGATTCCTCCATGTTTTTTCATCGCTTGTAGCTTATTTCTCATTGGTAATGAAAAATATTCCACGGTCTGGATGTACCACAGTTTATTTTATCAACTCACCTACTGAAGGGCATCTTGGTTGTTTCCAGTTTTTGGCAATTATCATAAAACTGCTCTAAATATCAATGTGTAGGTTTCTGTGTGTCCTTTTCAATTCATTAGGGTAAATATCAAGGAGCATGATTGGGGGGGATTTTCAGGTAAAACCAAATTTAGTTTTGTAATAAACTGTCAAACTGTCTTCCAGAGTGGCTGCACCATTTTGTGCTACTACCAGAAATGAATGAGAGTTCCTACTGCTTGACATTCTCATCAGCACTTGTTGTTGTCAGTGTTCTGGATTTTGGCCATTCTAATAGGTGTGTGGTAATATCTAATTGGTTTAATTTGCAATTCCCTAATGACATATAATGTTGAGCATCTTTTCATATGTTAACTTGCCATCTGTGTATCTTCTTTGGTGAGGAGAAATGTCAAATTTGATAAAAACTATTAAACCAATAAATAAACCTCAAGGAATTTCAGGAAACACATGCCACCACCAGCATGTCATAATCAAATTGTTGAAAACAGCAACAAGGAAAATCTTAAAGAGCAGCCAGAGAAAAATGATGCATTATGTACCCAAAATAAAGATGTGAATTATGGCAGACTTGTCAGAAGCAATGTAAGTGAAAAGGATAGAAAATGGCACCTTTAGAGCACTGAAAAGAAACTCTTAACCTTGAATTCCACACCCTGATTCTGTCTATGAAATAATAACTGCTACAAGACTTCTGCCCTTCTTTAACAACTAGAAAACTGAGCAAAATATATTGATCATGTGTTTTCAGAAATTTAACAAGAGGCCTCTAAGGACAGTGATCCCTAGGGAAAGTGAAGCAGAATTTGCACACATCTTTAAAACATAGCAAGCCCAGCAGCAACTTCAGAATTTTAGGTATTGTCTAATCCTGTGTACACCTCCCTTCTTCTGGTTGATATGCTTCTATTCATAAAACTTATGACTGTACTTTATACTATTTTCTTTTTCTAAAACCATTATTATGCTCTAGTGGCTTAGACCCTACATCTCATAGGTAGCTTTGCCTTTTTGCTTCACTCTTAGCTGCTATCTCTCATAATTAACAAACAATTTACACTTTTACTGTGTGGGATACCATTTATAAGCACTGCAGTTTGTTTTATTGATTTTTTTCTTAATCCAATATTTTTAGATTGATTGCATGATGCAATAATGTTATTTTGAATATATGTTGTTACATAAATTATATGGTAAAATTATCTTTGCCTCTTTATTCTTACAATTCAATGTGGCTGCTATAGCTAAAAAATTATATGTGATTTCATGTCATATTTCTATTGGAAAGCATGCTTTAGAGAAACAGCAGAACAAGCGAATACCTGTATGGAAAAAAAATCACCATGACCTGTATCTAAAAATCATCATAAAAATAACTCTAATTAGATCATAGATCTAAGTGTAAATACCTAATCTATAACACATCTAGAAGAAAACAAAGGGAAGTATGTGATTTTGAGACAGGAAAATCATTTTTGATAATATAAAAAGTTTGAGACATAAAAGAAAATATTGATAATTTAGAATTTATCAAAATTAAAAACTTCCATTCTGTGAAAATCAAAATTAAGAAAATCGACAGGCAAGATATACACTTAGAAAAGTGTTTGTGATATCAATATCTGGCAAAGATTTTGTATACAGAATAAAGAATTTTTACAGTTTAAAGATAAAAAGACAACCCAATGGGAGAAAATAGCAAAAAATATAAACAGGTATTTTATTTATTTATTTATTTATTTATTTATTTATTCATTTATTCATTTATTATTTATTTTAAAAAAGATTTTATTTATTTATTTGAGAGAGAGAGAGCACACAAGCAGGGAGGAAGGGCAGAGGGAGAGGGAGAAATCAGGCTCCCCGGTGAGCAGGGAGTCCAGTGTGGGGCTCAATCCCAGGACCCTGGGATCATGACCTGAGCTGAAGACAGACGCTTAACAGACTGAGCCACCTAGGCGCCCCATAAACAGACATTTAAAAATAAAAAATATATATAAATAGCTAATAAGCATATGTGAAATTACTTTAAATAAGCAGTCATCAAAGATGTACAAATTACAATCATAATGAGATACCACTACATAGCACTCTAAAGCGCTCAACATTGCTCGGCATCAGGGAAATCCAAATCAAAACCTCAATGAGATTCCACCTCACACCAGTCAGAATGGCTAAAATTAACAAGTCAGGAAACAACAGATATTGGCAGGGATGAGGAGAAAGGGGAACCCTCCTACACTGTTGGTGGGAATGCAAGCTGGTGCAGCCACTCTGGAAAACAGTATGGAGGTTCCTCAAAAAGTTGAAAATAGAGCTCCCCTATGACCCAGCAATTGCACTGCTGGGTATTTACCCCAAAGATACAAATGTAGTGATCCAAAGGGGTATGTGCACCCCAATGTTTATAGAAGCAATGTCCACAATAGCCAAACTATGGAAAGTGGCAAGATGTCCATTGACAGATGAGTGGATAAAGAAGATGTGGTATATATATACAATGGAATATTATGCAGCCACCAAAAGGAATGAAATCTTGCCATTTGCAACGACGTGGATGGAACTGGAGGGTATTATGCTGAGCGAAATAAGTCAATCACAGAAAGACATGTATCATATGACCTCACTGATATGAGGAATTCTTAATCTCAGGAAACAAACTGAGGGTTGCTAGAGTGGTGGGGGGTGGAAGGGATTGGGTGGCTGGGTGATAGACATTGGGGAGGGTATGTGCTATGGTGAGTGCTGTGAATTGTGTAAGACTGTTGAATCACAGACCTGTACCTCTGAAACAAATAATACAATATACGTTAAAAGAAAAAAAAAAAGAAGATAGCAGGAAGGGAAAAATGAAGGGGGTGAAATCGGAGGGGGAGACAAACCATGAGAGACGATGGACTCTGAGAAACAAACTGAGGGTTCTAGAGGGGAGGGGGTTGGGGGATGGATTAGCCTGGTGATGGGTATTAAAGAGGGCACATACTGCATGGAGCACTAGGTGTTATACGGCAACAATGAATAATGGAACACTACATCAAAAACTAATGATGTAATGTATGGTGATTAACATAACATAATAAAAAAATGTCTAAAATTTGAAAGACTGATAATGCCAAGTCTTTACATGGACCTAGAGAAACATGAATTCTTACACATTGCTGTTGGGTTTGGAGAATGCAAAATCACTTTACAAAACAGTTTGATAGTTCCTTATAAAGTTAAATATATATTTATACATAATCCAGCAATTAAATGCTTAGGTATTTACCCAAGAGAAGTGAAAACTTACGCCACACAAATCTGTACACAAAGTTTTTTAACACCGTTATTTATAATAGTTAAAATTGTATACAATCCAAATGCCCAACAAGATTTAAATGGGTGAACAAGTTGTGTGGTATATCCATACAATGAAATATCACACAAAAGTAAAAGGATTGAAAATTACGATGAATGCAACAAGAGCAAATCTCAGAAACATTATGTTGAGTAAAAGAATCCAGACAAAAAACAACATGTACTTTGTTTCTGCTTATATGAATTTCTAGAAAAGGTAAAATAATCTACAGTGACAGCATGTCAGTGGTTCCCTATACCATGTATGGAGTGGGGAGTGACTGCAAAGGGGAAAGAGAAAACTTTTTTGGGTGTTAGGAAAATTGTCTATCTTGGCGGTAATAAAAGTTACACAGATGTTCACATTTCTGAAAATTCGTTAGTGTGCACACTTAAGTTGGTATAATTTTGTATGTGTTATACCACAATGCATTTCTTTTAATAAAAAATAATGTGAACAGGTGGGTAAGGAGCAAGTGGTATGAAAGCCAACTTTAGCTTTGTGAAAGCTGTAAAATAAAAAAAATATATATATATCAAGTTGCTCTTAATTGAAAAACCAGGAAAATTCAGCATAGAGATTTGCAGCATAGAGATTTTAATTTATTTTAATAGTGAGGTTTTTCCCCAACAATTACAACTTCCTAAAATTACAATAAGCTTGCTTTTGAGATGGCAATTTCCTTCTCAGTGAAGACATCAAGTATCGGCTGATGATCATTTTTCAGATATGTTCAAGAAGTACCTTAGAGATTAAAGTTTGTATTAACCAATCTTTAAGATGATTAAATAATACTAGAATCTATGATAGAGTTCTGCCTATAATATTTTCTAAAATATCTCTTAGTAATATTTCAATTGTAGTCTCCAGTGCTGCATATGGAGGCAACAACTTCAGATCTCTGCACAATCTATTTTTTAAGAAGCATGTAATCTGGAAGAGAAGACAAAAGTGGTGTAGCAAAATACAGTGCATTCCATGTAGAGATACAGAGATATCCCCAGAGTTCTTTCATGACATAGAAGCAATGTCACATTCTTAATATGGTAATTTGTGATCTCTTCCTGAAATATTTAAATATTAATTAGGAACAATTATAATAATTAAGGCATGAATTATTTATAAAGATACCAGTTATTCCTAAAATATTTGGAGATTATTTTAACATGAGGGTATTTCTTAGAATACCTCCAGTAAACTTCCAAAACATGTCTTTGAAAACCCAAACATGTTTAGCATGGTTGTATAATCCAGGAAAACCTCAAGGAAAAATGTGAATGTTGCAGATTATTCACCATTTAAAATTTTCTAGCATTCATTTTTCCTTAAGTATAAATAATTGACTATAAACTATGCAAAGACTTGTTTACCTGTATTTCTTTGAGATTCACCAGGTATGTCAGTTAAAATGAGCCAGTCTCCTCCATTACCACTACTCACTGTGCATGCTTCTACTTAAGAATTGGTGGAGATAGTACTATGACTCAGTTTGAATTTAAAATCAAGGTAATGGAACTAAACAAGATAGTTATCTCCCTTTCTCCTTATTCTCCTTTAGAGAGTTTTTGAGGTCAGATATTTGTAAAATGAAAATATTAAGCCAAATTTAACAGTAAATTTTAAACAGTGAACATGTGTGTAACTTTTATTACCATCAAGATAGACAATTTTCCTAACACCCAAAAAGTTTTCTCTTTTCCCTTTGCATCATTAGAGAAAGCAATCCCAGCTTCCATTTATCCTGAAGTATAAATTGCATATGAAAAGCAGCTCAAATTTAAGTCATGTCAGAGCAACTGTCTTTCTGAGTTTTAGCTTGGAACTCATATTTGAAATCATTGTTTCTCATTCAATGCCATCCTGATACTGATAGCAGGGTAAACAGTTCAGCAGGGACCTGGATGTACAACAGTGCTCTTGCTCCAGAGGACATCTTTGATTGTTCACATTTTCTTTCAGTCCCATCACAGTGTTAAAGTCCCTGATATCACACAGCACATTTTTAATACTAACTATATTCTCTAATTTTGGCAGAAATCCACTCCACTTTTGCGCAATACATTAACATACAGAAATTTAATTGCATTTATTGTTACTGTTTATCAACAAAGAGCATTACCTTTTTGAAGCTCAGATCCTTAATATTGCTGTCCTCTGCAAGAAACATTCACTCCTTTAATTCCCTTGTTCCTTAGCCTACCTATGTCATATACATCAGTTAAGAAGACATTTCACCAAGGATGCCTTTTCTCATCTTTCTAGATAAGAACAAGACTCCCTGATACATGGATCATAGTACCCTGCCAATATTTACTAATATTAGTAAGTATTCATTAGACTGTAGGCTCCAGAAAATATGGACAATACTTGTTTTTCTCAACCTTGTATTACCAGCATCTAATGCAATGCCTGGAGCATAGTAGAAGCTCTATACATATTTAATGATTAATAAATAAGTGAATGAATAAATGTGTTAATAACTAGATAAATGGATAGATAGTATTTGTAATGCATGATACACTTACACAGTCATTTCATTAATATTCACTCATTTATATATACTTTTATACCCTTCTCATTTATATATTTTAGAATCACATTGAATTTAATCAGTAGGGATATAGGATTTAAGTTGAGTAAACTGTGATAATATGTATCAAAAACATTCATAAATGAATAAGCACTTTGCCAAGGCAAGAGAGAAAAAATTAAAAGCCATTGTTATGTTCTTCACTCAAGTATTATTTTTTATATACTGTATTACACATACACATTCTCACTAGCATGTTACCACGTACATTATTATAATTTCCATTTCCTTCCCAATTTTTTTGAAGTCTTTATCTGACCTGTGGTCTTATTGAATTGCTTTGTTTTAAACCACTTCTCCAGTTTGTCAAGGTCATATTATGGTCATGATGAATTTTGATCTTGAAATTCAAAGCGTTAATCAGTCTTTACAACTACAGAGAACTGTAAATTACTAAGTTCACAGACTTTTCCATCATCTAAGTCATTGATGAAAATACTAAGTAGCCTCTGGCCCAAGATTAACCTCTACATAATAAAACTTCTGTTTACCTTGGTTGGCAAAGAACTATCAATGAGTTTGATTGTTCTACGTTCTACTTGGTTTTCAATAAATAGGTCTATGGTGCTGATCCATTTTTATCAATTCGTGAATAAGTCAATAATTAGTATTTTTATAATAGTAGTATTGAAGACTCATTTCAAATTTTGGATGAAAAAAGGCTAAGATTAATGAAAACTACTAGCCAAAATAGATTAATAATAGTAAGAACAGTTAAAGTAAATCTTAAATTTGCTCCTGTGTTTATTTCCTTTCCTGTGCTGTTCCCCTTGTGACACTCTCCTTTTCTGAATATGACAGCTTCAAGCATGATGTCCTTCTCTGGCTGCTGTGCCATAAAGAAGTCTTTGTGATTATGAGAGGTGATCATCTTTGATGGATAATGAGATAAATATACTGTGCATTCTCAATCTCAAATTCATCTCTTGGACAATGAAATGATTTCACTTGTTGCTTGATGATGAGGACTTCTTCCTCAGAATAAACAAGACCTTATTTTGTCTCTTTATGCAGTCATCTGTCCACAGTTCTGCCTCTCTCCAGCAAACTGTGACTCCTTACAGACAAATGAATATTCATTCATCTTTGATCCCCAGTGCTTAGCACACATAGTAATTGTGTATGCTATGCCACGAGTGATTGTACACTACTATGCCATGAAGCAGGAAAATCTGGAGTTGTGAGGCATCAGCAGAGAGGAAATACAAGGGCCCCTCTGAATTTTAAGAACAACACACTGAAGATGGATTGGGTGAGTAATCCAAGGGGCTGACTAGTTGGCAGCTAGCCTGTCTTCAATTTTAAAATTCTATATTATAAGCATCTCTGGATGCACTGTGAAATGGATAGATAGGAAATTTTTTTCTTGTTTTTTTAATTTTCTTTTTTTAGCTGATGAGGAGACCGTGTGGGTCTCCGTTCTCCTGACCTTTGTTGTTTCCTAAGGTTATTTCTCTAAGATCTAAACACAAATATTTTCAGGAAGCCAAGAGACTCCAAAGAAAAATGATAAATAATAGAAATTGCTTTCATTTTTGAATGCTTGGAAAAATCCACAAAAATATGTTTACTTAAATTTTTCAATCAAACTTTGATTTCATGGGATTTTACTTGTCTTACCGAAGGAAAAAAAATCATTAAATAATCAATATGATAAGATACATATATATGTATATAAAATTATCATTCATTTAAAATTTGGAAATAATGTATTTTCCAATAACTGATTTGGAAATTGTCAGTATTAAGAACTAAGCTTATGCCTTTCTACAAGCTTTTGTAGCCCCATATTAATACATTCTCTGAACATTATTTCACCTCAACTAGTGCAGATGATTTCCAATGAAAAACAGATGACTTGTTTAAATATTTGCAATGAATTCTAGTTAAAATAGGCTAAAAAATAGTGCAAGAATGCATGCTACAACTTACATTATTTGTACCTGAGCAAAATATGTTCTAACATAGTTTGAATTTTATTTGCTTTTCTTTCTATAATGACTAACCTTCTTTTCTTTTACCACAAAATTCAGAGTTTGATTTTTCAATCTTCGAATTTGCCTCTAATTAAATTTCTACTCTTATTTTTCTTCTATTCTGAAAGCTAAATTTTTATGCGAAAATTGTTTCTACAAATATTGAATGTTTTCATATTAGGAATAATTTTTTTTTTTTTAAAGATTTTATTTATTTATTTGACAGGGAGAGACAGCCAAAGAGAGAACACAAGCAGGGTAAGTGGGAGAGGGAGAAGCAGGCTTCCCGCCGAGCAGGGAGCCCGATGCGGGGCTCGATCCCAGGACCCTGGGATCATGACCTGAGCCGAAGGCAGACGCTTAACGACTGAGCCACCCAGGCGCCCCAGGAATAATTTTAATACAATTACTTTGTGCTTTTGAAATGTGCCATTATCTTTAGGAAGGCTAAACAGAAATGCCGTTTTCAGTGGAAAGTTATAAAATACGTTATCCTTTGAGATAAGTTTAAAAAGATTATTCTAATGATTCAAACAAATATATTTCAAGAATATTGATAGGAATTTTCAAACTAATTTGTGTGATAACCATCAATAACATAAAGATGAATAAGACATAAGATGAATGCCTGTTATTTTAAAACATAATTAAGCAAAAGAGAAGCTGTGCACAACTAGCTAGCATGCTCTGAAAAAATAATTGGTTCATTAGCTAAACTATAACAGCCCTTTCTCATTTCTAGATTCTAATTGAAGAACGAATGGAAATAGTAAGGTGAGCTCATTGTACGATACACATAACCACGAGACAATTATAATTTCTGCACAAATGCCCATATTGTTTGAGATCTTTATTAATATGATAGTGGGGTACAGTGAATGATGCTGTGAGAGATTCACACTTCTGAATGTTGTGTGTGTGTGCACATATGCACATAGGCACACACACGAGATAAAGCAATATAGATGAATTCCAAGACTTCTTTTTTCTCCTGTCCACTCCCATTTCACTCCTAATTTGGTATGAATACTTCCAGTCCATGTTGTAATATTTTTACTATATTAAAATGAATCCATGAGCAATATATGATTGCTTTGAGTTTTTGAAAATTTTATACATGTCATCATGCCAAATTGTAATTCTGAAAAACATCTATCAAAGACACATAATTAATTCTTTGTTTGAAGTATGGTATTGCATCTTTAAAATGGTTTACACATATCTTCTGTAAGCAGCATATAAACTGCAAGTTTTAAATCTATTTTTATTGTTTCTGTAATCAAATGTATTGTGATTACTGATAATATGTTGACTATTTCTCCTTTATTTTTCCATGTTTCATCTTTTCCTATGTTATCTTTGTTTAGTCAGATTTTTTTATTCTCTTTTTATGGTCTACCTTTTTATGAATTATATATGCAGTATTCATTTTTGATGGTTTCTAAAAATTTCAAATGCATTCTTAACTTTATATAGGCTAAAACTAATCATTATCTCAGCTTCTTCCTAAACAGTTCATGGACCCCCTGATTTTTACTTCTCGTTTCCAATCTTTCAATATATTATCTAGTGTTTTAGTCCTTTGTACCTACCCCTTTTTTACTATTATTTTTTACACTCAATAGCTATTTAAATTTATCTTCAAATTACTAATTTCTTTACTTGTCACTATTCAATATACCCTACTTCTTCTGTTTGTGTTTATTTTCTTTCTTGCTGAAGAACATTTCATGTACAATGGTCTCCAATCTTGGCTAAAACACATGAAAATTATGTGAGAAGTCTTTAAAACTCAGTATTCAGGCACCTCCCTGGATCAATTAAGTGAGCAAATCTTGAGATACTCATTCAGGTATCAGAATATTTTTTATTGCTCCCCAGATGATTCCAAAAGCTGCCATCATTGCTTGAGTCCTTTTTTGGGGGGAGTATAGTTTGTGTGTGGTAATTCTCCCTTGTCTCTTGATGAATGAAAATACCTTTACTTACTTCCTGTTCTTGAGTGATTTTGTTTAACTAGGTATACAATTTTAATTTGGATAATTATAGGTCCTCAGGACTTTGGAGATATTCTATTATCTTTCAACATCTATTTCTTTTTTGAGAAGACAACAGATATTTAAACCTAGCCCTCAGAAACAAGTATTATTTCCAGTCCCCCCTTGAATTTCTTGGCTTTATCTTCTACTCATTACTCTAATGTTGAATATTTTTTTCCCCTCAGATCCCAACATGGGGGATTTCTGCTCCCACATCATTTTTTGTAAGTTTGTTCATTTATTGTTTGTTTATTTGCGTTTTATCAGTTGCTACATATAAAAGGAGCACATAAAAACAAACACACATGTGACTGTGTTTAGTTTGGCAGGAAAGATTTCCAATATCAAGGTAGCCTATCTGATTGATTAAGAGCATCTCTCTTTCTTTCTTTTCTCTTATACAATTAACTTGGATATTATAAGTCTTACATTCAATATGCTCTTTACCTTTCTTGAAATATGTATGCTTGATGAGAATGTAACTTGATTTGTTGCTAGGACTAATTTTCCTGTTGCAACTTCATGCAGAGTTCTAGCTTGTCACATCAGCATAGATAATCTTATACATTATCTGTAATTAGCATCATCTCTCCCTTTCTAAAATTTACTTCTAAGTTTTTACCTCTAGCAGAAGGACTGTCCTGAAACACTTTTACACCTTAATGGATCCAATTGCGTGGACTTAAAATAATAGATTTCTGCATTACAGAGGCATTTGTCCTTACGGAGACTGATTTATATTCTTTGCACATATTTTCATGTTATATGCCCAGTGTAACATGAAAGGAATTAATTTATTGAATGTTACATTTAACAAAGAATCCAGCAGAATAGTGTCATGTAGAGGTTCCCCCCCATTATTTCTATAAATAACAACAACAATAATAGTAACATACAAGATAATTTCTACCTATAGCGGTCTGACTTTTTTTTTTTAATGCAGTAGAAGGTCCTTCACACTCTATTTGTCAGTATGGCTTTAAGGTTTTCATTTTGTTGGCTAGAAGACAGATAAAGGGGATTACGAACAGAACTGAGCCTGGTTTCTGCTAATCTCCAACTTGAATTCTTTCAAGGGTTGCAAAATATGATTCAAGTATTTCACAAGCCTTTATAACCTGAGCCAGACTTTGTCATCTGTCTGGTATATGGGCCATCATGGGTGGATTTGGAACTGACATTTTATATCTCTGATCTCAACTGTATAAATATTTGTTTAGAGTGACTATCAACATAGCACACAGGCACTTTCCTCTCTGATGTATAGATGATAGAACAGTTCTTAACTGGGGCCCTATGGATTGGGCAGGCACAAACTATCAGAGGGCAATGAGACAAATTTTCAGTGAACTCAGATTTTATATTTCTCTATAGGCAAAATGTAGAGCAGTTGTTTCTATACCAAAAAAAACCTATTTCTTATAATTTGGGTTACATTAAAGATATCTCATGTATACGGCCATTTATGTGAATCTATAAATGGTGAACTGGTTTTCCCAAATACTTTATATGAGGAGTCTTTCTCTCATTTGGAATTAAAGATTCTATCTAAAGATTCTATTTTTCTATTGTCTTCCGAAGTACTATCTTCTAGGAAAACTGTTTTAAAACATCAAAAAAAAAAAAATGTTTCAGGCAATATTGTCCAAATATCCTAATCCTTATTAGATGAATTAATATTCCCAAAGAAATAACTCATGCTTATTTCATGGAAATAAGATTAAATTGATGTTATGAATATTATCATCTATCATAAGTTGTTTGTTAATATATTCAGTATACAATATAAAATCTGTCATTGTAATAAGATGACCCCAAATAGTTTAGCAAATCTTGAAAATGATAAGGATTAAAATCAAGGACATGTAAAAGACACAGAAGCTTAGAGAGCTTGGAAGGAATTTAGAGCCATCTATTTCTATCCTGTTTTCCTCAGATGGGGAAATGAAGGCAGGCACCTTAGCATGATTTGGAAATCTCTAAAAATGATATGATTTCTCTTAGAATTAAAGAATAATTTAAAGCTTTAAGAAATGAAGAACTTGGGGCACCTGGATGGCTCAGTCGTTAAGTGTCTGCCTTTGGCTTGGGTTGTGGTCCCAGGGTCCTGGGATTGAGCCCCACATTGGGCTCCCTGCTCTGCAGGAAGCCTCCTTCTCTCTCTCCCACTCCCCCTGCTTGTGTTCCCTCTCTCGTTGTGTCTCTCTCTGTCAAATAAATTAAAAAAAAAAATGAAGAACTGATCACTTAAATTCTATCACTTATTCAGCATTTTTTTGGAAAATTTACCTTTTGCAATCATTCTACATATACCAGCCTGCAGAGGTGAATAACACTGTCCCTAGTTTCAAATAACTGCAAGCAAGAATCCCCAATACTAGTCTATGTCGAGGAAATTAAAGATGGTGCTGTGAGAAATTCTGTTACAATGTTAAATTTATTAAGTGAAACAAAATATCTTTTCATATTAGAATGCTCTGTTTTCATTCTAATGATGCTGATGATAGTGGTTGTATCTTGTAGTTTCCATGGAGCAAAATAAAAAGTTAATAATGTGACATAAATTTGGTCTCTCAAATTTATTGTCATTTCTATTGTTGTTACTGATAGAAATATCTGTCAACTATTAGAAAAAAATGTGGCAATCAAGATCTAATAAAAAAAGGACAAGATAATGGATAATTAGAGAATATTTATAATCAGTAAATTAGAAATATGCTCACATGCTAAAGAAACCACAGTGGTGGATGTTTTGCTTATCATAAAGCTTTAATAATGAGTAGGAGTCATCTAGGTGACTCAGGTGTGGGAAGATATGCTAAAAACCAGTGTTGGATCTGCTAGCAAAATCTGGAACTGTTTTTTTGGTATCAAATTTCACCTAAGACTGTGCTTCTAGTTTGGGTACGTGGGTGGTTCAATTGGTTAAGCATCTGCCTTCACCTCAGGTCATGATCCCAGAGTCCTGGGATCAAGCCCCACGGTGGCTTTGCGGCTCTCTGCTCAGCGGGGAGTCTGTTTCTCCCTTTCCCTCTGCCTATCTCTCCACCTGCTTGTGCTCTCTCTCTGTCAATAAATAAATAAAATCTTAAAAAAAAAAAAAAAAAAGACTGTGCTTCTAGCCAAAATGGAGTAATAGGAACTGGATTTACTCTGTTAGCTTAAACAATAAAAAAAAAACCCGAAATATATTAAACAATTATTTTTGGACATTGAAAAACAAGCAGCACAGGGCAAGGGATTATATAAGCTATTAATTATAGTGATAATCTCTAAAAATCAGTGGCATAATATTTTGTACAATATACTAAAATGTTCGTTTGTGAACGAGTCTCTGGTCTTCTGTACAAAATA
This sequence comes from Halichoerus grypus, assembly GCF_964656455.1. Classification (NCBI taxonomy): domain Eukaryota; kingdom Metazoa; phylum Chordata; class Mammalia; order Carnivora; family Phocidae; genus Halichoerus; species Halichoerus grypus. The sequence goes on from NC_135716.1 coordinate 54,609,000, forward strand.
AAACTGGATTTTTTTCACATTTGCTAACAAAATGAGTTTCATATAGAATGAATATTTAAGTATGTTAAAATACTATAATTACTAGAAGAAAACATACTTTTATAAATTTTACATTTATTGCTTTAAAAATGATACAAATATATTTTGGTATAATTTAATACATGCAACATCAACTAGAGTATTCAACACCCATGGAGTATTCACTGGATACAGCTTTAGTAATGGGGCCAAATTAGTCCTAGACTAAATTCTGTCTCAGTTGCATCCTAATGAAGCTTATAAGCAAGCCTCAAAATGATCAAACTATTTCTTAATTACATTCTAGACCAAAATTCAAGAATCTTTAAAATAATACAAAAACACCCAACAACCAATAAAGTAAAATTCACAGTATCTGACAGCCAATCTATAATTACCAGGAATGCAAGAAGGAATATATAACCCATAATAAAGAGAAAAATCAGTTAATAGAAAGCCTGAAAAATGTTGTGGATGGTATAATTAGTAAATAAGGACATTCAAACAATTATTACAACTTATTTCCATGGGTTCAAAAAGCTAAAGGAAAGCATCAACATTTTAAAGAGACATGGAGGATGTAACACAAATTTTACATCTAGAGATGACAAATATAGTTTCTGAGATGAAAAGTAAACTGAATGGGATTAAAAGAGATGAGACAATGCAGAAGTAAGATTAGCCTCCCTGGAAAAGCAAATTTTTGCTGTTATAAAATATGGAGTCTGAAATTATGAAAATTTTCTTTAACGTTATCAAAATTAAGTACCTCTCTATAGTATGGATTGTCTCGCATAATGAAAATATCTAAAATTTAAATACTCAAATAAAAATGTATATCAGCAGAATGAAAAGAAAATGTGAAAGTACAACACTAGTTATGGAGGAATATAGTAAAGGAAAATAAAATTATTTTATTTTATATATAAATAAAATAAATTAATAAATAATACAAATTTTATATTATAAATATAGTTGGTCTACATAAAACAAAAATGATATAAGGATTAGCATATTTCCTTTTCTGAGAAACAGGAATCAATTTAAAAGGCAAATGAATATAAAGAATAATTAATTTTTACACATTATCAGCCTTTGATTTCTTTTTTTTTTTTTTGTCACTGACAACATCCCCTGCAGAAAATGATAAGATTTTCAAAATACTTGTTGAAGGGTGAGATGCCAAGATTTTTAATGACTATGGGAGAAAGTATTAGCAAATCCTTTCTTTGAAACTCAGTTCAGAAAATGAAGCCCTTTGTGCCAAGTGAACTCATATTAAATAACTGCCTTTCAGAGCAGCTCAAGAATAATAGGGTGCACCATTCTGGTGCTTTCCTACATATCCTATATCCTACATATTGTGTATATAAGCTATGTATCTATATCTACATCTAAATATATATCTATATCTCCTAAAATACTACTTTACATATAATGAAGTCATATTTTCCATATAGCTGTTCCAGTAGTCATTGACAAAATGTTATTATTAATTATTATTCCATCTATCCAAAAATATGTGAGATGAGAGAAATGTGCTAAAAGCTTGAACCATCTTCTGACTGGATTTGGGTTTATCAGTAATTTTAGAAAGGGAAATAACTAATTTATCAAATTATTTTATTCCTAGTTTATTAGGTAGAAATATCAAACTGAATCTGTTAAGGTTGGATGGACTTGTCTTAGAAGATAATATCTGTGGTTCTCACCTTGTGCTAAGACATATATCACTTGTGAATAATCAGACAAGTGTATACATTATTAAAATAGGTTATTATTTATGGTTTTATAAACAAAGTTTATAGAAATGATTTATGATTAATTGCATAATCAGTTTGAAATGTCATTGAAATATAAAATTATAAGTAAGTATTATTGATGTTTTTCCCCCAAGGGGAGAAAATGGCATTCTCTCTGTCACTTTCTATATTCTTATAAAGAAAATATGAAGGTGGAGTCCATCTGGTATAGTTCTCGAAATGGGCTGTTGAAGTGATATGTCTTTGGGTTTTTAAAAGAGAATTCAGGCAAGAAATGCACTGGTTTTCATTAAACTTTTGAAGAGGGTGTAAATTATATATGTTTTATCTAACATTGTGATTGCCTGACAACCACCATCAAATTAAGCTTACAAAAATTAAGGTAACTGGGTGCATGGACAGGTATGCATGAGAACAGACATTGTTCATCCTTTGATTACATTGATTACATTGTCACCACTGTCTTACTACAAAGAAATTGTATCCTAAAAACAGTGATGAGATCCAGATATTCCAAATGATTTGAATGCTCTCAGCTGTAACATTGCCGAGCAGAAGTTTTCTTCTTCCTATATAATGCTTTCTTCTACCCATATTAGGCTGCCACTTGGTAAAGTTTTATAAAAGGAAAGTAATCTACTAAAATAGCCCACTTGAATAATAGTTTCTAATATAGACCAAAGATAGTATCTAAATCATCACTTTCTAGCCACTGTGACTTATGTTTTGTGCTTTCTCAGTTGCCTTTCTCCCACAGATTCTTATAAAGATGGTTCCCTCAGGTCACTGAGTTTCCTTCTAAAAACACAACTTTTAATAAGATACTCTGTTACCACTCACCACATCCAAATTAGAACTTCTTCTCTCCAATCTTCTCCATTATGTCACTGAGTAGTATATTTTTTATAGTACTTATTTCTTCTTGAAATTATCTTGATCTTCTATGTGTATATTTCTTTGTTCTCTAACTCCCAAAGCAAAAATATAAACTCTGTAGAAGTAGGGATTTTGTCTCTCTCTAGGGCCTAGCACATTGCCACACATGAAAGACACACTCAAAAATTATTTGTTCTTTAATAAATTAATGTACTATTGAAGCAGGAATGACCTATTGAATCACAATTAATCTGACCCTTTGTCACATACAAATTATTCAACTATAAATATATAGAAGCCAATAAAATAACAACTTTTTACATATAAAAAAGGCTTAATATTTTTTAATGTGCTTTTTGATTGAAAATTTTAGAAGTGAAGAAGAAAAGTTATATGAGCACATGAAAATTTTTGCAGCTGTATATTTCTAGATCAAAGATTCTCACATTCTGTTTTTTTCTTCCCCAAGGGGGTCTTCAATTTTTCTCAAATTTATTCTAAAAAAATAGAGATTTAAAATATACACTGTTAGAGTTCTGCTTAGGATAAAGAAAGTTTTAAAAATGTTGCTCCCAGACTAAACAGTGGGAAAAAAAAACCCCATAAAATACAAAATAGTAACTCTCCTTGAACCAGAGAGCTGAAACTTCAAGGCAACCACATAATATATATTTCAAAAAGGGGCAAGCACCTGCAAGGAGAAATGAGACACAAGGCTAATCTTACTTTTGAGGAAGCATGGGAGGAAGACAATCCTTGCCAGTTCCAACTGAAGTGGATAAGACAGAGCAGCTACGTTTTTCAATAGCTGCTGAAGAGCGGATGTGGGTTAGTTTCACACACAAGTGGGTTAGCTGGAGAAGTGGGAAAGAGACAGAAAAAAAAAAAGGATAAAGAGAGAGAGGGGAGAAAGAGAGGGAGGAAAAGAAAACACATACATTTAAGTTACCAATATCAGGAATAAAAAGGAAGACATCAGTACAGATGTTATGAACATCAAACATGACAAGAAGTTATTATGAATAATTATTGAGGCATTGATTTTGACATTTTGAATGAAATGGACAAAATTGTAAAAAAAAAGACAACGTAAGAAAGCTGACAGAAAGTGAAATAGAAAATCTTATAAGCATATATTTACTAAAGTAATTGAGTGCACTAATAAAACTTTTTGTAAAACGAATATTCCAAGCCCAGGTAGCTTTATTTGTGAATTAATCTAAATATTTACAAATGTTTTGCAAACACTTCCAAAGGGTAGAAAAATTAGGAACATATCCAAATTCTTTATATGAGGCCAGGAAATTCTAAAACCTGATGAGAATATAAGAAAAGAAAATTACAGACTCATTAACAATATAAAACCTTAAAAGAAAGAAAAACATCGATCATCTACAAAAGGTAAAAATAGCATTTGAATACAAAGAAAAAATACACTTGGGGAATATAGCAGAGTAGAAAGCATCAGGAATCTATCTCCCCACCTAGACAACAATTGCAGTGGCAGGATCTAATGTAGCTATTTTGGAACTCTGGAATCTATAGAAGGCTTGCAAATTTCAGGGGAAGATTTGGGCTGTAAATTGCAGTTAATTGGTCAATTTAAGCTCTTTGCTCAGCAACAAGTTACCCATTTCCACCTCAGGGTCTCGTGACAGGGCTCATGCACGTGTTCTGAGAGCAACTTGCATGCATCTTGTGGGAGCCAACAACAAAACAACCAACCCAATTAAAAAATGGGCACATGACTTAGATATTTCTTCAAAGGAGATATATGAATGGCCAATAAACACATAAAAAGATGCACAATATCACTAATTATTTGGAAATGCAAAGGAAAACATCCTAATACTTATTAGGATGGCTACTCTAAAACAAACCAAAGCAAAAACAAAATAGAAAATAACAAGTGTTGGTGAGGATATGGAGAAATTGAAATCCTTGTGCACTGTTGGTGGGAATGTTCAGTTTTATGGAAAACAGTATGGTAGTTCTTCAAAAAATCAAATATAGAATTATCATATAATCCAGCAATTACACTCCAGGGTATATGCCCCAAAGAATTGAAAGCAGGTTCTCTATGAGATACTTGTAAAACCATGTTAATGGCAACCTTATTCACAATAGCTAAAATGTGGAAGCAACCCAAGTGTCCGTTGATAGATGAATGGACCAGCAAAATGTGGCATATGCATACAATGGAATATTACTCAGCCTTACAAAGGAAGGAAATCCTGACACATGCTACATGGATAAACCTTGAGGACATTATGCTAAGTTAAATCAAACTATGACAAAGGACAAAGACCGTATGGTTTCATTTATATGAGATAACCAAAGTAGTTAAAATCCTAGACAACAATATGATTGTATTAATCATGACTGAACTGTATACTTAAAAATGGTTAAGATGGTAAATTTTGTTATGTGTACTTTATCACAGTGAAAAAATATTAAAATATACAGAAATGTAAATGGGTAAGAACAGTTAAGGCAATCTGGAAAAGAAGAAGCAAGCTGGGACTTACACTCCCTGATATCAAGTTTTATTATATAGCTATAATAGTTAACAGAGTGTGATACCATTGCAGACACAAATAGAATAGTGGAAAAGAATACTGAGACCAGAAACAGACCTCACACATATATGAACATATTTTATGAAAAAAAGTGATTCTACAATGCAGTGGGAAAAAGTGGTTATTTCAATAAATGAGGCTATATCAATGGTTTTCCACATGGAAAATAATGTATAAAATTCCTTTCTCTACCACACACAGAAATGAATTGCATATAGATTGCATATTTAAATATGAATTTTAAACAGTGAAGCATTTAGTAGACAACTGGAAACATATCTTCATGCCTTCCAACTAGGCAAAGATTTCTAAAAATGGACATATGTGTTAAATATGAAGAAAAACAATCAATAAATGGATTTACATTAGAATTAACAACTCTTATTCATCAAATGCCCACTTGGAGAGAGGATGAACAGTGGTAGAAGTTATTCCAACAACATGTATCTTGGAAAGGAATATACAGACTACCCCTGCAAATTTGTATGAAAAAGACACACACACACACACACAAAAGATAACCAAACAGAAAAATGACCACACTTCAATAAACAAAGTGAGTTTTCAAATGTCTGTTTTAACATACAAAATGGTTGCTTAACCTATTAATCATTAAAGAAACGCAAATTAAGACTATAATGGATTACCACTGCAAATCATTTAGAAACACTAGACTAAAAAGTAAGGAACGTATGCATTGTTGAAGATGCAGAAGAACTGATATAATTACTTTGGAAAACTGTCAGCTTCTGCTAAAATTGAACATGTACAGAGCCCATGACTCACAATTTACCCTTCAAAGTGTGGTTCCAACAGAATATGTTCAAATGTTCACTAAAAGACATGTATCAAAATGTACATTGAAGCCCAGTTCATAGGGCTATATACATTTCTGTTTTTATCTTATTCTTTAATAAATAGACAAAATTCCCTAGTAAAACACCAGAATGTTCTAACTTGCGAATACAACTTGTATGAGCTACTCTGTTCTGGCCTTGTCTTAACGCTTTAGAACATCTCCTGTTGCCTCCCTTTTCTACTCATCACTCCACGTTCCTGGAACAATGTGCTCTGGCACTGTTGAATTTCTTGTGTTCTCCCAAATGCACTAAGCTACAGTATTCACTAAGGTACATTTGTAGGCTCACCTTTTCCTTTTACTCTTTACACCTCTACCCCTCCTCATCTTTTTAAACTATTCTTCAAAATTTGTTATTGTTCTTAATAGCTCAGGTCTCACTGCTCTGAGATTTCCTTCACATTCTTCCATACTGCTCCACCCCAAAAAGAGTGTGTACTCTTCTTAGATATAACTCTGTCACTTTCTGCACATAAATATGACAACACTGGTCATGACTGGGTATCTCACTACTTGTGTTTATTCCCTTTCAGATTATAAATCCATTGAGGGATGTTGAGGAAAGGACTTATGGGCACATACATTTATTTTTGATCCATCGGTCCATTGTCCAAAGCTTGTTAGAAAGTAATTACTAAATAGGCATCTGCTCAATGATCAAGTGAATTATTAAGAGATTTCCCCTAATGAATAAGTAGAATTGGCTGTTTCAACATGCGTAGCTTCTATTCCATCTAGGAAATGTATGAACCTCATCCTTCAGTTCAAGACAATATATGAGCCAGAATCAAATTACAGCAACATTTTCAATGTGTGATTCAGGGACTCCTGGGAGTCTGTAAGGTCAAGACAATTTTTCCTAATAACACTAAGACATCATTGGTTTTTTTCATCATTGTTTCATAAGTGGAACTTTCCAGGTTGTGCACGTCCTGTAGTGTCACAACCAGATGGAGGCAGAAATGAATACGAGACTCTCGATGTCTTCTACTGAGCCAGATATTAAAGATATTTGTAAAAATGTAAAATAATGCCACTTTTCTCATTGATATTTTTCTTCCTGAAAATATAGCTATAATTCATAAAAATGTGCAATTTAGACTCATTTGTAATGGGCTTATTACTGTTATTTCAAAATCAATTAATTAAAAAATTCTCAGTTAAACTTCTAATGTGGGAAATATTGATAAGTACAACCCACAAAAACTAAAGATCTTTGAGGTTTTCAATTAAAATGTAAAGTATCCTTACAGTAAAAAATAAAAAGAAACTGGGACTTCTGGGGAATATGGTGGCGTAGGAGAACCCTAAGCTCATCTTGTCCCATGGATACAACTAGATAGCCACATCGGTGTAAATAACCTAGAAAACAACCTGAAGACTGGCAGAACAGTCTCTCCACAGCTAACTGTAGAGAGGAAGCTGCATTGAAGAGGGTAGGAAGGGCAGACACATGGCTGGGAGCCAAACAGACCCAAAGGACAGTTCACAGGAGGGAGGACTTCTTGGGCATGGGGAGGAGAGTGAAACAGACTCCCAAACCAGGGAACTTACACAGGGAAGATGAATCCCCGTAACATTTGGCTTTGAAAACCAGAAGGGCCAAATTTTGCAAGTTCTTAAAATCAGTAGGAATTTTAAAAATCAGAACGCTTGTGGAGGGCAAGAGAAAACTGATTCCCTACCCTTAAAGAGACAGCACAACAAACAGCCGTTTGGAGACACAGTATAGAAACAGCAGTTTGAAAAATGCTGGGGGAGTATACAGGAGGGAGATTTGTTTACTAAACTCAGACCATGTGGTGGAGGGGTAGGGATCATTGGGGAATTTCTCGGGGAACAAAGGAGCTGGTGGACACCATTTCCCTCCCTGCTCCCCAGCATAAATGCAGGAACACCCGTGGGAACCTGCACAGTGCCAACACTGGCTACCTAACTTGTTAACATCATGCTTTGCTCCCACATCCTCCTGTGGCCATTCCTCCTCCAGCCAGGCTTAGGCTTCAGGTCCCCTCCCACAACAGACCCTGGCAAACCTTGTTAGCACCAAGTCCAAACCCTGTGTGCTTCTGTGGATCCTCTTGTTTCAACCTGGCCTGCCTAGGTTCCTGGCAGCTTCAGGTACCCTCCTACCTGCACAGAACTTACTGGCACCTATTGCCCCACCTCCACCTTCTGCAGTTTGGTGCTACTTCATGTCTGGCGAACACCTGGTCTGACTCAATTTAAGTCCAGGGCAACTCAGACTGGCCCACTAACAACACAGGAACCAGAGCCTGACCACCATAGGCAAAGAGAGCCATTGCAGACAACTAGACTAAAGGTAAAAGGGGCTGAGCCACAATAGCGGGCACAAGTGACATACATAGGAGACATCCCTGAAGCGCCACATTCTGGTGAATATGGGGTATTGCACTTCAGGGCACTATAGGACCTCTTATTCATAGAGGCATTACTTTCAAGAGCAGGAGACATAGCTGACATCCCTAACACATAGAAACGGATGCAGAGTTAGACAAAATGAGGAGATGGAAGAATATGTCCCAAATGAAAGAATAGGACAAAAATAACAGCAAGAGACCTAAATGAAAGGGAGATAAGTAATATACCTGACAGAGAATTTAAAGTAATGACCATAAAGATACTCACTGGACTTGAGAAAAGAGTAGAGGACCTTTGTGAGACCTTAACAAGAAGATAAAAAACATAAAAAATACCAATCAGAGATGAAGAACTCAATAAATGAAATTATAAATGATCAAGATGGAATAAATTGTATACTACAGGAAGCAGAAGAATGGATCATTGACCTGGAAGACAGAATAATGGAAAGTAATCAAGCTGAACAGAGAGAGAAAAAATAATAATAAATGAAAATAAGCTCAGAGAACTCAGTGATACCATCAAGTGTAATAACATTTGCAATATAAATATCCCAGAAGAAGAGAGAGAAAAGGGCATAGAAAATTTATTGGGAAAAATATAGCTGAAAACTTCCCTAATCTGAGTAAGGAAACAGAAATCCAGATCCAGGAAGCACAGAGAGCCTCCAACAAAGTCAACCCAAGGAGGTCCACACGAAGGCACATAGTAATTAAAATGGCAAAAAGTAGTGATAAAGTGAGAATTTTAAAAGCAGCAAGAGAAAAGAAAATAGTTGCATACAAGGGAAACACCTGTAGGCTATCAGGTGAGTTTTCAGCAGAAACCTAGCAGGCCAGAAGAAAGTGTCATGACATATTCAAAGGGCTGAAAGAAACAAAACAAAACAAAACAAAAAAACCAAACCCTACATCCAAGAATACTCTATCTAGCAAGTCTATCTTTTAGAATAGAAGAGATGAAGACTTTCTCAGACAAACAAAAGTTAAAGAAACTCATGGCCACTAAACTAGCCCCACAAGAAATATTAATAGGAACTCTTTGAGTGGAAAGGAAAGACCATAAGTAAGAGTAAGAAAAGTAGGCAGCACAAAAGCAGTAAAAATAAGTATATCTATAAAAATCAGTAAAGGTACTCGTAAAATAAAAGGATGTGAAGTATGACTCCATATACCTAAAATGTGGGCGAGAAAAGAGTAAAGAATGGGTTCAAACTTAAGTGACCATCAACTTAATATACACTGCAATATGCAGAAGATGATATGTATAAACCTAATGGTAACCACAAATCAAAAACCAGTAATAGATATACAAAACATAAAGAGAAAGGAATCCAAGTATAGCATTAAAGAAAGCCAGCAAACCATCAGAGAAGAGAGCAAGAGAAGAAAGAAGCAGAGAAGAACTACAAAAACAACTATAAAGCAAATAACAAAATAGCAATAATTACATACCTATCAATAATAACTTTGAATGTAAATGGACTAAATGCTCCAATTAAAAGACATGAGGTGACAGAATGTATAAAAAAAGCAAGACCCATACATATGCTGCCTACAAGAGACTCATTTCAGACCTAGAGACATATGCAGATTGAAAGTGAAGGGATAGGGTGCCTGGGTGGCTCCAGTTGGTTAAGCAACTGCCTTTGGCTCAGGTCATGATCCCAGAATCCTGGGATCGAGTCCCACATTGGGCTCCCGGCTCAGCGGGGAGCCTGCTTCTCCCTCTGCCCCTCTCCCCTCTCATGCTGTTTCTCTCTCTCTCTCTGTCAAATAAATAAATAAATAAATAAATAAAATCTTAAAAAAAAAGAAAGTGAAGGGATAGAAAAGGATTTATCATGCAAATGGCAGTGAAAAGAAAACTGGAGTAGCAATACTTATACTGAAAAAATCAACTTTAAAACAAAGACTATAACAAGAGACAAAGAAGGATACTATATAATAATAAAGGGGAAATCGAACAAGAATATATAACAACTGTAAATATTTATGCACCCAACACGGAAGTACCCAAATACATAAAGCAGCTAATAACAAACATAAAGGAAATAATCAATAATAATACAATGTTAGTAGGGGACTTCAACACCCCAGTTACATCAATGGATAGATCATCCAAACAGAAAATCAACAAGGAAACAGTGGATTTAAATGACACATGGAGGGGCACCTGGGTGGCTCAGTCGATAAGTGTCTGCCTTTGGCGCAGGTCATGATCTCAGAGTCCTGGGGTCAAGCACCATGTCAGGCTCCCTGCTCAGCTGGGAAGTCTGCTTCTCCCTCTCCTTCTGTTCCTCCCCCTGCTCATGCTTTCTCTCTCTCTAATAAATAAATAAAATATTTAAAAATAAATAAATATATGATAGATAGATGATAGATAATAAATAAATGACACATTGAACCAGGTGGATCTAACAGAAATACTGAGAACATTCCATTCTAAAATAGCAGAATATACAGATTTCTCAAGTGCATGTGAAACATACTCCAGAATAGATCACATTAGGCCACAAAACAAGTCTCAACAAATTAAAAAAGATCAAAGTCATACCATGCATCTTTTCTGACCACACATCATGAAACTAGAATTCAAACAAAAGAAAAAATCTGGTAATAGCACAGATACATGGAGGTTAAATAACATGCTACTAAACAATGAATGGGTCAACCAAGAAATCAAAGAAGCAATAAAAAAATACATAGAGACAAATGAAAATGAAAACACAATGGTCCAAAATCTTTGGGATGCAGCAAAAGCTGTTATAAGAGGGAAGCTTAGAGTAATACAGGCTTACCTCAAGAAGCAAGAAAAATCTCAAACAACCTAAACTTACATCTAAAGGAACTAGAAAAAGAACAAAAAAACCCCCCACAAACCGATAGAAGGAAGGAAATAATAAAGATTAGAGCAGAAATAAATAAAATAGAAACTAAAAAAACAATAGAGCATATTAATGAAACCAGGAGCTGCTTCTTTGAAAAAAATCAACAAAATCCTTTAGTGAGATTCATCAAAAAAAAAAAAAAAAGAAAAGAAAAGAAAAAGAAGAAAGAAAGAAAGAAAGAAAGAAAGAAAGAAAGAAAGAAAGAAAGGAAGAGGACTCAAATAAATTGGAAATCAAAGAGGAGAAATAACAACTGACACCACAGAAATAGGAAGAATTCTAAGAGAATATTATGAAAAATTATAGGCCAACAAATTGGACAACCTACAAGAAATGGATAAATTCCTAGAAACATATAACTTTCCAAAACTGAAGCCAGAAGAAATAGAAAATTTGAAGAGAGAAATTACCAGCAATGAAATTGAATCAGTAATCAAAAAACTCCCAACAAACAAAAGTTCAGGATCAGATGGTTTTACAGGTGAATTCTGCTAAATATTTAAAGAAGAGTTAATACCTAGTCTTCTCAATCCATTCCAAAAAAAATAGAAAAGGAAGGAAAGTTTCCAAATTCATTCTATGATACAAGGATTACCCTGACCAAAATCAGATAAAGACACTATAAAAAGAGAGAACTACAGACCAATATCTCTGATGAACATAGATGCAAAAATCCTCAACAAAATATTAGCAAACCAAATCCAAAAATTCATGAAAAAAATCATTCACCACAGTCAAGTGGGATTTATTTCCAGGATGCAAGGTTGTTCAACTAATGTGATACATCACATCAACAACAACAAAAAAAGGATAAAAACCATACAATCATTTCAATAGATGCAGAAAAAGTATTTGATGAAGTACAGTGTCCATTCATGATAAAAATCCTCAACAAAGTAGGTTTAGAGGTAACATTCTTCAACATAATAAATGCCATATATGAAAATCCCACAGCTAACATCATACTCAATGATGGTAAACTAAGAGCTTTTCCCCTAAGGTCAGAAATAAGACAAGGATGTCCACTCTCACTACTTTCATTCAACAAAGTACCGGAAGTCCTAGCCACAACAATCAGAGAAGAATAAGGAATAAAGGGCATTCAAATTGGTAAGGAAGAACTAAAATTTTCACTATTTGCAGATGACATGATACTGTATATAGAAAACCCTAAAGACACCACCAAAAAACTATTAAAATTGATAAGTGAATTCAGTAAGGTTGCAAAATACAAAATCAATACCCAGAAATCTGTTGTATGTCCATAGACTAATAGTAGCAGAAAAAAATTAAGAAAATAGCCCCATTTACAATTGTACCAAAAATAAAAAATATCTATGAATAAACAACCAAGGAGGTGAAAGACCTGTACTCTGAAAAATATAAAACACTGATGAAAGAAATTGAAGATGACACAAACAAACAAAGATACTCCATGCTCATGGATTGGGAGAACAGATATTGTTAAAATGTCCATACTACTCAAAGCAATCTACAGATTTAATGCAATCTCTGTCAAAATACCAAGAGCATTTTTCACAGAACTACAACAAAGAATCCTAATATTTGTATGGAACCACAAAGGACCCCAAATAGCCAAAGCAATCTTGAAAAAGAACGAAACTGGATGTATCACAATCCTAGATTTCAAGATACATACAAAGCTGTAGTAATCAAAACAGTATGGTACTGGCACAAAAATAGACACATAAATCAATGGAACAGAATCAAGAACCCAGAAATAAACCCATGATTATATGGTCAATTAGTCTTCAAGAAAGGTGGCAAGAATATGAAATGAGAAAAACAGTCTCTTCAACAGGTGATGTGGGTAAAACTGGACAGGTACATGCAAAAGAACAAAATTGGACCACCTTCTTACACCATACACAATAAACTCAAAATGGATTAAAGTCATAAATGTGAGACTGAAATCATAAAAATCCTAGAAGAGAACACAGGCAGTAATTTCTTTGATACGGCCATAGCAACATTTTTCTTAATATGTCTCCTGAAGCAAAGGAAAAAAAACAAAAACAAAAAGAAACTATTGGGACTACATCAAAGTGAAATGCTTCTGCACAACAAAGGAAACAACAACAAAGCTAAGAGACAACTGACTGAATGGGAGATGATATTTGCAAATGAAATATCCAATAAAGGTTTAGTATCCAAAATATATAAAGAACTTACACAACTCAACATCAAAAAACCCAAATAATCCAATTAAAAAATGGACATTTGTGCTATATTCTACAGGATAACTTTCATTAGTCAGTGTATTTAAAAAAATTAAAAGAATGAGAGACTATTACATATTAAACAAAATCCAAGAGGCAAGATCAATTGTGCACTGAGTCGTCAAGTTGGGTTTGTACAAATCAAGTATAAAAATAAATTATCAAGACAATTGGGGAAATATGATTATGGGCTGGAAATTAGATGATTATAAGGAATTATTGTTAATTTTTAAGTAGGCTAATGCAGGTTTTTGTAAAAAAAGCTCATATTTTTAGAAATGCATATTGAGGTAGGTACTGCTTGAAAAAACATAATATTTTTTGCTTTACAAATACATTAGAGTGTGGTCCCTAGACCAGACACATTGGCCTCACCTGGGACATATGAGAAATGCAGAATCTGTCACCACCACAGACTTACTGAATCAGGGTTCCCATTCTAGGAAGATCCCCAAGGGATTTTTATGAACATTAATATTATAGAAACTGATTTTAAAAATTCCAACAAAGAAAAAAAAGACAAAGAAGATAAATGAAGACAAAGTGGCAGAGTTTTCATAAGTGTTAAATTTGAAATAGACACACAAGATTCATTATATCATTATTCTTACTTCTGTATGCTTTGGATATTTTCATAATAAAATTTAAAAATAAAAAAAGAATAAAAAATTCAAAGTCCAACAGCAAATTTGCATAATTCTTCTATCTCTATTCTTGCTCTATTCCTGAAACTACATAATTTTAAAATTCAATTCTACTATATTGATGTTAAGAAGAAATATGTTGCTATGCTACTTAAACTAAAGAGTGTACTGGAAGGCAGAAAATTCTGATAAATATGGTTAATTTTCCCTGAAACCTATGATACACTGGAAAATTATGTCATGAAATTACTAGAATGTTCAGCATTAATGTATAAACACAAATTGTGGTTTGTGATAATATAATTATTTTTAAAACATAACTATAAAAATGGAATTTTTATTATACATCTTTCCAAGAATCAATATTAAATTATATTATATTTGATGATTATAGAATCAAAGAAGTAGTAATCATTGAAACAGGACTAGCTAACATTGAATTAGATGATTCTTAAAATGGTCAAAAACTCATGATCAAATTGTATTTTTGTATACACAAATAACTGTGAGGGAAATTATTTTTTATATTACTACTAAAATAGAAACTATATATGTAGTTTCACACATAAAAGCTCAAAAACTGTAGAGATACAGCACAAAGTTAAATTGAAAGCCAAAAAAAATGACAATTTCCAACCACATAGTATATAAATAATGCATTCTGAAGTAAAAGGGATATAAAATAATTTCAGCATCTTCAGTCCAGTCCATATGCAAACTATTATGAATAACATTAGTATTATTCCTATTCAAATTCTCAAGAAAATTAGAAAAAACAGAGGACACAACCATTTTGCATTACACATCTATAACTGCACTTTCTGGTTCATATTCTAAATTTATTCTCATATTTCTTTTTACATGAAAGTACTATTTTTCAGTAATTTTTTTAAATGATTATGATAAAGTAAATATTTTTGCAGGAAAACTTCTACCTTTCCTTTCAAGTAACATGATGGACATATTTACAGAAGTTATTGCCAAACTCTAAATTCATGGAATTAATGGACCAAATCAGAGCCAACAATATTAATCAGTCTTCTAGATTAATACTTTGCTTTCATTTTTTTAAATTCCAGTATAGTTAATATATGGTGCTATACTAGTTCCAAGTGTACAATATAATGATTCAACAATTCTATATGGTTCTCAATGATCATCATGATAAGTATACTCTTAATCTTCATCACCTATTTCACCCATCCTCCCAACACTTTCCCTCTGGCAACCATCAGTTTGTTCTCTATAGCTAAGGGTCTGTTTTTTGGTTTGTCTCTTCTTTTCATTGTTCTTTGGTTTCTTTCTTAAGTTTCACATACGAGTGAAATCATATGGTATTTGTCTTTCTCTGACTTATTTCGCTTAGAATTATATTCTCTAGCTCCATCCATGTTGTTGCAAATGGCAAGATTTCATTCTTTTTTATGGCTAACTAATATACCATTATATATACCACATCTTCTTTATCCTTTAATTGTTGATGGACACTTGGGTTGCTTCCATAATTTGACTATTGTTAATAATGCTGCAATAAACATAAGGGTGACTATATCTTTTCAAATTAGTGTTTTTGTATTCCTTGGGTAAATACCAAGTAGTGGAATTATTGGATCATATGGTAGTCCTATTACTAATTTTCGAGGAAGCTCTATACTCTTTTCCACAGTGGATGCACCAGTTTGCATTCCCACCAACAGTACATGAGAATTCCTTTTTCTCCACATCCTCGCCAACACTTGTTTCTTGTGTTTTTGATTTAGCCATTCTGACAGGTGTGAGGTGATATCTTCTGTTGTCTGTAGCCATTTTTTTTTTTTTTTTTTTGGTGTCTTTTAGCTCGTCCCTCTATTCCCACTCATATTTAGGGCAAAAGAGAGAAATTTCACTTTGCTGCTGCCACTTTTTCTTAGTGGATGTACTTTTTCCAGTGTATCATTTTTGTTGAGGGTATGGTTTTTGTGGGGTTCTCATTTCAGCTCTTTACTAATGTTACTTGAGGCCTTGTCTTTTGTCCTTTCTTGAGGCTCCAGGATCCTGAAGACTGCAAGTGCTCTCAGAAAAGAAGTGGCTTCATTTTCCACAGATCCCATTGTTCTCTGAACTCTCTTTGTCTAAAGATCCAAATCTTTTCTTTATTTTTTAAAATTTTATTATAGACCATTTCAAACCTATACAAAAATAAAGAGAAAAAAATAATTTATAATATGATGAATTCCTATATATCCATCATGAAGATAAAAAAAAGATCAATTTTCCAACTGATCTCATTTTGACCTATAAACCCACTCACCCCTCCAAAATAATGTTGAATCAAATCCCAAATAACCTATAATTTTATCTGTAAATATTTCATTACATAACTAAAAGATAGGAACTTAAAAATTGTTCAAAGCATATCTAAAATATCATCTTACACCTACAAATTCATAATGATTTTTTAAAAAGATTTTTATTTATTTATTTGAGAGAGGGAGAGAGAGCGAGCAAGAGAGAGGGTGCACAAGCAGGGAGGAGGGGCAGAGGGAGAGGGATAAGCAGGTTCCCCACTGAGCAGGGAGCCCTGTGCTGGGCTCCCCCAGGCTCACGACCTGAGTGGAAGGCAGATGCTTAACCAACTGAGCCACCCAGGTGCCCTCATAATAATTTTTAACATCTTCAAATATCCATGTTGTATTCACATTGTACCAGTTGTCAGATCTTCCAAATATACCACAGAAAGAAAGCTGGTCTCCTGAAGGATGTTCAGACTAATTTTAATGGTTATACATGTTTAATACAATACTGTGGTTTGGAAACTAATTGTCAAATGGATGTTAAATTTAAGGAGATTATTTTAACTGAGAACATTGGTAATTCTGTAAAGTATTAATACAGTATAGATATCAGTGATTTCATAATGAGAATTATTAAAATCATGTGAAAATCTTGCATCTTCTGTGAATTAGTCTATTCCACTTTGTTTTATTTGTATTTCCACTGGAAGGACTTTACTTTCAGAAATCTCTCTCAAATAAATATCGAAGTTTAAAGCTTGCATTTATGAGGTTATCCAGCATGTTACTCTTCAAGATGGCTGCAATTGGTATAAGAAAAATAGCAAATATTTATCTAGATACATCATTTAGTGCCCACTGAATTTGCCTCCTGACTGCTTTAAATTCCTTTAATAAAATAGAATAATGATTAAGCCTGGGTACTTCCCTTGTACCAGGTGCCACATTAGCCTTCTGTTTTTGTCCTCACCACGTATTTTCAGGGCAAATAAAATCTAAATTTTTATTTATAATTAAGTGATTCTTAGTGTTTTATGGGGAAGATTAACCCTCTTGGGAACATAGCAACCAGGAAACAGTCTGAAATCTCCTTGTTTTCACTGTCATTATCCAAGAAAAGTTTTTTGTTTTAAACTTTGATGAAGTTATTTTATTATTTGTTATTTTTTTTTTAATTTTATTATGTTATGTTAGTCACCATACAATACATCATTGGTTTTTGATGTGGTGATCCACGATCCATTGTTTTCGTATAACACCCAGTGCTCCATGCAGTACGTGCCTTCCTTAATACCCATCAGCGGGCTAACCAATCCCCCCTCCCTCCTCCCCTCTAAAACCCTGTTTGTTTCTCAGAGTCCATAGTCTCTCATGGTTCATCTCTCCCTCCAATCCCCCCCCCATTTTTCCCTTCCTTCTCCTAGTGTCCTCCATGCTATTCCTTATGTTCCACAAATAAGTGAAACCATATGATAATTGACTTTCTCTGTTTGACTTATTTCACTTAGCATAATCTCGTCCAGTCCCATCCATGTTGATGGAAGAGTTGGGTATTCATCCTTTCTGATGGCTGAGTAATATTCCATTGTATATATGGACCACATCTTCTTTATCCATTCATCTGTTGAAGGGCATCTCGGCTCTTTCCACAGTTTGGTTATTGCGGACATTGCTGCTATGAACATTGGAGTGCATATGGCCCTTCTTTTCACTACATCTGTGTCTTTGGGGTAAATACCCAGGAGTGCAATTGCTGGGTCATAGGGTAGCTCTAATTTTAAATTTTTGAGGAACCTCCACACTGTTTTCCAAAGTGGCTGTACCAACTTGCATTCCCACCAACAGTGTAAGAGGGTTCCCCTTTCTCCACAACCTCTCCAACATTTGTTGTTTCTTTCCCTGTCCATTTTTGCCATTCTAACTGGTGTAAGGTGGTATCTCAATGTGGTTTTGATTTGGATTTCCCTGATGGCTAATGATGATGAAGATTTTTTCATGTGTCTGTTAGCCATTTATATGTCTTCTTCAAAGAAGTGTCTTTTCATACCTTCTGCCCACTTTTTGACTTGATTATTTGTTTTTTGGGTGTTGAGTTTGAGAAGTTCTTTATAGATCTTGGATACCAGCCCTTTATCTGTAGTGTCATTTGCAAATATCTTCTCCCATTCTGTGGGTTGCCTCTTTGTTTTGTTGACTGTTTCCTTTGCTGTGCAGAAGATTTTTATCTTGATGAAGTCCCAAAAGTTCATTTTTGCTTTTGTTTCACTAGCTTTTGGAGATGTATCTTGAAAGAAGTTGCTGTGGGCGATGTCAAAGAGGTTACTGCCTATGTTCTCCTCTAGGATTTTGATGGATTCCTGTCTCATATTGAGGTCTTTCAACCACTTTGAGTTTATCTTTGTGAATGGTGTTAGAGAATGGTCGAGTTTCATTCTTCTGCATATGGCTGTCCAATTTTCCCAACATCATTTATTGAAGAGACTGTCTTTTTTCCATTGCATGTTTTTCCCTGCTTTGTCAAAGATTATTTGACCATAGAGTTGAGGGTCCATATCTGGGTTCTCTATTCTGTTCCATTGGTCTATATGTCTGTTTTTGTGTCAGTACCATGCTGTCTTGGTGATCACAGCTTTGTAATATAGCTTGAAATCGGGCAACGTGATGCCCCCAGCTTTGTTTTTCTTTTTCAACATTTCTTGGCGATTCGGGGTCTTTTCTGATTCCATACAAATTTTAGGATTGTTTGTTCCAGCACTTTGAAAAATGTCATTGGAATTTTGATCAGGATGGCATTGAAGGTATAGATTGTTCTGGGTAGCATAGACATTTTAACAATGTTTATTTTTCCTATCCATGAGCATGGAATGTTTTTCCATCTTTTTGTGTCTTCTTCAATTTCTTTCATGAGTGTTTTGTAGTTCTTAGAGTATAGATCCTTTACCTCTTTGGTTAGGTTTATTCCGAGGTATCTTATGGTTTTTGGTGCTATTGTAAATGTAATTGTTTCTCTAATTTCTCTTTCTACAGTTGCGTTGTTAGTGTATAAGAAAGCAACTGATTTCTGTGCATTGATTTTGTATCCTGCCACATTACTGAATTGCTGGATGAGTTCTAGTAATTTGGGGGTGGAGCCTTTTGCATTTTCCACATAAAGTATCATGTTGTCTGCGAAAAGAGAGAGTTTGACTTCTTCTTTGCCAATTTGAATACCTTTTATTTCTTTTTGTTGTCTGATTGCTGTTGCTAGGACTTCTAGTACTATGTTGAACAATAGTGGTGAGAGTGGGCATCCTTGACGTGTTCCTTATCTTAAGGGAAAGGCTCTCAGCTTTTCCCCATTGAGGATGATATTCACTATGGGTTTTTCATAGATGGATTTTATGAACTTGAGGAATGTTCCCTCTATCCCTATACTCTGAAGAGTTTTAATCAGGAAAGGATGTTGTATTTTGTCAAATGCTTTTTCTGCATCAATTGAGAGGACCATATGGTTCTTCTCTCTCCTCTTATTAATGTGTTCTATCACATTGATTGATTTGTGAATGTTGAACCACCCTTGCCTCCCGGGGATAAATCCCACTTGGTCGTGGTGGATGATCCTTTTAGTGTATTGTTGGATCCTATTAGCTAGGATTTTGTTGAGGATTTTGGAATCCATATTCATCAGGGATATCGGTCTGAAATTCTCCTTTTTGTTGGGGGCTTTGCCTGGTTTGGGGATTAAGGTAATGCTGGCCTCATAGGATGAGTTTGGAAGTTTTCCTTCTGTTTCTATTTTTTGAAAGAGCTTCAGTAGAATCGGTATTATTTCTTCTTTGAATGTTTCGTAGAATTCCCCAGGGAATCCATCAGGCCCTGGACTCTTGTTTTTTGGGAGGTTTTTGATCACTGCTTCAATCTTGTTACTGGTTATTGGCCTATTCAGGTTGCCAATTTCTTCCTGTTTCAGTCTTGGCAGCTTATAAGTTTCCAGGAAGGCCTCCATTTCATCCAGATTGCTCAGTTTATTGGCATATAGTTGTTGATAATAATTTCTAATAATTGTTTCTATTTCCTTGGTGTTAGTCGTGATCTCTCCCCTTTCATTCATAATTTTATTAATTTGCGTCCTTTCTCTTTTCTTTTGGATAATCTGGCCAGTGGTTTATTGATCTTATTAATTCTTTCAAAGAACCAACTTCTAGTTTCGTTGATCTGATCTACTGTGTTTCTGGTTTCTAATTCATTGATTTCTGCTCTAATTTTAATTATTTCTCTTCTAATGCATGGTTTATGCGTCATTTGTTTCTTTTTCTCTAGTTCTTTAAGGTTAGAGTTAGTTGGTGAATTTGGGATTTTTCTATTTTTTTGAGTGAGGCTTGGATGGCTATGTATTTCCCCCTTAGGACTGCCTTTGCAGTATCCCATAGGTTTTGGGCCGATGTGTTTTTGTTCTCATTGATTTCCATGAATTGTTTAAGTTCTTCTTTGATTTCCTGGTTGACCCAAACATTCTTGAGCAGAGTGGTCTTTAGCTTCCAAGTGTTTGAATTTCTGCCAAATTTTTTCTTGTGATTGAGTTCCAGTTTTAAAGCACTGTGGTCTGAGAAGATGCAGGGAATAATCCCAATCTTTTGGTATCGGTTGAGACCTGATTTGTGACCCAGTATGTGGTCTATTCTGGAGAAAGTTTCATGTGCGCTTGAGAAGAATGAGTATTCTGTTGTTTTAGGGTGGAATGTTCTGTAAATATCTATGAGGTCCATCTGGTCCAATGTATCATTCAAAGCTCTTGTTTCCTTGTTGATTTTCTGCTTAGATGATCTGTCCATTGCTGAGAGTGGAGTATTGAGGTCTCCTACAATTAACGTATTGTTATCAATATGACTCTTTATTTTGGTTAACAGTTGGCTTATGTAGATGGCTGCTCCCATGTTGGGGGCATAGATATTTACAATTGTTAGATCTTCTTGTTGGATAGACCCTTTAAGAATGATATAGTGTCCTTCTGTGTCTCTTATTACAGACTTTAGTTTAAAATCTAATTTGTCTGATATAAGAATTGCTACCCCAGCTTTCTTTTGAGGTCCGCTGGCATGGAAGATGGATCTCCATCCCTTCACTTTCAGTCTGGATGTATCTTTAGGTTCAAAATGAGTCTCTTGTAGACAGCATATGGATGGGTCCTGTCTTTTTATCCAATCTGCAACCCTGTGCCGTTTTATGGGAGTGTTTAGGCCATTCACGTTGAGAGTGATTATTGAAAGATATGAATTAATTGTCATCATGTTGCCTGTGAAGACGTTGTTTTTATAGATTGTCCCTGTAAATTTCTTTTCTATATCACTCTTGGGGTCTTTCTCCTTTTATAGAACCCCCCTTAATATTTCTTGCAGGGCCGGCTTAGTGGTCACATATTCTTTCAGTTTCTGCCGGTCATGGAAGCTCTGCATCCATTCTAAATGAAAGCCTTGCCAGATAAAGTATTGTTGGCTGCATGTTCTTCTCATTTAGTACCCTGAATATGTCTTGCCAGGCCTTTCTGGCTTGCCAGGTCTCTGTGGATAGGTCTGACGTTATTCTGATGTTCCTCCCTCTGTACGTAAGGAATCTCTTCCCCCAACTGCTCTTAAGATGGTTTCCTTGGTTCTAAGATTTCCAAGTTTTACTATTACATGCCGGGTGTTGGCCTGTTTTCCTTGATCTTGGGAGGGGTCCTCTCTGCCTCTAGGACTCGAATGTTTGTTTCATTCTCCAGATTAGGGAAGTTCTCAGCTACGATTTGCTCACATACATCTGCTAGTCCTCTCTCTCTCTCCACTCCCTCTGGGATTCCAATTATTCTGACATTGGAACCCTTCATGGTGTCACTTATTTCTCTGATTCTATTTTCATGGATTCTGAGTTGTTTTTCCCTGGCCTCCTCTTTTCCCTTTTTATCTATTATATTGTCTTCCAGGTCGCTTATTCGCTCTTCTGCCTCAGTTACCCTAGCTGTTAGATTATCTAGATTGGATTGGGTCTCATTGATAGCATTTTTCAGTTCTGCCAATTCGCCTTTTATTTCTGCCCTTAGAGACTCTATGTTGCCATTAATTGATTTCTCCATTCTAGCCATTGTCTTCACAGTTGCTAGCCTGAATTCCATCTCCGACATCTTGGTTATATCTGCATCCATTTGTAAATCTGCAGCATAAGTCATAATCTCTGAGTCTTTCCTATTTTGGGGGCTCCTCCTCCTAGTCATTCTGTTGATGGGTATTTGAGGGAATGTATAGAGTCCAAATTATTGACCAGAATCCAAGCAAGATGCACCTGTTTTCTTGGGACCTTAGGTTTGCTGGCCTCTTGTTTTCCCAGCCTGTCTTCTGTGGGAGGGGCCTGCCGCGCTGTTACTCCGGCAACCCTGTTTGGGTGGAGTTGCCCTGCGCCCCCGTGGCGGGGGGATGGGCTCAGTGGGAATCAGTTTTTGGGGCTTTTGTTCTCTGGCGGCTTTCCCTGGCGGCTTTCCTGTCTCTTCCGCGAGTCAGAGCAGAAAAGACCGTTTCCAACCCTCTGCCTCAGAGCAGAGAGACCTCAGTCTGTTCTTCAGTGAGCTCTCCAGGCCACACCTTCTCTGTTTCTGTCTGTGCTGCTATAAACTGCAGCGTCCTGCTCCGCAGTGCTCCCAGTCCTGCCTCCAGGTCGGGGCACGTCTCTGCCTTTTGTGCTTCTAAAACTGCCAGCCACCCCCAGATCGCATGTGAGACCCCGCTGCTCCGGGTTTCCGCCCTGGGGGCTGCCCTAAAGTCCTTTCCCCGCCGCTACCGGTCTGCAAGTCTGTGCCTGGTCCCCAGTGCATGAGGCTGTCACTCACCGGCGGTGTAGGATCCCCATGGCTAGGCACCCTCCCGCTGCCATTTATCCTCCCATATCTGCCCGCAGATTCAGGGCTCCCCACTTTGTACTTCACAACCAACTGCCTGCGATATTCTGTTTGTAGAGATCCAGATCTTCTTACATCTCAGGCTGGTTTTGTGGGTGCTCAGAGTGGTCTGGTAGATATCCAGCTCAATTCTGGGGACCAGTTGAAATAGGGTCCCCTACTCCTCCGCCATCTTTCCCCCCTCTTTTTTTTTCCAAAGAAAATATGGTTTATCATTGTAGGAAAATTGCCATTGACATGGAGAGTAATTAGTTGCAAATTATCTTTAGCATAGCTCACATCCACACATAACAGAACAGAAAATGGGGGTCTTAGACAAACAACCCAGGTAGATCATTAAGATTCCCACTGTGACATGCTATGTGAAACCATGTTGATTTAAATTAGTCATCTGTATTGTTCTATATCTTATACTATGGAAGGTACCAACTCATTTCACAAAGCCACAGCTGCTACACATTTATGACTGAAGTAGAATGCTGCACACTCCCATTTATGAATTACACTGCAAACATTCTAATATGATTCATTAATAAATGTTATTTGCAGTGCTGTGTAGAATTTTCACTATATGAAACGTTTTTTTTTTTTTTTCACAATTGAGTTCTAAGTTTGTAGCTTCTTAATGTGACTATGCAATATTCTGGCAGTGTTAAAATTGAAGGAGGAAGAAGATTTTAGATCAACCATTTTTGATTAATCTATTTTTAAATAACAGAAGGAATTATTTTGGTTTTAGGTACCTAAATAGCTGCATTTAATAATTAGAAAGGAAATATGTAAGGGAAAAGGGAGGCGTTGTAGACCAAAGGAACATAATGGTTGAGGGAGAAAACAATATATGTAGATGATATATATACAGACATAAGTTTTTTTTTTTTGTTATTATTCATGGTGTACCAATGAGTTTAACATAAATTAGTAAAGATGAGTTCAAGAGTTAAGTTCAGAAAGGTAAGCTATGACTGAAGGAAAGCTTAGTTTAATAAGCTATGTATTCCACATTTTAAGGATGCAGAGAAATTAATGAATTTAAAGACTTAGTGATTTTTCATATCTATAACTCAGTGTCCTAGCTTAAAATACCTTCTGGAGGTTAAGGGGAAAGAGTGTGGTGAAACAAAAATGCACCTGATCAAAACACACTGAAAGCAACAAACAGGGAGCTTTTAGAACTCTCCAAAGGAGGCAGGTCTTGTGTTCCTGAGCCCAAGGAAATAATATATTTAGTGAGATAGTTTTTGTGACAACGTGAGCCTTCATTCCACACTATCATTTAAAAAGAGTGACCCAATTCAGAAATGCATAATAGTCCTGAGAAATACACATAAAATCTATAGATGTTGCAAAACAGAAGGAGAAGGAAAGTTAAATAAAAAGCTGAGAAACGATAAAAGAGGAATTTTCTAAGAAAACAGAATTTTATAAACAATATATACTTTCTGATAAAGTAATAATAGGGTCTATTAAGAAACTAGAGCTATTATAGATGATTATAAGAACGGAGGATATAAATTAAGCTAGAAGACATCAGAAAAAAGAACGTACAAATTAAAGTGATTGCAATGCTGGAAAATATTAGAGAGAACAAAAAGTAGAATTAACATCATTAAAATGATAGGGAATACAAAGGAAATTCAATCTAGCCCAGTTGAACAAAAATATCTCTTCAAAGTGATACTAGAGAAATCCTACTTAACTTTAATGGCATATTTTTCATATATACACACACAAAATACAGTGATCAACACCAACCTGAATATGTGACTTCAAAGATGAATAAGAATTAATATAGATATATATCCACACACAAAAGATAAGCACATACGCTAAAAAAAATCACTCTGGCTTGATTTATTTACAATAATACTTAATGTTTACATTTTTCATATAGAAAATATGATTTAATTTTTATTTTACATATGCTAAGCTATTATAAAAACAATAAAATAGTAATCTTTATTTAATAATTGGATCATATAAAATAACCGATAAAGGCAAATGAAAATTTATTTAAATGCTATTGAAGAAAATCAGGAAACAAATGAGAATGAAAATGACATAATCAGGAAACAAATGAGAATGAAAATGACATAAAAAAAGAAAAAATGCAAGAGACACTTGCCACTCCAAGTGCCATTCCACTTGGAAATGTGAAAAATTCCATTAACCAACCCTTCAGTGAAAGATAAAATGGAAAAAGATTAAAAAATTTCTGAAAGAATTAATAAAAACACATTTCAGAATCTTTAATTAAAAATAGATTTATTATAAAATAAATAAGTCATGGGGATGAAAACTACAGCATAGGGAATATAGTTAATAAGGATAATGATAATAATGATATAATAATTTTGTGTGGTGGCAGATGGTAACTATGCTCATTATGGTGAGAATATTGTAATGTATATAAGTGTCATATCACTATGTTGTACACCTGAAACTAATATATGTCAACTATACTTCAATTAAAAAATTTAAAAAATCTAAATAGATTTGAAACAGTGATCTGAGGAAAAACTATGGCCCCAAATATCTGCATCAATAAAAAATGAAAGAGTGAAAATGACTTAAATTCCTGTGATGGTTACTTTTATATGTCAACTTGACTATTCTATGCTGTGCTCCAATATTTGGTCAAACATTATTCTGGGTGTCTGTGAGCAAATTTTTTTTTTGAATGAGATTAGCATTTGAATTGATAGACTGAGTAAAGCAGATTGTGCTCTCTAATTTGACTGGCCCTCAACCAATCTGTCGAGGACCTGAATAGAAGAAAATGGTGACCTTCCTGCAAGTTAGAGAAAACTGCTTAATTGTTGATCTGGAATGTTGGTCTTTTCTTGTCTTTAGATTCGAACTGATTGGCTCTTCTTGGGTCTGGAATCTCCTGGCTTTTTGACTAGAACTTACACCATTAGATCTCCTGGTTCTCCAGTTTATTAACTGCAAATCTTGGCATTTCTCAGCTTCCATAGTCACTTGAGCCAATTCCTTATAATACATCTTTTTATTTATAAGAAATTGTTCTGTGGGTTGATAGGTTGATTCTGTTTCTCTGGACAACATTGACTACCATGATTCCCAACAAAGAGCTAGTGAATGAGCAACAGAATATGTAAAAATGGAGCATAAGAAGGAAATTGTAAAAAACAGAAATTAATAAGGTAGAAAACAGAAAAAAAGTAGTAGAATTCTATTTCTCTGAAGATACTTTATAAAAGAGAAAAAATAATTAATTATTGAAAGGAAGAAAGCTAATAAACAAGCAGGAAATAACCACTGAAAAAATTGAAAAGTAATAATAGACAATTTGCACACATATATGTAAAATAAATTTGAAGCATACATTAAATGGTTGATTTATTAGGAATAAAAAAATTTACCAAAATTCACCCCAATATTAATAAGAACCTTAAGTTTGTCAATTTCCATAGATGTACTGAAAGTTCTGAAAGAGAACTTACCATGTCCATATTATTTAATTGGGGAGTTCCATTAAACCATTAGAGATCATATAGCTCTACTGCTATATAAATTCTTTCCAGGGGTGCCTGGGTGGCTCAGTTGGTTAAGCATCTGCCTTCGGCTCAGAACATGATCCCAGGATCCTGGATTGAGCCCCACGTCAGGCTCTCTGCTCAGCAGGGAGCCTGCTTCTCCCTCTCCCTCTGCCTCTCCCTCTGCCGCTCTCCCTGCTTGTGCTCTCTCTATCTCTTCCTGTCAAATAAATAAAATCTTTAAAAATAAATAAATAAATTCTTTCCAAGCACAGAAAATGAAGGCAAATTTCCAAATAATTTTTTTTTAGAGCAAGTGTAACATTGGTACCTAAACTTGACATTCCCCAAAGGAATATTACATATGATATCTTTTATGAATATCAGTGAAAAAATCTTTGACTTCAACAGTTCTTTATGAAAATAATATACCATAATTAGGTGGATTTTACAACAGGAATACAAGAATAAGGCAATATTTGGAAATCTATTAATTTAGTTAATTTTAAATGTCTAAAGAGAAAGCTCACTATGATTTTTTCCATAGATACTGAACAAAACTGACAATATTTATTGGCCATTTCTAATAGAAACTCTCAAACATTGAAAAAAACAAGGATAAGAACTTCCTGTATTAGGTGGAATTTCTGCCCTCATCACTGTCATCTTCTGGTCTTACACTATTGAATATGTTACCTTACATGGCAAAAGAGACATGCATTTGTAATTCTAGTTACTTATTACCTGAATTTAAATTAGGGAGATTATCGTGGATTATCCAAGTGGGACCAATGTAATGACGTGAGCACTTAAAAGCAAAAGAGAAAAGCAGCAGAAGGCAGGGAGATATGTCAGAAAAGGTAGTAAGACAGAGTTGAAACATGAGAAGGATTTGGCCCATCATTGCTGGCTTGAAGTTTTGACTGTGTTCCTGTGTGGATGTACCTCAATCCTAAAGCCAGTATGTTAATTAATGGCTAATCAGTGGATGAGCCCTTGGAGACATTCCACAAAGTCTGGGAAAAAAGGCAAAGATTCCCATTATCTTAACTACTACTTAACATTATACTGAAGGTATTAGCCAATGCAATTAGATGAGATAAAACTATTAAAAGCACAAAAATAAGACAAAGTAAAGCTTTCTCTATTTGCAGATGCTATCATAGTTTAACTGGAAAAAATAAAACCTAGAAAATCAGTGACAATGTTTATCTTAGAATAATTCAACAATATGTGAAAATATAAAATTCAGTCACAAATTGCTAGCATTGGGATGCCTGGGTGGCTCAGTCAGTTAGGCATCTGACTCTTGGTTTTGACTCAGGTCATGATCTCATGGGTCTGGGACTGAGCCCTGAGCCTTGAACCCTGAGCCCTGAGCCCTGAGCCCTGTGTCTGGCTCTGCACACAACAGGGAGTCCGCTTGAGATTCTCTCCCTCTGCCGCTCCCCCAACTCACACTCTTTTTCTCTCAAATAAATAAATAAGTGAATGAGTAAATAAATAAATAAATAAAAATAAATAGCATTTATAAACATAATTAATCACCATTTGGAAGTTATAAAGGATGGGAAAAACTGATTTTCATTAACAGAAATACAAAATATTTATGCATAAACTTAATGAGAAATGTTTAAAATCTATCTAAGAAGAAGCATAAAACACTTTTGAAAGACAAGACACAAAAATAGATTTGAAGAAATGGAAAGACATTCCTTATTTCATGATAAAAATATCTCAACATGAAGATAAGTGCTTCCTAAACTAACATATTAATTTAATTAATAAGATCCTAATAATATCATCAATGACCTTTTGTTTGACTTAGATTATTTGATTCTAAAGTTCATATGGAATAATTTCCAAAATGCAAGAATCACTTGGAAAACTTTGAAAAAGAAACTTTTAAGAGAGGCTGATTTTACCAGATAATAAAATATAATACAATGCCTCTAAAATAAAGATGGTGTGATACTGGCACATGAATAATAAGGTCAATGAAACAAAATGAAAAGTCCAGAAATGGACTCAACTACCCATAGAAGTCTAGGGCATGAAAAAGGTACTATATCAAATCACTAGGACAATGACGGTCTTTTTAATAAATGTTTTTGGTGCTTCAGTACAGCTTTTGGAAAAGGCAATGGTTTATCTGTTGCTCATATCATAACCAAGAATAAACTCCAAGAGCATCATAAATTTAAATGTTAAAAAGTTAATTCCTCCATAAACTGAATATAAAGAAAGACTTTCTATGACTAAAATGTAGTAAGAGAAAAGATTGACCTGTTGGACCACATAAATATTAAAGAAAAAACCTTCTCTTTTTTTTCTTAAAGAATAGTCACCATGAAATGGAAAATTAAAAAAAAAAACTGATCAAATTAATCTATAAACACAGTATTTGACTATATAGCCTCAGTCTTGAGTGGGATTTATAACAATAGAAATAGAAATGAATCCTGGACTTCTAAAAATAGGTTATTTTGTGGTTGTATGGGAAAAGGTATTCTGAAACTATTTTAGATTATAGATTGAGCAAATGAAAAATTATGTTCGTGTTGTTGAGAAGCAGGGTTCTCACTGTGGATGAAGAAACACATACGGTATGGGTGAAAACAGCACCGAGTGGATATAAGCTGGTGTCAGACATGTTGGTATGAAGACATGATTTCTAATGTATGCATATTTGTGTATGTATATGTGTGCACACGTGCATGTGTATGTGTGTATACACATATGTACATATATATATACTGTCCATGTGTGTGTATGAATATGTACAGATATATGCATGTATTTTCTAGCTCTGATCTTGAAGGGGCCTAGAAGCCCCAGACACCCAGTAGTAAAAAGTGTATCTAGTGAATCTAGTGCCCAGATCACAGTGTTTAATATCATTTCCCACTAAAAAAACCAGTAACCCTCAGAAAATAATTGATTTCAAAGCTAGTATAAATTGTGGAAAAATACAAAAGAATTCATGGATCTGTACTGATAATGAATAGATAGTTAAGTAAATACATAAGTAAATAGGAAAAAGGGAGAGTTCTTGCCTTACAGTAAATTGTCAAGTGACATGATAATTATCGAGGAAGTACTGTAGCTGGAAAAATTATCAATTTTGCAACAATCATAGTAGAGATTATTGCAAGCAATAATTGACAATTCATGCTAAATGTAGTGGGATATGGAGATAAGGAACAGATTATATATGTCCTAGGGTATCTTCCTACAAATTGCTTATTAGTTGTAAAGGGAAAGTAAATAACTATACATTGGAGAAACTGGACTGGACCAAATGCTCAAAATATCACTAATGAAGAGCAGAGATACACATTGTGTGATGTCAAATATGAGACCCAGCAAAGGATATAATATTAATTATGAAGCATTCTAGTCGGGAATACATAATCTGATTCCAATCATTAGGAAATATCAGATAAACTCAAAATAGGTACCATTCAACAATTTTCTTCAAAAGTATCAATGCCATAAAAGGTAAGAAAAGGCTCTGGAAATGTTCAAAATAAAGGAGACTAAAAGAATGTAAAAACTAAATTCAATAGGTATTGTACTGAAAACTAGTGTATATAGTATTGAAGGAAAGAAATACTGTAAATAAATCTTTAGGTCAATTCATAAAATTGGAATAACAGATAAAATTATTGTGCCAATATTGTTTACTGAAGATGATAGATCTACTATGTGCTACTGTACTTGTAACAAAAGTCCTTATTCTAAAGAAACACAAATTGAAGTGTTTAGAAGTAAGGGGCCATTATATATGCAACTTATTTCAGATGGTTCTGAAAAAATATTATGCATATAATAATATATATTATTATATATAATATATACATATATACATATACATTCATTGTACATATATATATCTATACACACATACATAGAAACACATCCATAATGTGTACATATATATACACACTCACGCACACACACATACACACATACTATTTTGGTGTGATTTATGCCTCATATATTTTATTTTATTTATTTTAAGATTTTATTTTTTTATTTGACAGAGATAGAGACAGTGGGAGAGGGAACACAAGCAGGGGGAGTGGGAGAGGGAGAAGCAGGGAACCAGGACCCTGGGATCATGACCTGAGCTGAAGGCAGAAGCTTAACAACTGAGCCACCCAGGCACCCCAATGCCTCATATATTTTAAATGCTTAAATCTTATCCATGAGGCCAAAACACCTGCAAGCTGGAGGGGAAGAGGGAGGACAGAAAAACAGAGTAAGCATAATATGAGGAAGAATGACACTTAGCCTGAGCAATCTGGGAAAGATGATACACAAAGAAACTGCACACACTCTGACCCCTTGGAAGGAAGTAGAGATAGTGTTTCTTTAATTTGTCATGTATATGGCTATGACCAAATCTGGAGTATCTGAGATGCAAATTTGGCATCTGAATGGTGCTGCTCTGAGAGTTTTCTCTGTAGTCTAGGAAATGTTGCTGAATTCTGGGCTGTCAGGAGTTCAGAAATATCTTCCTGAGACATTCCAGTTTTTCCTTCACAGGAAAATTGCAATAACATATATAACAATTGTTAAACAGCCCAACAGACTAAGACATCTACTATGTAGCATAGACTAGAGTATCATCCAGCTGTGAAATATGTTGTCTAGAAGATGTGGCTGGTACATTGGAGTGGATGACTGGAAAGCTGGGCTCAGGTGAATTTCTGTATCAGAACATTTACATGTGGTGATCTTAGAGTAGTTAGACTTCTTACGTTGTGCTCAGGGTTTCCGTAAAGAGTGTTCCAAGGGCCAGGCAGTGGAAACTACCAGTCTCTTAAGACCTGTGCATGAAAATGGCACAGTGTCGCTTCTGCTCCATTCTTTTAGTCAAACTAGTCACACAAACCAGTCCAGATTCAAGGACAGGAAACTCCATATCTCAATAGAAGTGAGGAATTTATGCTCATCTTTCATAAACTATACATGTTTGTTTACTAAATATGACATCCCTATTCTGAATCCCTATGTTCTCTCCAATTTATTTACTCCACTTATCCTCACCACTTAATTCTTACTCAGACTTTTATAAGATATCAATTAATTTACTGTAATCAGAATGACCTTGCTGCATCTATCCAACAGTTGCTCATTACTAATAGAGAAATATCCTAATTTTTAGCAAAACATACCACTCCTTCTATGATCTTTCTTCTGCCTCGTTACCTAGTTACATAGCTTTGGTATTTCTTGACTTGCCATCTACCCTAAACATTTACCTAACCTATAGACCAGGAAAAAAAACTATTTAGAGTTTTAGGAAGACAATAATTTTCTTTAACTTCTTATCTATACTCACCTTTCAAGATTTTGTTCTAGTTTGACTCTTGTGTGAAGCCTTTACTAAAAACTCCCAATTCGAACATAAATATGATTACTCCCTTGTTTGTACTCTATTATTCATTGCAAATATTTCTTGCATCATAATTTCTTTGCATTTATCTTTATATAAGTATATTAATCTTTAAGATCATTGAAAGGGGATGCTATGTTAATACGTCTAAGTCGTATTTGCAATCCTGCCTCAGTGCAGGTTCCTTTGTTGATGCCTAAGAATTATTAATTAGACGAACATATATAGAATAATGACCAACCATTTCCCTCTTTTAAGCTGAGACAAGCAGACTGATTGTCAGGAAGCAAACATAAGTGAAGGAGAAAAATGGGTAAACAATAACAAAAAACAAGAATGAAAACTTCAAGACAAAGTATAAGATGGGCTAGAATATTGATTTCAGAATGTGAGTGAGAATGAATGATGTCTTAAATGTCTTAGTGAATAAGTTTCTCTGGCAAGAACTAATTTTAATGAATCACTTTTGGCTCAACTTGAATTACTAACATAACTCCAGTTATGCAGAAACAGATGAACGTGTCTTTGTATTCTTTGTGAACAATAAAATGACCCAAGTTAATCTAATAGCTCATTACATTTTGGTAGCAGATGTCAAGCACTTCCATTCTAAGAAGTTTAGGTAAAATGTGGAATAAATTGTACAGTATATCTCTGGGATGAAAAAAAGGTGTAACACAGCTTTAAGGATGACTGGAACCAAGGACTTGAAAATGACCAGAAGTCTTTTCTTTCCTCCAGTCTCTAAATCTTTGCAGGTTTTCCCCTTTTCTCTGGCCACCTTCTCTGTCAGGTAGGAAATAGGACCACCAAGAGAGCCCAGGTTTTGCTGATTATATCACCACCTGAGAGATAATGGAGGTTTTTTTTTTCTTTCTCTCCAATGCTAAATTCAAAGATCCTTGAACCCTTTTAAACAGATACAACTTAAGACACGTGAGCATTGCAAGATCAATCAATAGTAATTGGGGGTGCAAGTAAGGATTAAGTGTGCTGTTTTGTCCAGCTTCGTTCAGGTGGTGACTTTGAATCAATTAATAATGGAAAGAAAGGCAAAGCTCTATAGAGAGATGACAGTTATCATTAGAATTATATAGCTGAAATAGGGGAAAAGAAATTTTCCACAAAAATGAAAGTGGTATTACAGAAAGACAAGCAGTGGTACACACCATGTATCTTGCATCTGCTAGGAAATTACTTTGGCTGTTAACAACAAAGACATAAAATAACAGTAACTTCAAAAAATAGGATTTTCTGCCTCTCCTTTATTACAAAATTATATCCTAGCATCACATTGTCATTTTGCAGTGACCTCATGGACTTAGGCTCCATTGTCTTTCTTTTCTGTCATCCTTATTCTGTGGTTTCCATATGCAAGCTCTCTGTGCTCACAGATGATTGCTGGCGCTCCAATAGTTGTGTATCCCAACCATACAGGATGAAAGGAGAAATTATCAAGCATAAGAAGGAATTTTCTATTAGAGACACATTTAAGAGCTCACAGAAGTCTTACCCAATGCTAGAAATTTTTTGCTGGGCCCATTGCCATCTCCTAAAAATTCTAGGAATCCATAATAAAAGGAACAACATAAAAGTGGATATTGGGTGAGCAACTAGCAATCTCTGCCACATCTCAATTTCTCTGACAAGATTCAGCATAGGCCTTAAATCATAAATATCTCAAGAAGTAAGAAATGCATTACAAGTAAAATTTAAATTTGTTTTGAAAATAAGCCACAAATTAAACTATAAATCCAAAATTCTTATTATTCTAAAATATGTCATAGTCTGCACTCCTCCCAAGACCATACTTCCTCTGCTTCTTAGATTAAGTAAATAAAATCAACATTTTCTACAATTGGCAAATTGTCAGTAGTCCATGATCATGAACATGTGTATGTATGCAAGCAAAGCTAAACATCAAGAAAGCTATAGATAAACTTGATTTTCTAATATTATTCATTCAATGCCTTTTATGAAGATGGATGCAAACCACCCTGCAATTTCTATATTTTTCTCTTCCAATTAAGAAAAAAAGCCTACATGAAACATGACTGTATTTGCGCCAACAAGTATGTTTTTGTTTTAGCTATTACTTTTGTGTCCTTTTAGAGACACAAAAAAATTCTGCTTATAAACCTTTCCAAATGTCTTGCAAATAATGTAACTTGGTAATGAAATTTGAAGATACCAATAAGAAAGAGCTTTTGTGTATGTCATATTCTTTGAGAGCAAATGGTTAAAAATAAATATTTTGTATTCAAAGGACACCCATTTTTAAGGTATTTTCTTGTTGATAATGTCATTGCCTTGAAAGCTTTTAAAATAATAGGATCAGCTATTTCAGGAATTTTCATTTCTGAAGAATGTTCCAAGATCTTCTGAGTTGCCTAACCCCCAGAAGACTCATCATTCTGGCTATTCATTCACTCAAACTATCGACGGTGATTAATTTGTCAAATACCTAGACAGAATGAAGTGACATGGAGGTCTTCAAGTTGTAGGCTATAATCATATATTTTGCAAACAACCATAGCTCATAAAAGTACATTTCCTGGCAGAAATGTTGTGACTTAGAGCCAATGCATTCTACTACAGGGAATGGGGAGGGATTCCTATGGTTATCCTTTGATGAGTAAATTGGTACCAATTCCAGGAAAACAATTGGCATGCATGCTTACAAAAAAGAGTGAAAAAATCACTTGCCAGATTCTCACATAACCAAAGGAATTTACTTAGGTTCAGAATTTTTCCCCAGTGGATTAACAGAACTGTCCTCAGATTAAACTCTACAAGAAAAGAATAAGGGAGACCTGTGTGAAACCTTGTTAAATAATATCAATGTATTTCTAGGGATGGGGTGTGTGTGTGTGTGTGTGTGCATGTGTGTGTGTGAGATATATAGAGAGAGAGACAAGAGTTTGAACACCAATGGTGACAACTTGCTGAAATAGAAGCAGCACCAGATACGATTCTCAACTAGAGTTATGGGTGAAGACATCAATGGAGTAGCAAAAATATATTGGGTAAGATGAAATAAGGAAACTCTGCATTTCCCACTAAATGAAGCCATAAAACCTGGAGAAAATGCCTGGAAAACTATTTGAGAACTCTGAAAAGCAAAAATTAGCCAGTAGATTGGAAGAGAGTAAAATTCAAAATCATATCAAACTGGTGGTGGATTTACTATTTTTTTCCTTCCCGTATTCTCAGGACTAGATAGAACACGACTGGAAGCCCAGAAATGAGAATTGACGCTGAGGGAGAAAGCTCCAACAGACCTCCTATAATTCTGCTGTGAGGATTTGGAAGGGGGTCTCCTAACATTCAAAAAGAGTATGGGAAGTCCATCATTGTTTTTCTTTTCTTTTCTCTATTCTTTTTGTCTCAGCCACCAAGCATTCCCAGGGTGTTGGTATCACGGGGACTATAAGAGCCTTTAACGGTGAAAGAGAGAAAACCGCCGTCTCATCGAAAGAACTGTGATCCCAAGAGTGTGGTGCATAGCCATGTTTTGTTTTTTGTACCACCCCCCCCCCCCCACCTCTTGCTGCTTATCCCACAGTTGTGGGAAGTACACAGCAGTGCAAAGTTAAAAAAAAAAAACAAACCCAGCTTTCGGCCCAGAGAAAAGAGGAGCCCAAAGAGGAGCCCAGGGTACCAGAAAATATCAGGGAGATTGTGGAGAGGGAGTAGTTTGGGAGAGCTATCCCCTTGATTTGTTTATGAGCTTTTGTACTTACTCCTGTTTTGTATATTCATGGACCTGATCCTAAACAACACATCATAGATGTTGAGAACTGAACTTAAAAAAGACCACTGCCTAGGTCACAGACTGTCCACTGGGGTACTACATACGTGTGACTGATGTGAAAAACATTGCGGACACAGACTTCATCCTACAGAAGTAGTTGAAATTGTGGTCTGAACCTAACTGGGCCAATTGCCTGCTAAAACAAATATATTAACATTCTCCATAGAATTTAGATAAGATCCAGTGTCTCACAGCATAATATTCAAAATATCTGGGGATTTAATGCAATTCACTCAGCAAAATATGAATAAGGAAAACCTCATCTCACTTGAGAAAAGACATTCAACAGATGCCAAAACTGAGATGACAAAGATATCGAAATTATTTGGCACAGACATTAAAGCAGCTATAATAAAAATACTCCAACAAGTAAGGCGAACCTCGTGGAATGAGTGGAAAGGTAGAAATATCATCAAAGAAATACAAAGTACAGGAAGCCTGTGGAAATATTTGAATTGAACTATATGGTAACTGGAATAAAAATCCCTGGTTGGGCTCAATAGCCAAATGGAAATGCCCAAAGAGTCAGTGAACTGAAAATGTATTTAGAAATTATCTAATCTGAACAAAATAGAGGAAAAAAAGATTAAAAATGAGAAGGGCCTCAGAGACCTTTAAGACAGTACCAAAATTTCTAAGAATCACGTCATCACAATTTCAGAAAGAAAGAATTATTCAGTAAAAAAAAAAAAAAAAGAACTGGGAACTTCCAAAATTTAGTAAAAGGTATAAATCTAAAAAAAAAAAAAAAAAAAGCTCATTGAGTCCAAAAAAGATGAACACCCATGCCTGGTTATATCCTAAGCAAATTGCTGAAAATTAAAGACAATAAAAATCTTTTGAAAGCAGCCAGAGAAAAACAGCACATTATTTATAAGGGAAAATCATAGGAATGACTGGGTTTCTCATTGGAAACCACGGAGGCCAGGAGTAAGCGGACTAGCATTTGTAAAGTGCTGAAAGAAAGTAACTATCAACCCAGAATTCCATCCAGAGGCAATATCTTTCAGGAATTAAAAACAAAGTAAAGACACTCCCAAATGAAGAAAATCTTAGAGAATTTGTTGTTAGGAGATATGCTTTCAAATAATTGTGAAAGTAAATTTTATAGACAGAAAGGAAAGCAACCAAAGTAAATTTGGAACATCAGAAATGAAAAAAGCAACTGAAATGGTAAATGTATACATTAATGTAATGGACTATTATTTTCTTTTATCGTTCTTTATTATATGTGTTATGATTGAGAACAAAGCCCCTAAAACTGTCATGGAATTCAATGTACATAAATGTAATATATAATGTAAGTAAACTGTAATTAGTAGGATAAAGAGATCTCTATGGTGGTAAGTGTTACATATTTCAGTTGAGGTGCTAAAAATGATTCCAAACAGACTAAAAAGTTAAAATTATATTGTGATCCCAAGAACAACCATTAACACAAATATGCAGATATAGTCAAGAAGACATTAAGTACACTAAAAAAGCTCAAATAACCCAAAAGCAGGTAGGAAGGAATAATGAGGGAATGAAAGACAAAGGAAACAGAGAGAGTAGGACTTCCAGAATGGCGGACTAAGGACCTCAACGAATCCTTTCTTTAAAATGAAAAAGTAAATCAGATAAAATTATAAAAATTCAGCCATTTAAAACATCTAAAATTGACCAAAGTCACATAGCAAACTATGAAATATCTATTCAAGACATTATACTGAACCTCAGTAGGAACAGTGGAAGCCTCTGGCATTTAGTCAGGCACCGCTCCTCAGCTCTATGGCACAGAAGTAAGACCGAGGTAATGAGAAGGGGCTGACTTTGTTTGCAGAAGAATGCTGGCAATGCCATGACCTGTGATGTTGTCAAAACAAATAGAGATGCCAGACTTCATAGTAAAAGATTTTTACCAGAAGAAAGTAATCCAGAGGGTGTCACTCAAACACTGTATCAAAATGTCTACTTTGGCCCTGTGGTGGCAGAAGCCTATCAGCTTGCTAACCTGCCTTGTCGATGTCCACTGATTTGTCTATTTTTTTTTTTTAAAGATTTTATTTATTTATTTGACAGAGAG
Organism: Halichoerus grypus; assembly: GCF_964656455.1. Lineage (NCBI taxonomy): Eukaryota > Metazoa > Chordata > Mammalia > Carnivora > Phocidae > Halichoerus > Halichoerus grypus. The sequence goes on from NC_135716.1 coordinate 54,647,211, forward strand.
AGACACACAGCAAGAGAGGGAACACAAGCAGGGGGAGTGGGGGAGGGAGAAGCAGGCTTCCCGCGGAGCAGGGAGCCCGATGCGGGGCTCGATCCCAGGACCCTGGGATCATGACCTGAGCTGAGGCAGACGCTTAACGACTGAGCCACCCAGGCACCCCCCCCACTGATTTGTCTATTAATGTCAAATTTTCTTACCTGAAATATCCTGTCTCCATTTTTTCTCATATTCTTTACTCTATTCCTATTGGAGTTCCTTCTGTAACTCTTGCTTTTGGGTTTCCACACAGTTGATTGTTTATGATAGGACTGATTTCAGGAAATGCACCGACTGGCCAGCTCCTGTACTAGATGCTGTAGGGGAGGGACAGAGGTAAAGATAGTGACTTTTGAAAGCAGACAGATGAGGGTTTGAAATCCAGCTTCACCCTTTATGAGTCATGTGACCTTTGATTTGCCTGAGCCTCATCTACCTTATCCATAAAATGGGAATAATGTCTATTTCACAGTGTTGTGAGAATTAAATAAGATGCTGTGTGCAGAGGGAACGGCACAATTCTTGATAGGTAAGTAGTAATTTACATCATAATGAAGTATAGATGATGCATTTCAAGGCCCTCAAATAATGGATATGTTAAAGTGCTGCCTTACTTACTGGTTCTTTTGAATTTCTTATGCCTTTCTCCAGTGGTGAGATTCTGAACTCCTCATCTGTGATTACGCTATGTTTAAGTAATCTGCATCTTTACATGTTACTTCCTCAAAGCACATAGTGGTTAGTAGTGAACACACTCTCTATGCACCAAGTGAATTCATAAAGGGAGTAGTCACATCTTACGATAGGCCAAGTCTCTTAAATGCTGAATTGTCTGAATAACTGACTCAGATCGTGCTTGTGTGTACGTACATGTCCATACATAACCCCAAATATATAGCTATAATGGAATATAGTGCGTTGAAGACATGGAGTGTATTTAATGCTCTCTCTTTTTAAACAAACTGATTTTAACCCTTCTCACAAAATTCACATACATGCGGCAACTACACACCCACACACACATAATGTGAATGACCTTATAATCAGAGGATAAGAAGATAAGATAACTTTCTCTCACAGTGCTGTTTCCTTATTTGAAGATAGCACTAGACATGGCTCTCCAGCTGGATACAGAAAATGGAATTGAGCCAAAATACGCTCAAGTGTGGCAAGTGGTCCAGATGTCAGTGCTACCGCTGGAGACACATCTGGGCACTACCACTGCCAAAATTGTTGCCTTGGCCGCAGCTGTTGGCTTTCTCGCTGGAACATGATGGAGCGAGAAAACATTTGAAAGTCTTGCCAAAATAGTGGGAGGCAGCTACAAAATGATTACGCACTGGTGTAAAAGTCACTGCTCAATTTGCTTTGTCACAAATCTGATATAAAGTGACTCTGTAGATTAATTGTAACACTATGTTTATATGTATAAACTTGGTAATTGTTTATAGGCTGCATGGTGGTGTCGAAGGCATAATTTCAAAGCTCATAAAGACTTGATCAACTATTGGTTGGGTTTATTAATGATCTATTTAACATAATGCAAATCTAGGAGAGTCAAGGGTTTCTTGACCGAAACTGAACTTTGAGATACAGATTCAAAAGTGTCCTATTTCTTCACTCTTCGCTAAAATTAATATTTGTTTACGGATAACTTTTTATATCTGTATCTCCTATAGGGCCTAACAAACTGTATTTCTTATAGTAGATGTTCAATACATGCTGTGGCGGTGATGTGACCAACATTTAATTGAACTGAATGGAATTGAATTGAATCTTATCAGTTGGCACTATGAATTAGCTTTTGGTCTTTGATTTTGCCGTTCACATTGGTAAATATTTTTTATTGTTAGTCACTTACAGGATTTTTTCTATAAATATCAATACGCAAAAAAAAAAAAAAAATTGAGGCAAAAGTGAAAAAAAAAAGTGTGGTCCAGATACCTGGGCAAATGCATTGCCTCACATATTCATGTTAGCTTATTCATTTTTTTTTTTTTTGACTCAGTATTTCATGTGGAGCTAAATTAAGAATTATGTAATAGATATCTACTTACAGATAAAAATAATAACATTTTGTCTTAGAAAAAATGAGAAAGAATAATATTTTTCCATGGACTTGGAGTACTCTATTTCCTGTCATTCATTTATTTATTCAACAAACATGTATTGAGCAATAACTTTGCTGAAATAGTCTCCTAGAAGAAATAAACAAACAAACAAAAAGAGATGAGTCTTCCAGTCAAAGGGTTCCCAGTCGTATGGAGAATCCATATATAAATGTGCATAAGTTATAATATATATGGTAAAGATTGTGATAGAAATATGCAAAGGAAATCTGTTGAGAAAAAAGGTCAGGGAAGGATTAGTGGGAAGGTGAGACTTGAACCAGTCTTAAAAGGAATGTAGAAGGGATCTAGATAAGGGGATAAAGGGAAGAGAAAGAAGAGTCCAGAAAAAGGGGCAGCATACATGAAGTCAGGAAAACATGAAACTGCATATCCAGACCACTAAGTTTCTTCTGCGTAATGGTATTAAGCATGTGTTTTCTTTCTCTTTCTTTCCTTATTTCCTTCCTTCTTTCTTTTGTTTGTTCATTCTTTTTGGTAGTATGATGCAGAATTTTAATTCAGTCTTAAATAAAAAAGAGATTTTGCTCTCATCCGAACCTTGAAAAAGACAAGGATACAGGTTGAGCTTCAACCAAGGGCAGAATTTTCTTCTTTCTTGTCTGCTGTTTCTTGTATTTTTGCTTTATCTTCTCAAAATCCAGAATGGCTTTATCATATAGTCAAGATCAAGATTACAGGTGTTCACTCTTCCATCTCTGTATCTCTGCATGTTCCCCAGAAGTTCCAGCTAGAAAAACTTTAGCTAGGGGACATTGATTGGCTCTTCTTGGGCCATATGCCAATATCTAGATATATGTCTGAGGCCAAGCAGGGAAGCCATATGATGGGCTCCATTTTTCTTACATAACAAACCTTCCCTACCACAAAGTAGTTGGCAATATTTACCAGGATTATATGGAATTTAGGAGAAGTTTGCTCTAAAAAAGTGAAAAAAAAAATGATACCCACAAGTTGAAGAGACCAGGCTCCTGCTCTGATAAATATATCAAGTGTGCATCTAATTCCATGGAGTTTAGAATTTTTCCTTTAGATCATGTGGAATTGTTGAAGGGCTTTTTCCAGAAGAATAATTTGTTTGTTTGTGTTGTTAGAACCTGTCTCAGTCATCCTTGTGGGAAATGATGAGAGGTTCTACATTGACAGTGGCTATCTATCTATCATCATCATCTATTATCTATCATCTATCTATCTATCTATCTATCTATCATCTATCATCATCTATCTACCTACCACCTATTATCTATCTATCAACTATCTATCTATCATCTATCATCTATCTATCTATCATCTATCATCTATCTATCTATCATCTATCATCTATCTATCTATCTATCTATCTATCTATCTATCTATCTATCTACCATCTATCATCTGTCTATCTATCATCTATTATCTATCTATCTATCATCTATCATTTACCTATCATCTATCATCTATCATCTATTTATCTATCTATCATCTATTATCTATCTATTGATCTATCTATCATCTATCCAATATATTTGAGAAACAGAAGACAATTTAGCCAAAGAGTAATCTATTAAATGGCACGTAGGTTTGGAAAAGTAGAAGATGATACAGGAAAGGGGAGGAACTAAGAGTTCCCCTTATTCAGCAATTCAAGTTAATTTTATGTTAAAATGCCTCTTGAATGTATTCCTTCTTTTGAACTCTGTTGTCACTTCATTTAATTTAACCTTCATCATCTTTTCCCCCTGGAATATAACAATAATCTATTCAGCAATCTGTGTGCTTTCACTATTTTACCTTTCCAGTATATTTTTATTCTGTAATTCAAGGTATCATCCTAAAAAAAATCTGACTTTTTTTTGTTGTTTGTTTAGATAACATTAAGTGCTACTTGGAAACCTAAGGCTGGGAAAAGATCCTAGTTTTTCATAAGGTCAAACAGATTTGTCATAAGCAAGTCTTAATCTACCCCATGAGTAACTAACTACAACACAGTAGAAATTATACACTACAATTTAATATGAGATTGTCTGATGCTTCTCAGCCCTACTTTCCCTGCTTTCTCTGCTCTCCCAGCTGGAAGTCCAGGAACACTTTTCCTATAATCTGTACCAATAGGGTCAGGTTTAGAGTCTGAAAATTAGAGACACGAATGTAAGAATTGGAAGGAGGAAGGTGACAGAAGCCTTTTAATATTTCCTCCAGTAGCAATGAGCAAAAACATGAGCTTTATCAGGCACAAAGTTGTTGCTGCTATCTCCAGAAGCTTTCTCGCAGAACTTCTGCCTCATGTCTGGGGCCAGATGTGTTCATTGCCAAAAGTTTCTTGTGGTTCGTGCAACCTCATGACTTCCCAGGTGTTAGTGGCAAATCTGAGAGCTATCAGCAGTTTTCTTGAATCTTGAAATGTCATAGTTTTTTTTTTTTTCATCTTGTATTCAATCTTTTTCCACTTGAAATATCTAGAATGGTTACTGTCATCCTTAGCAAACACAAACTGAGAATTTTATTATCATAAGTGATTCCATGAAGTCAATTATAAAGATAGAATTCTGGGATTTATTATCCAATGTTTTTATATTTAAAAACAGGGATGACATCCTTGCCAGTGGAAAAGGAGGGTACCTGATAGTCAATGTGATGCAGTGACAATACAGTTAAGTCATCTGCTACTGTTAGGGGTAGTAAAGTGCCTATTGAATACCGTCTGGGAGGCCAAGTAGCAGAAGCAATAAAATATTGCAGGCGGAAGTGAGAACTGTGGTGTAGGCGAGCAGCTGCTGACTGCACTACGGAGTTTACAGAAAGAAAACTGCAAGTAAATCCAAGCCTACGATCGCTCAGTTTAAGGCATGTTTAAAGAAGTAGAGAAGTATTACATCTGGCACCATAAAAATTTTCGAAGTTTTCTAGCCACGGGGCAAATATATTCAAAACGCAGACCCAAAGTTTGATCCTATATATTTTGAATGACAGTGCAATTTGGAACATTGATTGTTAAAGATTAACATCTACAGTTTTGTAACTAAAAGTTTTTAGTGAATTTTAATCAATCTGAATATCTTGATCCCCTCCCCTCTATATGCCAATGAACATCTTTTGTCAGGAAAATTAAGTTTTCATCCCCTGTCTGAAGAAACCTGCTTACCTTATCTTAGTTATTCCAAGTCCTTTAACACTCACCTCCTCCATCCAGTCAGACCTCAAATCCATATTTTACTAGCTCTGCTTTGCATTAATATTGAACAACTATTGCTTTAAATCTTAAAAAAGCACCAGCCATTTCAGCAATTAAGAGACAACTGCATAAAAGGAGTATCTTTGACAATGCAAATTCACTTAATGCAGAAATTATTCTGTGATCCTCTGAAAGTTTATATTGCTAACATTCTTTTCCCTCCTTTTAACATTGAAGTATAGTTGACATACACTGTTATACTAGTTTCAGGTGTACAAAAATGCTACATTCTTGGTGTAAAGAAATTAACAACAATCTAACAATGACTATGTTTTTTAAACATGTAAGCCACTACAGTTTAGTGGTATTATCACATTTGAATTTCACAGTAGCACTACAAGGGAGGTAATAATAGTATTCTCAGTTTTAATGTGTGTAAACTGACATTTACATGGATTAAGGCACCTAGTGAGCAAGTGGAAGATCAAGCATATGAATTCATGATGATCTAGATATCATTCCATTTCCTATGCCCCTAACGAGAATAAACATGGAAGAGAAGGAAGTTACTTTTAGGATCTCGTAAGGAAAAAAATATTTGCATATTTTTATTTATTTATTTACATTTTTATACTTTGTGACGTGTTAGCATCACCCAAGACACAACTTCAAATCTGCAACATTGAAATATGGTCTTCTGGTCACTGGTGCCCGTATTTTGAACCTCAGCATCTTGAGAATCTGCAGGAGAGTAAGGTGCTTAATTTTCTACAGAATAAACAAGGCTTCTTTGGTCAACCAACAGAAAGACTGAAATTTGCAGATTTCTCATAGGTGAGATCTAGCACACATTTTCTTCTTATTATAGAAATGCAAAGAGGATGTGACTGAAATTTTTGCTTTTACAGGTCCTGTCTGTGGTATGCAGAGATTCTATGTGGCAATGGTGCAGTTTCAGTTGTGAACTCCCATGCTTTGAAATTTTAGACTCAAGTATATCTTTTGGTGCCTCGGTTAGAAATCTGAAACCCTCATTATTTCTGCATTTGTTAAACTATGTCTTTTTGTTCCACTTGCAGACCAAGTAGTCAGCTTTGATAAAACTTGATCTACATTCAGAGATCTGCTCTGATCTTGGATTTCTAAATGGTTCATCCCAGGGCATCCTAGAATATTTGAGAAGATACTTTTAACTGATTTCCTTTTTCCCCCCTTTTAGCTTGGCTGTTTTCATTTACATCCCTGAAACTTTTGAATTTTGCATTTGTTCTGTCTGTTTCTAGGACTGAAAAGGTTTTGTGCCTTTTCCTATCATAAAAACTTTGCATTATATATTTTTTGCAAGGTTTTCATGAATCAATGCTCTTATCTTAAATAGAAAATTTTACCTAACAAAGTCATATATATGTACATATACATATATATGTGTGTGTGTGTGTTTTATAAAGAGAATTTTCTAGTATTACTACTATTACAAAGACTTCCATACTCTTCTCTGAATCACAGGTAATTGATTCACATTACATTGTGGTGATCTAAATTTATCTGTGGTGTTTAGAGTAATGAAAGTAATGGCACATGTTTTCTGCCTTAAAGCAGAAATACCGGGTAAATTCTACCTATGGTTGCTCGAAATGTTATTGTCAAGATCAGAAGTTTGAAGGTAATGTTTCCATATCTTTTTTCTTTGAAAATACATTGATCGAAAGATATAGCCTGATTCCTGCAGCTGAGGGTATCTTGAAAAGAGAGTTTATTCTAACGTTCTATACATAAAGAATTCATGGGACCAAAAAATAATCTTAAATGAACTATAGTGTCATTTTTGTATTTTCCAGCTACTCTCTGCATCTCAACTTTTAATTTATTAGAATTCATGAGATTAAATTAGTGATGCTAAATAGCACCCTTCTCTCTCTCTCCCCCCTCCACACTATATTTATGTCATTCCTCTGCAATAACCTTCATTCCATTATTCTTTTCTTATACAAGATCCATATTTATACCATAAACTCAAGATTCTCTTTCCTTTCTCCTGCTACTCCACCCCCCCCACCCCATCTCACTTTCATCCCTAATCCCATTTTGTCTTCTGTGTCTTGGAGAACCCAAACTAATATGAATGGTAACAAGAGTAGTTCAAGACAACTGGTGGCAAAATGAGGATTTGAAATTGATTCATTCTCCACCAGGCTGGTGAAAAGTAGTACATCATGCTAAGTGGTAATTGGGGCATCGATAGTTTTTAACACAAGGTGACCACCCAGTTAACTAAAAAATTTCCTGTTTAAGACCTGGGAAAATATCCTGTTGGGGGGAAATATCCTTGAAGTTTTGGTTGATTCAGGAATTTGTAATACATGATGGGAACTATACCTATAAATACCTATAAATAGAGTTGGTGGCTGCTTATCTGTATTGACTCCTTACAGAGAGAGGGATAAGGAGAAACCAAGGGCAATTAGCAAGCAGTTAAAGACCTCTTCAGCAATTTACAAAAGCACCTTTATCGTCCACAGTAAAAGTTGGGAAACAGACTTAAGATCTGATAGAGTGGAGATCAGGAGACATTTGAATCCTCTCCCAGGGAAGATCTGAACACCTTTGAACCTGAAAGTAGGGATGGTAACTTCTGGAAGTATGCCTCTGAGAAAGTGGCTCTGCAGATCCCTGAACCCTATAAGTTTATACAGATGTCCCCCCTTTTTTTTTTTTTCTTAAGAACTAGCATTTGCTTTGTTTTGGAAGATGCTGCAAAAGCCTCTCCCCCACAAGGCAGCATGTGACATTTTGGCAGCTTCCTCTGCCACCTTTGCTGACTCACGAGTGCCAACCATGGTTACCTTGGTTAGCGATATCTTTTTCTGATAAAAAAGAAAAGAGATTATATATTGGAGAAATTTCCCAAAAACTGGCTAGCAGATACCAGTAAGAGTCAAGGAAAAAACTCTAGAACTGGACTTTAATGATGCTTGTTATTTACTGCTAGAGAAGCTTCTAGAAGCATGGAAAGAGTGTGTCCAATGCTGAACCTTTGATATGGCTCTATTCCTATAAAAATGCAATAGGCCCCTTGTTGACTGCAAATAATCCCTTACATCCCCAGAGGGCCAACTGCCCATTCCCAGAGGGATAGATACATACCTTAAGTATGAATTTTACTTTCCTGCCCTCAGAGTCCCAGCACACCTACCCAGCGTAATTATTCAATGTCTGATCCATAGGCATAGAATGTCATATGATATACCATCTGACCAGAAGACCCACTTTACAGTGAAGGAGGTACAGGATTGGACCCATGACTCTGGAATCCACTGGTCACATCACTTAGTACACTAGCCAGAAGTATCTGGCTTCATGGAGTAGCTGAGTAGCTTTTTAAAGGCACAAATAAATCACTAGTCTGGAGGCAAACTCTGAAAGGTTGGGATACTGTCCTTCATGATGTAGTATATACATTAAATCAGAATGCATACTTTATATGGGACATGTCCCCAATAGTGCCAGGATACTTGGGATGATCAACAGGTGGGAAAAGAAGTCACCACCATGGTAGGTATAATCAATTGTGATCAACAGGAGCAATTAGGGCTGTTTTTACAAAATGCAGTCATGGAGGAATCAGTGTGAGACCCAGGTGAGATACTTGAGCACCTCTTGGTCCTTACTGGCTCCATTGTAACAGTGAACAAACATGTTTAGGAGACCCGGCCTGAAACTTAATTAACAAGAACTCAGAACCTTGGGAATGAGTGTTTGAGTCACACTGCCAAGACCTTTTGAAGTCATAGTGGGAAACAAGCCTCCATGAATATTTTCATGTTCTAGCAAAGTCAGAGCTTTCTGAATAAAGATTACTAGAAATCTATGTAAAAGATAATTGGATGGCACACATGCCTTGGAAATTAGAGATTGTGCATTTTTCAAATGCCATTTGCTTGCCTTCTAATGTAAAAAATCTTGAGACCGCTTTCTTATCTCTCCCAAAGCCATTTGATGACAATTCAGAGTAACATAGAGAGGATTGTTTACACAGCACAGTGCAAGTCTCTTATCTGTCTCCCTCTGGCCCTCTCTTCCCCCACCCCTAGAGAGGTGAACCAACAAATATGCCAGCCTTCCTATGTTAGCTCCAAGTCTAATAATTTAAAGTTCCTTTCCTGTAGTGCAACTTCAGCACATTCAGGTAACATCTGGCCCATCTTATCAGGTCAGGGATATTTAGAATTGTTACTGGAGATGGGCAAGGATGAGTATCAGCTGTGGCTCTGAGACCATTTGTAGAGAGGAGAGGGGCTGTTGTTTATCTCACTAACCTTCCACTTTTTAAAATTATTTATTTATTTTTATTTATTTATGAGAGAGAGAGAGAGAGAGGCTGGGGTGAGGGGCAGAGGAGCAGAGGGAGAGGGACAAGCAGACTCTGCACTGAGCACCAAGCCTGATGCGGGTCTCGATCTCAGGACCCTGAGATCATGACCTTAACTGAAACCAAGAATTGGATGCTTAACTGACTGAGCTACCCAGGTGCCCCTAACCTTCCACTTTTAAGGTTCTCTTCAGGAAGATAAGCCCATAGGAGCTATGGAAGAGCTGTTCCCCTAAGCATCATGGAGGAGTAGATATGTGTATCACAAAGGATGGACTGCGGTAGCTTTGAAAACATGACCTCAGATCTGCTATTATAAAGAGTATAATTGACCGATGGCTGCAGTTACTGCCACACTTTCTGCAGATTGCTCCCAGCACAGGACAGAACCTTCTGGAACAGCAGAGCAAACCATTCCTGTGAAATGCAAGATTGCCCCAACAGGTGACTTTGGCTGAAGGTTGGCCCATAGGCCTTGCCATACTTTTCTTGGAACTGTGATGTAGTCTGAGGCTTTTCTTATTTAATCTTCCTTCCATTTCTCTCTCTTTCTATGGGTATCAGATTTGCATCATGCTCTGAAGTTTCTCCTACCGTTTCATGCTCCTTCCACTAATAAATATCTTGCAAGTCTGATCCTGCCTTGCCATCTATTTTCCATAGACCCAGAATAACTAAGTATAAAGCTATGGAGCTGCTTGAGGGAATTTAACATTATCTTCTCCTATGTACTTAATGTGCACTCAGGAAACATTTCCTAAACATTTCCTGAGTGAACATTTGTTGGAATGTGCATGAGAACAAAGACCAACAGCCATCATGTATTGTTGCTTGCCATGTTTTACATATTTGTATCTTTTGTACTAAGTGAATATAGCCCTCCATTAACCTGTATGGACAGAGGCAGGAAAGAAAGGACTCTTCATTTTAAGAATGAATGAAAATAACAGTTGACTATCTAGATGGGTAGTGAGGGTTGTATCCCATGAAGGGACAAAATGAGGTTGTCCATGCTGACAACCCTTTGTCACTTAGTAACATGATGCAGAAACATTTCCCTGTCAAATAAATGTACATGTCAGTGTACCATTGTCAATCAAGCTGGCTTTTTTTTTTTTTTTTTAAGGAAAGGATAAGGGATTCTATCTCTGATTTGGTCTAGAAAGAAAAGGAGAAAGAAGGAAAGAAGCCAAGAACACCAAAACAAGTCAAGCATAACATTCTTATGAAGCAGCAGTGGCAGTTTAAGATTACTATGGAACAAATTATTATTCGGGAGCTAGTGATCTACTCTGGGAATTGGTCATAGATACACACACTCACACACATACCTCATGCTGCTATTTACACTGAGTAAGCTGTTGATTAGCACTTCTAAACTGCTCTCGATGTTGAGTACTCATTTAGGTCACTTGGGGTGTTTTTAAAAATACCCATGGCGGGACCACACCTCTGGAGACTCTGATTAAATTGGATTGGATGGGGTCTATGAGAACAACTGGTAAAGTGTAAAAACAAAAAAAAAAAAAAAAAAAGAGAGAGAGGGAGAGTGAAAGAAGGACTGGTTATTCCTTCCATTTTCTACATCAATGGAAGTTATGTGTCCCCCTCAACTGTTTGCAGAGGTGACAGTAGCAATTATATTACATTCTGAAGGGGTTGGACGCTTGGAGGGGTTCCTTGTCATGTTATTTCTTGATTGACTCAATCACATTACACTTGAATCTCAATCTAAAGACCCATGACATATTCTTTACTTGATTCTTCCCGTCCTCAGTGTTGATCCCACTGTAACTTGGCCAGGGTCTTTCAGCCTAGAGCCACAAGAGTTCCATGTTTTGCAAATTATGGTTTTATTCATATCCTTTTAAACAATGTTTTCAAGCAATTAGTAATTTTATTTATACTTTTTAAAAGTCCTCTTTTTAAAAGGAAGAACATATTGCATCGTATCAAAAGACATTTACAGAAACAAACCTGACCAAATAGTAAGTCGATACTTGGGGATTAGACCACAGGGCCCTTTGCTCCCCAGTCTGCTGCTTAACTCACTGAGGCATGCTGCTAGTCCATGGCTTTGATGCCAGCCACAGACTCTTTGGATTAATCCTTAGCCTTAATGCCTTAAGACTTAGTGAGCTGCAACATACCAATTCCCACATGTCCCGTTTCCCTTAGTGATGGGTTCGTTTTCGCTTCATCATTTCTGCAAGTATTGTAAGTGTCAAATGGGTCGATAAAAGCATCAACTTTTGGACAGTTCGTGTCCCGTTGGTCAGCTCGTGCCCACATGCTGCGAATCAAGTGGTGTAACATTCCATGAATGTTCCGAAGACATAAGGATTAGACTGCATCGACACGTTTCTCAGATGGGACAAAGCAATAATTTCTAATCTGCTACATTCCATTGTTGGTTTGCTTATTCATTTCATAGAGACTTCTGGTAACAATTAATACAGTCATAAAAAAGGGAAAATAACAGGGGAAAACATGCACAAAAATTGAAAGCAGATATCTGAATGCTGCTTTCCCGCAAATTTAGATCAACACACGTCTGCCTGGAAACTTGTAAATAGCATTCATAAGTGATGTTATCATATAAAGTGTGGTGGAGAAATCACAATGGAGCCTATTTGTACATTCTGGAATTAATATCTATGTGCAGGTAATTAAGAGAACAATAAAAATACACAAAATGAATGTACACAGGGGAAGGTAGGAACTGAACATGATCCAAATATGTCATATTGTGGAAACCTTGGGGAAATAAAGCTTTATGGGATACTGGCAGATACCATTGCTGCTGGAACCAGCATTTTGAAGTCTTGCAGCTTGGAAATGATGCTTTCAGTTAATAAGGATGCGTGGGTGGAATTAAACTCACCACTCCCACCATTGTAGTCAGAATTATGTGCCTAATTCCCATACACTGTGTTGGAAATAATTCTCGCAACTTTTATATGAGAATGCTTGCAAACAAACCATGGTAGCATCAAGATAAACCTTCTTCCTGTTGCTCATGTGCACATCCTCTTAATATTATCAAGGTATACACCTTTAGGTATGCTCACAAGCATCAGGGATACTCCAGTGTGTTCCACTTAGCCAAGCGACTTGACTTTAATTTTTGACCCAATGAAAATCGTTTTGAAAAGACTACAGGTTATTCAAAGGCAATGTCACTAAACTAAGCAGTACCTTCCTAGACTAGCGCTTCCTGGTTTTAGGAATATGTGTTGAAAGAATATATGCAAAGTATAGATACAAGGCAAGATATGGCCTGAGTGATTTAAATGTTTTGTTGATTTATCTCACAGTATAATGCAGAAGGCTTTGGGAAAAATAGTGTCTCATATTTGGGGCACGGCTAGGTGCACGTGCAGCCTTCTCTGCACAATTCAGTGCACTTTGATTTATAATAGACTAGATTTCAAAATCAATAAGTTTATATTATCAATTGTGTGTGTGTGTCAAAGAAAAAGGAGTTCAGATTTGCTTTAAAAGTCTTTTGTATTTTGTTACAAATAAAGTCCAAAGAAATTAAAGCATACAGTGATTTTTATAGATAATTTTGAAAGAAACTACAAAAAATTACACAAGGGAATGTCTGGACACAGTTTCCAAATTTCCCAAAACATACATTTCCTTTTGAGATAGACAAAATGGATTAAGCTCCTTGAATAGTGTAAGCACAGCGTTTTCTGTCACAAATTGCTTTAAAACAGTGTGTTCCCATGTTCACTTACCTTTGTAAAATTGCTAATAAGTAAATAACAAGAGTACTACTCTCCTAATGAAAAGATATTAAATGAAAACATAGGCATTAACATAAGCATTTTTCGATGCTCTTCAGTAAAGTGCCCCATCAAAAAACCACAATAAGAACAAAAAATTAAAACCAATGTATTACCCCTATAATAAATAATTCTTCTTCCATGATCTTTGCCCTGTATCCTGTGGTGACTCATAGTAAATTGTTTTATAGGTTCTTCATGAGAAATACAACTTTTCTCACATGCCAGCAAGACTTGCTTGATTTAAAATGGAAATGCTATCATATTGGGACATGGTATGGGTTTCAACAGGCGAATATTTATAGGAGATTTTTTTATCGTTAAAAAATACCTCAGTTTGTTAGTAATGGAAGGGCCATATAGTATTTGTTGTTAGTCAGGGAAAGGGGCAGTTAGTCACCATAGGAGAAAGGATCACACATTGAAGGAGCTTCAATTCTGAGACACCTGTGGGACCTGTATTGAAATTATTATCCCCCAGCTTCTTGCCGGGAAGATTTAAGAAAAAATGTTTTTGACTGTGATGTTGTCCATGCTCTTAATAATCCTCAGGATGGATAGTTTTAGACAGAGGGGAGTCTTCCTTCTGCCAATGGCAAAACTGACAAAGGTGAAGTGTTACTTGATCTACATAGAAGTACAAGCAGTTACTTCTCACTTGCCCTTCCCCCATCTCTGTAACGCACTTTCTCAGCCCAGCTCCCTAGCAAAACTGTCTCTGGAACATAAACTCACTCATTCTTTCAGAGACTAAACGTCACTTTTTCCTTGCGCCTTTGAGATTTTAAGAAATGCACTTAGACTATTTGGCTTAAACTAAAACCTCTGAATGTCTTTCAGAAGAAAAGGGGATGTCCTAACCAGTGTGTGTGTGTGTGTGTGTGTGTGTGTGTGTGTGTGTGTACTAGGGGCACAGGGGGAATTCTCTTGAGGTATAACACAGAGTATGGAGATTGTATATTATCTATTTTGGAAGAGTCCTACCTTTGAAAGTTGCTCAGAGATCAAAACTTCTTAACATTCACCCTCTTCTTAGCATTAAGAACATCAGAAAACTATCACAAAAGTAAAGCTTTAACTATATATAAATGTTCTTCAGGATTTTTCCTTACTAATTAGGATCTCAGAGTTGTTCAGTGAGTTACTCTTTTCCAGGGCACCTTGTACATTGTAGACACTCAGTTTTTATGTATTTTACTGGATATGTGGTACAAATGCATATTTGATTAGATGTGATGCAAATTATGCTATGTTTGGCTGATATCATCCCAAGATGGGTTCAGGAGCTCATGCTTATTATTGGAAACCAAAATTCAGTGATAAATTGGCTTTGATGATGATGTACACAAAGAAAAAAGATAAGTACAAGTGTCATTTGCTTTTAATAGTTGGTCCAATATTGGAAGGTGGTCATATTATAATAGAAACAAAAGTTAAGAGTCATTCTGTGCCTGAAACCCCTCTCCCCCAAACTGACACATGCTCTATAAAAATCTAAATAGATTTATTCAGAATCCTTGATATAGCCTTTATCTTCAGGGGCATCCTTTACTAAAAATGAATCTCTGGGGATTAAGAATGACAAATTGCTAATTCTCGTGCAAAGCATATTTTGGGATGTGTGCATTAACTGTTCCTTTTCATATAGGATCAGCCGTTCCTTCCCTGCATTGCTTCCTTTAATCTTTCAAGCTCTTACCATATACTATTTAATCACTGGGTAAATGCAAAAATATATGAAATATGCATGTGATGTAATTCCTTACCTTGATAAATTCTCCAGTCTAATGCAAAATAGGGTGCATACACAAAAAATTGTATTACAATGTGACAGTTTCTTCCATAGAAGTAGTACAAAGTGCTCTGAAAGCATGAAAAGAAAGAGATTCATAAAATAGATGATATTTCAGTTAATTATTGAAGATCAGTAAGGATTGTTACAGGCAGAGGTAGAGATAGGACAATCCAGGAAAATCAAGTAGAAATCATATTTCAAAAACCATAAGAACTTCATGTGGTTGGAGAATAAAGGTAAGTAAGAGGGGACAGGAAAAAAAGTAGTTAAAGGTAAGCATAAGGAGGTAGGGTGGGTCTAGACTGAACAAACCATGCCTGTGTACAAAAGTAGTTTGTACCTCTCCTTGTGCAAAAGAGGTTTTAAAATATATTTATCATATTTGTGGTCATATGGAGGTACATGGATTATTACGGGGAGAGGATTAGATGGGAGAAGAGGAATAGAACAATCAGTTCAGATTGAGCTGGAAACTTTATTCCTGTTTGAAGGTATAAGACCCAACCTTGGAAGAAACCAAGTAGCAGACTGTCAAATTCGCATTGATCAAATGTGAAAGCATGCAAGATCAGCATACCCTTTGGAAGACTGGCTGACAGAGTGTCTGCTTTACACATGGTAGGAAGCGTACAGCCAAAATGCTGAGTGGTTCTCATTCCTCATGGCTCATTAAGATGAGACGAAAGGGGCGAGACTCACATTTCCAGCTCCACATCTCTAATAGAGGAATGTCAATGGGTTGTGGCAAATTGAAACGACAAAATATTACTCTTTTGTGTATTTCCAATGGAGATGCTGGGTATGATAAAAGTTGTGTACATAATCTGTTGTCAAAATCCAGAAAAATAATTCCAGACCCAATGCAGTGATATTGTCTATAATTCTCTACGTTAGCCTGACATCAATATTCTTTCCAGTATCATGGAGGGGAGCAGGGGGAGTGCCTCATGAAAATTATAATATATCATGTGTAACATATAATCATTTAAAAGAAGAGTCAGACAACTTCTCTAGCTAGAATTTAAAAGGATTTTTCATAAATAGATAACCTAAGAGGAATGAACAAAAATCTAGCAGCTTGGTTATTTTCCTTTAGGGTGGAAGTAGTTTAGTACTGTATGAGGCTGGCCCTTACCTAGCACCTGAAGCGAGCTTGTGAGCTTCTAAGTCAACTAATACCAAAAAGGAAAAGTAACCACATATCGTTTGTTTGATCATTCATTCATTGTTTGCTTCCTCATAATTACCATTTTATTTATTTATTTTAAGTAAACTCTGCCTCCAATGTGGAGCTCAAACTCATGACCCCAAGATCAAGAGTCTCATGCTCTACAGACCGATCCAGTCAGGCACCCCATAATTACAATTTTGGATAACTTTACCAAGCACTGTGGATACAAAGTTATAAAAATAATGACTCCCTTCTTGAGGTATTTTCAGACTAGTAGAGATAAAAGGCAGACTTGCAAATAGATAAATTGTAACAATGTGACAAGTACAAGGGAAAGATGGAATTAACTGTGTCTAGGAAAGTCCAGGAAGGATTTACAAAAGTGATATTAGAATTTTGTCTCGAAGTATGAATGGCAGTGAGCCAGGTTTAAAGGGGAAAGTCATACTAACAAAGAATTTTAGTTAAAAAAAATGTATCTCTAAGAAAAATAATTTTAAAATCTTGAGATCAAATAGAATGATACTTTCAAACGCAACAAGAAACAAGAGGTAACAGATACATTTGAAGTGCAGTAAGCAGCTTGGACTCTTTATCTTTCCAGAAAGTGCTGGATGGCCTACTGCACTTTGCCAAGAACAGTAACAAAGGAAAATCTTCCCATTCCTTTCAGTGCTAAGGTTTTTCCTCCTAATGTCATGCTTTTCTTCCATCATACCCTCATTTTGAAGAGCACATCGTTAGAAATATTATTCTGGATATCAGTAATCAAGTATGATATTGAGAGCCTGTATTCATATACTGAAGTATTTTAATTTAGTAGCAAATAATTACTGGGTTTAGAATTTCACCTGTCTAGTTAGATTCTTAGTTTTGCTTCTTAATAAATATATGAATTTAAGCAACCTATTGATCATGTCCTTGGAACCCTAGTTTACTAATCTATAAAAAGGAGGCAATTTCCCTGCTTCCCTGCTACATAAAGTGGGAGAGACAAATGCTTCTTGGATCATGCTTTACATTGGAAAATGTAAAATGCTGTAAATGTGAATGTGATATTATTATAACAATGATTATCTGTGGTATCAAGGCATGTCTGTTGAGTTAGGGTCAGAACGAATGCCCCGTTAAGGAGAAACATACTCTGCTCATTTTGCCTTTTGGAAGACGACAGAGGAACCTTAAGTAAAAATATCTATCTTCTCATTTAGCCCTACTAATTAGTGGTCATGTGACAATTGGCTTACCTTTCTGAATCTCAGTGTTTCTCATGTATAAATTGTGAATGGAAATAACTAACAAATATACATGTAATGTATTTCTGTTTACAATAGTATTTTGCATAGAATAGTTCATGAAATTTACAAACCTATTAAGTAAGAAGGTTTCTTTATGCAAAAACTGAGACTCAAAAAAGTGTATTATTTGTTTGAAGCCAGAAGTTTAGTAGCTTTGAGAGCCAAACTTTGACTCCCCTCATTTGTTATTATACCCTTGATTCTTCCTATAAATAGCATGTAGTTGCCTTCCCTAATTCTAGGTGTGCTATGTTTCTTAAAGGGTTTAGATTCTAATTAAATTAATACCTATGTACAAGGCACTGTTACTGTCATTATGCTCTAGAAAATAAGGGCGAAAGATGTGTAACATGTTTGTGCCTATTTCCATTTATATACATCTTTTTATCATTCACTTTAAATTATATAAATATCTTATTCCCCCAAGATATAAAATAAAGTAAATATTCTCATTAGATTTTTACATTTCAGTGATTTTCTATAAGTATGGAGGATTTTAATTTTATTCCAGATACACGAGATAAGGCATCAGTGTCTTGCTAATTTAAGTTTTAGGAAAGAAAAAGTCCATTCAAGCCACAGTTGCTCCTAATTCACACACTTAAGGCTCTGTTTGCTTAGGTTTCATGATAAGCTATGGCATCCTCAAAGAATTAGCTGTGGGCGAGGAAGAAATCTTTATTCCCTTAGAATAATCAACTGAATCACCCTGGGATAGGGAAACAGGAGTGAATCAGGGTTTTGAGTACTTTTAAGCCCAGTATTAGATTTGAGGGCCCTTGTCTGCCTACAGTAATGGATTTTAAACAAAAAGGTATCCATTTACTTTAAGAAGTACAAAGTTTATTTAAGAGCCCCTGATTTCTTTAGAATATGATATGAGTCTTGGCAATAAACAGAAACACATGATTTCGCAACATGTGTCCACATGTGGTTCGTGTACACCGCATGTGTTCTTTCAATGGGTCCTATGACCTTGCTCTGGATCACATGTGTTATACATACGCTTTGTATGGTTCACATCTGTCTTAAAATTTTTTTTCCCTGACAGTAGACACTCTTGTTATATTACCATTTGCTATAATAATTAAATTCAAGGAAATTAACTTGAGAGGATTTGTGGGGGAGGGCATGTGTTAGTTTTGATTTATATTTGGTGTGTCGAGTGATACCCATTATAACTGCTTATCGTATCTCTTTGTGGGCATACTGTTGCTGCCTTCAACCTCACTGAAGCCAGACTAATCCAGAGATGTTCTTAAACTCCTGTGACTCATACGAAGGTTATCATTTTAGAAGAGACCTTGAAAACATACTCTAGATTTAAGGTTAAAAAAAAAAAAGAAAGAAAAGAAACTGACATTTCCAGGAGGAAAGGCTTATTTTTAATTTCATAGTGTGAATGCAGGGCTAAAAGCATTTAAAGACATATAGTAAATAACAATATTAATCATGTAACAAAATTAAATTTAAATTAAATTTAAAAGAACCTCATGCAGTAGATCACAGTCACAAAAGAAGATATGAAATTAATGTGGACACCTGCCTGTTTTACTTATATTGGGAAAAAATAAAATTCATTGTCATTTAATGAATTACTTTCTATTATAGTACAGTTAATTATCTTCTCCTTTTACCCCAGGAAATATCTTCTAAAACTCACAGCTGTATCTGAATACATGCTATCTATTAAACAAGGAAGCAATACTTTCTATTAGTTAGAGTGTATTTGTTTTCATCTGTCTTTAAAGAACATTCTAAAATTAGAGACTTGTCTCTTGAATAAAACAATGCCTAGCTTAATGAAGTCTGAGAAGCAGTGACTCCATTCTGTATCTTTTCTTGGTGTGTGGATGTAATGCTCATTAGTGTTAATAATACTTGAAAGTAAATGAAGCGTATTGGATTGTGGCTACCTTATCTACACACTGAGGAGGAATGTGGCACCCCCAGCCAACAAGTTACCTAATGCTCAGTTGGCCAAATGTTAAAAGAGAATTGGTGCTGTAGGCGATTAAATCCACAGGCTGCCCCTGTGGACCAGGCAGCCGTAAATAAGCATTTTAAAAGAATTTCAGCCTTTAATGAAGAACAGGGGAATTTCTATCAGTAATCAGAAACAGCTTTGGAAATATAGGGACAGTGGTATGCATATTTTGATTTGTTGCATAGAACAGGCATTGTTTTAGAGACATTCCAAAGAATGAATCCCACTGTATTAGTAAATGTTTAGTTGCTTTTGAGCGTCTGAAGAATTTAGAGACAACTTTCTAGAATAAAAGGAAGCATCCTGGTGAGAAGTGATTATACTTAATTAAAAATAAGTGGCATAGAATGAAATGAGAGAAAGAACAGGTACACCAAACAAGGAAAATATACAAGCAATTGTAATCCTTGCAGGCACTGCATGGGAATCTGTGTCTATATTTAGAAAGAACTTTTAAATAAAAAAGAAAACATGCTTTTATCCTATAGTCTGCAATAACAAGCACATTAATACAGCATATGAAATCATCGCAGCTAACAAATCATCATCAGAATTCTCAGGAGTAAATAAAATTCCATTTCCATGTAGTTAAATATACTTAGAACAGAGCAGAAAAACATTAAAAGCAAGGGTAGGTTAGAGGAAAAAAGTGAGACCTAGTAATAGGAGGAACATGCATTCAGACTCATGGAATGAAAATGATTTGAAATGTTTATCTTCATCTGTGCGGATCACTATTTTGATTCAGCTGGAGAGTCAAAAGTAGTAAAATATTTTGTTTCACTTTTTTCCTTCTGCCTGGAGTCAGTAATCACCCTGTACATCGTGTTGTATATGAGACTGGAATTCAATGTGCTGTGGATTCAGAGGGGGTAATGTAGGCAAATAACATCTAAATGTAGAGAGGTGGCAAAAAAAATGGTACTGAGAATTGATGGGGCTGTCCCTTTACCTCACACCATGCAGCTGTTCATCATGTTCGTGGAGATGATCTCTTACAGCTCTACCCATACCTTGCTGGGTGGAGTGGAAATGAAGGTATTTTTATTACTTATTGTCATACTAACGGGGATAGATGTACTTCCTGAGAGAAATGACTAACAATAGGTAGTTAATGCATGAAAGTCATGGGCACATCCAAAATATCCTGGTAATGATGAGTTCACTCCTGTGCTCTCACTCCCAGAGGAACCACACCTTGACAGTTTACCTCATTGCCTCCTTGTTACTACTATACACAAATATCTAATAGCCATCTCACATTTAAACAAATTAACATGACCCAGGATTCTTCAAACTCTACCCATTCCATAATTTTGCCAGCTCAATAAAAGTCAACCCCTTCCTCCAGATACACCAAAAACATTGAAGTTGTCTACAACTTCCGTCATTCACATCCACATCCAGTCTGTGAGCAAACACTGTTGGCTCTATTCCCAAAGCCTAGACATCCAGAATGCAAATTCTTTCTTCATTGTCATCATTTCTTGCCTGAATTTTTGGAAAAGCTTTCTAATTGCTTTGGCTCTTGGTCTCTTTCAATCTATTTGCAGCACATCAATCAAAGGCATATCTTTTTTTTTTTTTTATAAACCATGTTTGATTATGCCCCTTCTTGACCCCAACCCTTCAAAAGTTTCGTGCTGCACTGAGAGTGGAAGCCACATTTCTTACACAGGGCTGCATGATCTTATCTCTTTTATTCCCTCATTTTGCCTCAGATACATTGACTTCTATGATGTGCTATCCAGCAAGCATGATCCAGCTGCAGGGTATTGGTACTTACTGTCATTTGTCCCTCAAACATGCAGACTTCAAATATCCTCTTGGATTATTCACCCTCTTCCCATAGGTCTCCGCTCAAATGTCACCTAATTGGAGGACTGACACTCCCCAGCATGATTTTTCTCTGTAGCATGTATCTCCATCTGATACAACACTCATGTGTCCACAATGCCTAGAATAGTATCAAGGACATAGTATTTATTCAATAAGATCTCATAGAATAAATGATTTTCTTCACTACAAGTGAAGAAAAATAAAGGCCTAGAAATCTTATCAAGTCTCAACTTGGCAGAGAAAGCTATAGATTAAAGAGGTAGAAAGTGGATAAATTCAGAAGAAACACCAAAAAGGGGAGCTTTAGCCATGTGCTCTCAGGACAGTCCAGAGCTGTTGAGGCACACCAAATGGAAAAATTGACATCAGAGATTCATCACATTGTGATCATATGTTATGGATCTTTTTTCTAAGCACATTGGGTATTCTAACCCTATGAGGTGATGACCATAGTCATCTTTTTTTTTTTTTTTTTTTCCAAAAAATGAGGACATCAAGGTACAGAGACATTAAATGACTTGTCCAGTTGCTAGGGTAGAACGCGTCAGGGCTGGTGTTGAAACTAAGGCAAGCTGGCCCAGAACCATCTCTCTTAAATAACATAAGGTATTGCCTTGAATACTGTTGTCAAGAGGACCCATGCCTGTCTAACTCCTGACTTAATAGAATTTCTAGGCTTTCAAACCTAACTAATTAATTCTGAAATTACTGTGACTCCTCTGCTGGCCAAGCCCCAGCACCACTTGAGATTCTGTAACCCTGTGAAGCTCATCATAGATGGTGGGTAGGCACCTCTATACCTTACCTCTCATTATATGCAACATACATCAAGTCATGCATAATCAACTTTAAAAAGATACTCTTCTCAATGAGGATGGCTACACTTTTCAGTTATAAGCCTAAATGTCTTTACTTAATCCATCTATTATGGAGTAGGACCAGGCCAATTTTGCATGTATGACTTTAACCACCTTCAAATTAGAACTGCTGTATCTTGATGAGTTCTGTGATTTACATCTTAATATATTTTGCAAGTCCAATAGAATATCCCATAGAATTACAATGTTTAATATTTGTATAAGGTATAGATTTTATACTCATATCACATTCAATATACTGTCCCATTAATTTGTACTCAGGTGTGTAAGTAGATATAGACAAATGCCACGGATTTGCACACACACACACACACACACAACAAACACACAGTTGTTTTTCTCCTTGGAGATATTTAGCAACGCACACAAGGTTAGATCCTGCTTTTGATGTTGGAATTTGGCCTTTTTTCTTGAAAGTTTATTTATTAGCTAGGAGAAAAATCTCTGAATTCAACTTGAGAGACAGTCTTTTTAAATATAGTCTATTTTTTTCTGAATCTTAGAAGAAAACTAAAAGTTTATAATACAATACATTGGTTTTCTATATGGCTAAACTGAGGCACAAAAAATTGCAATGACTATGCAAAAGGTATACTGGTATTAGACAGCAAACCCCCCAAAACACACATAAAAACCCCAAAAAACAACACACACACACACACACACACACACACACACACACGATAGTTGTGTTGCTTCCCAATCTATTGCTTCAGGAATGTGCATGAAGAAAGCAAAGGCAAGTATTTATCTTAAATAACTAAGCTGCAGGCTTCTTAGATAGATAAAGGTTCTATATGGCTCCCCGGGGTCCTTTGTATCACTATTATTGTGTCACATTGTTTCTGACCCCTCTTTTTATTCCCTTAATTTTTTGTGTTTCTCTCTCTCTAAAATAAAACATTGACATTTTAAAAAATGAATGCATCAAATAATAGTATGTTTTGAATGTAAATATAAATCTATATGTACAGATAGATAAATAGACAAATAACCTCATTATCTCTACCACATCAATAGATGTTTAATATTAAAACTCAGAATTGACTTATTTGGGAAAAGGAAAGTCAGGAGTTTGATGAAGATGAGCAGCATTTCCTTTTTTTGCATCAGAAGTGGAAAAATGCACGATTTTCTCTTTTTTTTTTTCTTGCTTTTTGACAGCAATTTATTTTGTGTTATTTCAGGGCTGGTTCTTCTATTACTCTTCATTTTTTATATTCAAAAACTCAGTCTTGATACTTTCCCCAATGGAAAATGCTCCACTTTGTGGATTAATAAATAAATTTAAAACAAAAGATGAACAAAGTAGTAAGTAAGCCCATTTATATGCCATCTGCCATGGTGTATTGGTGAGTATTCCAAGCTCTGAAGAGCTTTTAAGAAATATAAGCCCTTAATGCTAAGGTCGTTATTGTGTTAATAAATACTCTTCTATAAACTCAAACTCCACAGCTGGATGAAACATCTTTTTATTTATTTTTGGCTTAAAATTTTTACTGCAGCCAAGAATCTATCTTTTATGATCATGCATTTTGAAAACATAGTTGGGTTAAGTCTTACTACTTTGGTCTAATAAACAGAGATGAAAATGGAGCAGCTGAATGAAGCCCTAAAATCCTGATTTTTGTGTCACTTGACTCAGCCACCTGGTTGCCTACAAAGAGATCCTGACCTATGTCACAAAAGCTTTGCTGTGGGGATTAAATAACGCATAGCTGCAAGTGATTTGGAAGGGTACCCCTGCATGACTTTTGGGTGTTCATTTACCCTGGTTGCCTGTGGCAGGCCACTTGGACGCTGGTGTGAGACTTGACTACTGGCAGGCTAACCAGTATACCTTAGTTTGAGTCTAGTAGGAGGCTAGGATTAAAAACAAAATACTCACTTAGAGGTTGGATTATATTCAGTCCAAATAACAGATGATCTTACAATCCTGGGATTTTCTTATTTGTTTTCTTCAAGGCAAAAAGAAGTTGGATAAAGCCAATAGATCTTCCTTATTTTTTTTTTACTTATAATTTCACCAAATACTGAAGTAAAAGATTATCTTCTTGGCTTAAAGTTTTATTAGTCTTTTTTTTTCTTCAAGTGGGAAAAGGAAGTGCTTTGTTAACTTAAGTGAAGTTGAGTGCCCTTTCTCAGTGTAGACGCTAAGATCATATGTTAGTGTATATGCAAAAGTATCTGGACAGGCAACTAAATGAATGATAAACATTAATCAAATAATAAAGCTGCTTTAAAATTTATTAAAATCTAAATAAATTCATTTTACTACCAGTATTTTTTTCTCCATCTTCAATTGTAAGAAAAATTTGTTAATGGGGATATATCCATTTTGTTGGAATATATTTGTCATACTTATTTTTGAAATAGGTTTCCACTCTTTCACAGGAAAAAGCTATTCCTTTTCATTTCTCTCTGCCACTCTCAGCCCAGATATACTCATTACTTCACACCTGGGCTAATGTCTCTCACCAATCTTTCCCCTTCCAATCCCTCCTAGACAACAAATCCACTCTGTCTTTTATTATTCAACTTAAGTCACTTCCCTATTTTCTAGAGGGTAAAGTTTAATATTCATGGTCTCACAGTGAAATCATTCTACAAGCAACCTTCATGTCTCTGGTCAGTCTTACCCTTTATCATTTTTTCTGCATAAAACCTTCCCTCCAGCCAAATTATTTTATTAATTAGCCT
Source organism: Halichoerus grypus (assembly GCF_964656455.1). Lineage (NCBI taxonomy): Eukaryota > Metazoa > Chordata > Mammalia > Carnivora > Phocidae > Halichoerus > Halichoerus grypus. Next base: position 54,672,358 of record NC_135716.1, read on the forward strand.
CATGCTTGTTAATTCAATAACTATTTATCATCCACTCTATATAAGAGCTTGTCTCATGGGTCTGTGATGATTCAAAGGAAGGCAACAGCTCTCCATCCTCCTGTTGTGAACATGCTCCTCGTCCAGGAGTTCCTTGTCTGCTCCTTTCGTAGCTTCACTTGAAGGCTTTCCTGGAAAGTTCAAGTCTTAATGATCAGTTCCTCTTCTACGTGTATGAAGATTATATCATTATATCCGCAAATGTGCTGTATCTGTTAACCCACAGGAAGTAGGAACCTTATGTTTATTTTAGCTTATGTGGGGTCTTCCCAGTATCCTTCTTAAGATACAGTTTTAATAATTATTAATTGGAAGGAAACATAAGGAAGTAAAAGCACCTGTTTTTAGTCAGATACAAGTTTGAATCCTCTTTGTGCTGTCTAGCAATGTGTCCTTAGGCAATTTATTTAATCCTTCTTAGTGTTCTCTCCTCATCTTATAATGGGAATGATAATAACTACTCCATAGAGAGTTGTGAGTGCTAAATATTTAATCACTTTTCCTCTTGATGATGAAGAAGTACTAAAATTAGAACCTGTGAATTTATTCTCTGGATAATCATTTTTTTTTTTTAAAAAAGATTACTGAAGATTGGTAATCCATTCTGGCTTCAAGCAAACATGATTGTCTTTCTGATTTATGTCTATACTTAACATTTACATATGTGTAACTGTATTATGGCTGATTTTCTTTGGACTAAAGTTATTGCCTCCTATAAGAAGGTCTGATTTGGATATTTGGTGATAAATAGAAAAACCAAATTTCCACTTGGAGTGTCATTAAGTACTCTTCACGAGGCTGCAGATTCGCCCATTTTAACCATAATTGCCTAGCAACAAACTTCTTAGCACAATATTAATGAGTTCAAATAATATCTAAATTTTTTCATGGTCCCATCTGTGTTATACACTTCTAAAGTGACTCAGGAAGGAGTGACTCGACCTGTCTGCACTGTACAGCAACATTTCCCCCTCATATGCCATAGTCCAGTCAGTCAGCTTTCATAGACTGTAGGTCCTGACACTGTGGGGGCTCTCATTGGAAACCATCATCATAGGAAACTAAGGTGCCAACCACTCACCCAGAGAAAGTCGTCATGGTGGTTATAGTTCTCCAAGCCACCTATTTCCTGAGCTTTTTTTTTTTTAAAGATTTTATTTATTTATTTGAGAGAGTGAGTGAGAGAGAGAGCATGAGCAGGGGGAGCTGCAGAGGGAGAGTGAGAAGCAGACTCCCTGCTGAGCAGGGAGCCCAACTCAGGGCTCCATCCCAGGACTCTGGGATCATGACCTGAGCCTGGGATCATGACCTGAGCCAAAAGTAGACGCTTAACTGACTAAGCCACCCAGGTGCCCCTAAAAAGAAGATTTTTTTTTTATTGTGGAAAAATGTACATAAAGTTTGTCGTTTTTAAGTATACGGTTCAGTGGCATTAGGTGCATTCACATTGTCGTTCAATGATCACCACTATCTATCTCTAGGATGCTTTTATTGTCCCATCCTGTACCCATTAAGCAGTAATTCCCCATTCCTCCCTCCTGATTCCAAGCCCTCGTGACCACTGTCCACTTTTTGTCTCCATAAGTTCGACTACTCTAGGTGCCTCATATACTTGCTTTCTTTCTTCCCTTTTCACCTCCTAAAAATATAAACTCTTAACTTGGTTGTTTTTGGAAATGTGGACTTGATTATGAACAATTAGCTAAGAAGTGGCCCAGTCCACTGAGAGCTCCCGTGCTGGTCCATTGATCTGATTGCCGGTGAGCAGCAAGGCCTGCCGCTGCTGGGCTGAGCTGGGTGAGCCACACTTCCCGAGGGGTGCTCCTCAGGTTTACTTTAAGAGACTGTTAAGGGACCCTGCTGAGGAAACCTTTGGATCACAGATGCCCAAGTAAAAACATTTACCATTACAGTGTAATGGAAAGCAGATTTTAACATTCAGGGAAAATGTGATTTCAGAAATATTAAAGATCTTTATGTGGAAAAGGCATCTTTTTAACGGAGTCCCTGCAGGAAACAAATTTCCCCCTGGGTGTTATGTAACATAAGCATGGTTCAAGCTTTGAGATAGGGTTCAGGCAGTTTAACGGGGGACAAGCAACAAACTCAAGATATCCAGACTTGAACTTGAAAGAAGTACAGATGGAAAAAATATAGAGTGATCAAAATTTATACAACATTGCTCTGATCAGGAAATAAGTTTATCAGAAGAAATGGTTTGCAAAGTATTTATAACTCAATAATTTAAAATATTCCCTTCTCCATAAGTTGTCTGTTAATGCTTCATTGCATGACAGATGTAAGGTAGAATACTATACATGATAAATTCCTACAAACGCCTTATTCTTTCATAATTATTTGTGTGTATAGAGAATAATGTACTGCTCTGCAGAGAATACTGGGTTTTAATTTACTTAAGTGACTTTATCAACATATAAATTGGAAAAATATATATTTATTTGTCCCTGGATCATCTCTTGGTATTATTATCACTAGCAAAAATAATCATAATATTTAGACACTATTTATAATTAAATAATTTTTTCTTTTCATTTATAAAATGCTGAAGGTTTTCAACACTCATTTCTAAACATACAGATGTCAATGCTAAGGTACTGAAAAGGCATTAAAACTGAATTTTTATGCATTGATCTAATAGGAAGCAGTTTCCACCGATGTCAGTGAGGGAAAATTACTGGTTTATTCTCTGTGACCCTTCCCAGAGAAATAAACTGGCATTTATAAGTTATAAACAGCCAAACTGCATCCTTTAAATATAAAACTTTATAGTCAAATGCCAGTATTTAGATCTGATATGAATTCTCTGATGAGCATTATGGTATAATGAGTAAAATGCCAGGAAAACAAAGACTTATAGGAAGAGGATTCCTCAAGGGAAACCAAGCTCAAAACCTTTCAATCAAAGCATCAGTCACATTTCTATTCTTATATTCAGCCAGTGGTATTGATACTGACTCATATTCTGAGTGAGAAAGAATATAACATTTGAATAACTGCAGGACACACAATAGACCTTTGTTATGGCATCTGGCTTTGCATGTAGACTATGTCTTCACAGTGGAGAAATCATCAATTTGCAGGCAAAGAGAATGTGAAGAAACATCTTTGTCGAACATTTGCCTATTTCTATTTCCCGTAACTCCCCATACATTCTGCACTGTCTTAGAGTTTATGATATCAATTAACTCCTATAGCTCCCATTTGGTATGTCACATCCATTCTAAAGTAAAAATGGTTCATTACTTTTAATCTGTTTCCCTATTTTTCTTTCTCTTTGAATTTAATTTTGACTATAATGATCACTGGAAAAAATACCATCAATAATGTTTGCATGAAACAGTAAAGAAACCCATGCCTTTCTCACAAACAGGCTAACATTCCAGTTCCCGTTAGTAAGAAATTTGAGTCCTGTTGGCAATGACAATGAAGAAGGGTGTGCAACTGTCTGTCGTCTCGCTTTCCAGCCATTCTGATTTTCTCATTGTTCCAAACACAACAATCTATTTTCTATTTCCCACTCTCTGCTTTTTTATATTCCGCTCTTCTCTCTGAAATATTCTTCCTCCTCTTTTCTTCAGTGACAATCCTAGCAGTCTTTTATATCTGAACTCCTTTAGGAAGCTTTCTTTAATAATTTCAGACAAGTGTAATAGCACTTAATAGATATAGCACTACTTTTGATCTTGACTAGATTGTGTGTTTGCATGGATAAATACACACTTCTTAAAAATCATATATAAACTGCTTGAGACTCAGGGACGTGTCTTCTTTTATCCCCCATAATACCTTTAATACTAACTTTTATTATAGGATAATAAGGAGTCTTCTCTCACTAGAATTCATCCTTTTTAAATTGTAAGGCGGCTATCTAAAATAAGCAATCAGTTCATGTTGATTAAAACCCCAAATCCTGGGCGTCTGAGTGGCTCAGTTGGTTAAGTGACTGCCTTCGGCTCAGGTCATGATCCTGGATTCCCAGGATCGATTCCTGCATTGGGCTCCATGTTCAGCAGGGAGTCTGCTTCTCCCTCTGACCCTCCTACCTCTCATGCTCTCTGTCTCTCATTCTTTCTCTCTCAAATAAATAAATAAAATCTTTAAAAAAAATAATAAAACCCCAAATCCTTGTTAGCAATGATAGGACCCTCCATGATCTTACCTCTCTTCCCTTTCCAACTTCATCCTGAACCTACTATTACTTTTTATGCTCTTGTGGTAAGGGATTGTGTGTCTTGGAACACACACTATTGTTTTTCTTTTTCTTTTCTTTTCTTTCTTTTCTTTTCTTTTCTTTTCTTTCTTTTCTTCTCTTTTCTTTTCTTTTTTCTTTCCTTTCCTTTCCTTTCCTTTCCTTTCCTTTCCTTTCCTTTCCTTTCCTTTCCTTTCCTTTCCTTTCCTTTCCTTTCCTTTCCTTTCCTTTCCTTTTCTTTTTTGTATAGACTTGCCAGCTCCTTGTCCTGTCATCCTCTTCCCACTCACCTATTAATTCTTCATCATTTTTTAAGATTCAAGTCAAATATCCCCTCCTCATGGAAGACTCTGCCCCAAAAGGCACACATACCTCCCCATATGCAACATCTGTCCTCGGATAGTGCCCACAGTCTGCCTCTGTCAGGGGAGGTTTCGTATGACATAGCATTCACAAGCACCGTCAGCATCTCTTTTTTCTCAGGTGGACTGTAAACTCCTCAGGGAAAGGGGCTGTCTTTTAACTGTCTTGAATTCCTTGCATGTGCCACCGAGCTGTCATGTGGTAAACAGGTAACAAATCTGACCAGGAGTGAGGGCATAAGTGTTGAATGCCTATTTCTCAGGTCAGTTGTGATTCACTGCCTCGCCCTGAACTTCAGCAGCATTTTTAAGTAGGTTAATAACTATGACCCGTATAATAAGGAAATGTGTCTTTGAAACTGTAAAGCACTGTTAAGTGGTGGTTAATATTTATTTATGCAAGAGGCTTTAGCAGTGGGGATTGATTTCTAAGTTTACTTTATTATGAATATGCAAATTGTTAAGACAATTAGTGATGAACTAATCAGACTGTTTTTTGCTTAGTCAGGCAAGTGGCCACAGACTTAGGCAAACCCAGATAGTTCTTCGCTGTTGGCTTTCTGTTCTGAAGAGCAAGGAGATGAATGCTGTCACCTTCTTCAGCTGGCTGCACGTGGACTAGATCAAGTTTCAGTTCCTTGCCACAGGACAACTCTGAGCTGTCAGAGTGGGAGAACCATAGGGGTGTGGAGGAACCCCTGAAAAGAGACAGTGGAGGGGTGAAGGCACAGACAGCGGATCCTGAAGCAGGGAGAAAAGAAGTGGGTGTTGAAGAAAGATGGGTGTATACACAGAGATTGTTTTCCATCTCAAAATGCACCACAGTATTCTACATTCTCCTTGAAACGTTTCAAGTAATACATTTCCATGTATTAATTTTTTTTCTTTTCATTTCATGCTCTCCATTTCTATTGAGTTACATATAAATCTGGGAACTGTTGTTCCTTTGTTCTTCTATCACTTTATTAAATTAAAAATTGGAAGTAGAGGTTTTCCATGGTGTTTCCTGTTTGCCTAACATCTTTGAAATCTATCCTGTATTTGTAGAAAGATCTCAAATATTTGCACCAGTAAGAATGGAAGTGGGGTGCCTGGGTGGCTCAGTCAGTTAAGTTTCGGACTCTTGATTTCTGTTCAGGTCATGATCTCAGGGTTGTGGGATGGAGCCCTGCATGGTTGGGTTCTGTGCTCAGTGGGGAGCCTTTTTGAGATTCTTTCCCTCTCCCTCTGCCTCTCCCCCTGCTCACGCATGCGTGCTCTCTCTCACTCTCTCTCAAGTCAATAAATAAATCTTAAAAAAAAAAAAAAAAAAGAATGGAAGTAAACCTGCACTGATGGAAGTCTACACTCTAGAAGTGCCCCAAGACACACTTGGACATGCATTGTTTCAGTGATTATAGTAAAATTACCTAAAGCAGTGACAAGGACTCTTCTTTAGTACTATTTTCACATTAATTCTATTACTGTTTAAAAATAATTGCATTTCTCTAGTTAATTTAAGTAAACAGTTTGCTTAAAATAGTTTTTAGAAAATTGTTATTGTTAATTTCTACTTTGAAATGGGTGTATGAAAAATACAGATTTTATTTGTCTTGACAATTAAAATGCATGAATTTGCCTCTCAGGTTGTTCAAACGCAAAATCACTACTATCCCTACCAATGTACAACTCTAACAAATTAGGTATAAGTATTTTTGAAAGAAAATTGATCATCAGAAGTTTTTTTTTTGACCTGAGAAACTGCATTGGTCTTAGGCACAGTTAACATCCATCCATTGGAGAAGGGTCATCTTCTGTTTCACACACAACTCTCTCAAGGGGGTATCTTACCTTTTCTTACCTTTCCTGCATATAATTTAAAGAAAAAAGATGCAAAAAGAGAACGGAGGGATTAAGTATTCTTACTCTTCTTGGATCTTATCATTATTTTTGGGGGGGATAGTATGATGGCTTGTATTTTCTCTGCTTTTTAAAAAAAATTAAAAATTTATTTATTTTTTTATTATGACGTTCAATTAGCCAACATAAGTACATCATTAGTTTTTGATGTAGGGTTCAGCAATTCATGAGTTGTGTATAACACCCAGTGCTCATCACAACACCTCCCCTCCTTAATACCCATCACCCGGTTACCTCATCCTGCCACCCCCATCCCTTCTGTAACCCTCAGTTTGTTTCCTGGAGTCAAGAGTCTCTCATGGTTTGTCTCCCTCTCTGATTTCTTCCCATTCAGTTTTCCCTCCCTTCCCTTCTTGTCCTCTGCGCTATTCCTTATGTTCCACATATGAGTGAAACCATATGATAATTTGTTTCTAGTTTTATTGAGATATGACATGTAACATTCTGTAAGTTTAAAGTATACAACATAATGTAAGTTTAAAGTATACAACATAATGATATATGATATACCTATAAATTATGAAATGATTACAATAAATTTAGTTAACATCTGTCACCTAAACATAGTTACAAATTTTTATTACATATAATGAGAACTTTTAAGATTTACTTTCTGAGCAACTTTCAAAAATACAAAACACTATTGTTAACTATAGTTACCATGCTATGCATTACATCCCCAGAACTTATGTATGTTTTAGGAAGTTTGACCACATTTACCCATTTTCCCTAACCCCTCACCCCTGCCTCTGGCAACCATGAATTTGATCTCTTTATTTATGAGTTTGGTTTTTTTCAGATTCCCACATATAAGTGAGATCATACAGTATTTGTCTTTCTCTGTCTGACTTAGTTCACTTAACATAATACCCTCTTTACTTTCTTGCTGATTTTATTTACCCTAATTAAACAATGATGAAATGTTTATTGAAGATCAGTGAGAATATCAAGACTAAATTTACAGATTGTCTCACACATTTACAATATGTCTCACAGAGCATTTAACCAATCTATTGCTCACACATATTCTAATGACACCTTTAAATTCCAGTTGATTTTCAGTTTAGTTTACTGAATTTGCTGGCTACTTTGCCTCATAGTTGTTAATAAAAATAATTTGTGGTGGCGCCTGGGTGGCTCAGTCGTTAAGCGTCTGCCTTCGGCTCAGGTCATGATCCCAGGGTCCTGGGATCGAGCCCCGCATCGGGCTCCCTGCTCCGCGGGAAGCCTGCTTCTCCCTCTCCCACTCCCCCTGCTTGTGTTCCCTCTCTCGCTGTGTCTCTCTCTGTCAAATAAATAAACAAAATCTTTAAAAAAAAAATAATTTGTAAACATTGAAAAATACTTATCAATTTTTTCTATTTTTTTTGACAAATATGTTCTGTCCACCATGCCTCAGATATTACATTTATTTATACTTTATTCATGGTGGGGAAAGTATTTGTGTGCCTCCCATTAATGATGCAACCACCACCTTGCTGCAGGATTTTCTGTATCTTTAATTCTGCTGTGATTAAATGTGGTACAGCGGGAATGACTAGTCTTTTATTCTGTTCACAAGTGAATGTGTGAACAATAGATGCAAAGGAAACAAGCTAAGTTGTTATTGTGATTAAAACAACCTACTGTGTGGTTACATGCGTATTTTTTTTAAAGATTTTATTTTTATTTGAAACCGAGAGAGAGAGAGAGAGAGAGAGAGAGAGAGAGAGCACACAAGCAGGGGGAGTGGCAGGCAGAAGGAGAAGCAGGCTCCCCACTGAGCAGGGAGCCCCATGCGGAACTCAGTCCCAGGGCCCTGGGATCATGACCTGAGCTGAAGGCAGCCGCTTAACAGACTGAGCCCAGTACATGCATATTGTAATTATTTCTTATGCCTGGGATTCCATCTGCTTTCCTTCCTTTTTTCTTTTATACAATAAATGTCCATATTTAGAGCCAAAAGTAGAAGGGAAAGCTTAGGGAAACATCAGTTTAAACTTATGTCACTGACTACAACAGAAGATTGGAACTATAAAAAATGATTATGAATTGGGGAATACACCTTATATTAAGTGAGTCAGAAAAGATCTGGAATTTTCCCAAAGACTTATAGAGGCTGAAAATACAGCCTGATTGTAGGGGAAAAGAACTCTAAGAAGACAAACTTTCGGTTAAACCAAAATGAAAATAGCTAAAATATTTTAGCCAAATAAATATAAAAATATTTTAAGAGTTTCAGTTTCAAAATTAGGTTTTTAATACATAAACTTGCTTACATAACATCTTCTTCCTTTAATGATATGGAGTTTTATCTTATTTTTATTATTCTTCCCCCCAAAATAAAATAGATTTTAAAAAGCTAGTATCTTTTCTTGAGTTCATAACATATAAATTAAAATACCTTAAAATTCAGCATTCTTAATTTTAAATCATCATTAATAAATCCAAACATTTATGTTTATTCTCTTATTTATATCAATTATCTTTTGAAACTAGTATAAACAAAATGTAAAGAGTCAAGTTTAACTTTGTTTTTTTACATGATGAGTTTCAAGTCTATCAATAAAAATATACAAAATTATGCATATTCTCCTATAAGAAAATTACTTCATCTAAACAATAAATCAAAGTTCTGCAAAGCATTTACTAACATTTGAAATATTCTGATCTAATAAATATTTAAGAAGAACAATAGAAAAAAGAACAATAGAACTAGTGAATATTTCAGACTGAAATAATGTTTAAAATAGACTGCATTAAAATAGTTTTAGTCCACTAATTCCTGTCATGCCTTCTTCTATTTTTCTTTTAAAATATATATGAGTGGGGGCGCCTGGGTGGCTCAGATGGTTAAGCGTCTGTCTTCGGCTCAGGTCACGATCCTAGGGTCCTGGAATCGAGCCCCATATCGGGCTCCTGGCTCAGTGGGGAGTCTGCTTCTCCCTCTCCCTCTGCTTCTCTCCCTGCTCATGCTCTCTTTGTCTGTATCTGTGTCTCAAATGAATAAAATCTTTAAAAATATATATATGTATAAATATATATATATGAATGATTCACAAACACTAAAAATTGATAGAAAAAAACATCCTTCTAGAGTGGTGAAATCCAAAATATAATTTGGATTTTCAAAAACACTGTCCTCCTGATTGAGAGTATTGGCAAAATTCAGGAATTTTTCCTAGCTGCAAGATTAAAGAATTGGAGTTAAAACAAAACAAAAGGAAAAAAGACTACCTACCAGCACTAGGCAGTCAGAGGCAAAGGAGACCTTTATGAAAGGAGCTGTCTGTCTCACTCTACAGAGGACCAGAGTCAGAGGTCATCAGCATAACACATGCTATGCTGTGTCATAATATAACAGTGCTTTGTTAATGGAAACATACCAATAGTCACTAAAAAACTTCCAGCTTCATTAAATGGCAAAATTTTCAGAGATTATCAGAGGATACTTATAGATAATGGGAACATTACCTACGCCATTCTCCAGGTAATTTTATGTCCTCCTGTGAGAGGGATCAAGAGCAACATATTTCAATGTGGAATCTTTGGGATAACTGAAAAATTATTTTTCTGGGATCCTGCTGCATTGCTCATGAATGCTCTAGGTACTGTTCCTGGCTCCCAGTCTTTTATTTTTTTTCGTGCAAAGCTGAAAAACAAATCACAACAGAAAATTTTTGGCAATGTGTACTTAATATTTCAATAGAAAGTTTGTGGAATGTTATGGATTTGAGGAAGATGAAAAGAGAGTTTTCATATGAAGGCCAGAAATAAGAAGAGTACTTATCAATAAGTGCAGCGTCTGAATCTAGTCCAACACTGAGTTTGAGTGCGACACCAGTTTATGTTTTCAAAGCGTTAGAGGTGGGGAGGGTAGATGAGTTGACCAGCCCTAAAAGATAATGCTCTTTTTGGTCAGCATAAAGCATCTTGCATAGAGACATCAAATGTGCATTCCAGTCTAAACACAAAGATTCAGAGTCAATATTTTATTCGTTATTTGTTATCACACATTGTTTTTTAAATTCTAGAAATAATTATATATTTGTTTAAGACAATTTTCCCAAAAAGTATTATATGACTTCTTTAAGTGAAGAACTCCTTTAAGAAACTGAAGAAAAATAAGAGATCTTTATATATGAAAACCTAAGAGATGTAGTCAAATGATACATCTTGGAAAATATACAGCTTGAATGAATTTCTTATTTGTAAATTTGTATCAATATGGACTCATGGAAATGCATTTTATCCTACAGGATAAAATCCAGTATCATCATATTTTTTTAAAAAATTTTTTATTGTTATGTTAATCCCCATACATTACATCATTAGTTTTAGATGTAGTGTTCCATGATTTATTGTTTGTGCATAACACCCAGTGCTCCATGCAGAACGTGCCCTCCTCAATACCCATCACCAGGCTAACCCATCCTCCCACCCCCCTCCCCTCTAGAACCCTCAGTTTGTTTTTCAGAGTCCGTCGTCTCTCATGGTTCCTCTACCCCTCCGATTTCCCCCCTTCATTCTTCCCCTCCTGCTATCTTCTTCTTCTTCTTTTTTTTTCCTTAACATATATTGCATTATTTGTTTCAGAGGTACAGATCTGAGATTCAACAGTCTTGCACAATTCATAGCGCTTACCAGAGCACATACCCTCCCCAGTGTCTATCATCCAGTCACCCCATCCCTCCCACCCCACCCCCCACTCCAGCAACCCTCAGTTTGTTTCCTGAGATTAAGAATTCCTCATATCAGTGAGGTCATATGATACATGTCTTTCTCTGTTTGACTTATTTCGCTCAGCATAATACCCTCCAGTTCCATCCATGTCGTTGCAAATGGCAAGATCTCATTCATCATATTTTTATGATTAATTTTGTTCCAGTCTTGGTCTTTAAGAGCTCCTACTCTAAATTTCAATGAATATTTTAGGAACAAAAATAAATTAATTAATTAGCTAGGTAATTCATTCAAGTAACTAGAAAAAGCAGGAAAGCCATGAAAAATGTTTAAAGGAATTAATAACAAAAATAATAAATAACAAAATATAAAAACTAAGTAAATAAAACTAAGCACAGTACTTTAAAGAGACATAGATACATTCCATGTCAACTATTTTTTAAAAATAACATTAGTTTTGAGATGCAGAAGAGACTGAGAAATCATTGCTAATTATAGTCTGATATCAATAAACTTTAAATACAATATTATATGAATTTTTTTCAGACACATATAAAGTGCTCACATAAAATTAGATCAAATTGAGAAACCAGAATAGACCAGTAAGAAATTGTACATTATGCTTCTACTAAAATGTCTTCTTCTCCACGAGATCTATCCTAACCACCATATTTAAAATTGTAGCCCACTCTATCACTCCGTTTTTCTTAATCCTCTAGACCTTACCTTACTTTTTAGTTTCTTCCATTATTTTTATCAACTTCTTACATACTATATTGCTTACTTATTTATTATGCTTATTGTTCACTGTTTCCCTCGCTAAAGTGCAGTCTCAAAAGCTCAAAGCTCTTTGTATTGTGCACTGATATATCCTAAGAGCCTAGGACATTTTTGAGTGTATAATAAAGATTCAAAAGTTTTTGCTGGATAAAAAAGAGGAAGAAGAAACATCAAAAACATTCCCATTAAAATGGAAAAAAAAGATAAGAAGCATGCTACCCTACTATTATTACATATTACTCTGGAAGTTCTAGACAACTGAGATAAGACTAGAAAAATATACATATATACATCGATATAGAAGCTCATATGTGTATTTACTAAGTAATTTAAAAATATAGTTAAAACATTATGTTTGAAATAGAAATAACAATACAAATCAACTACTGGATTATACCCAATAGGAAGAAAAATAAAAGCTTTGGTGAAATATATATGAAAAAAGTCTTTAATAAAATGTTCAACTGTTTCTGGATGAGAAGATAAAAATTGGAAAAAGTTTCATTTCTCTCTAAATTAATCTAAAGACATTAAATAAAACTTCAATTAAAATTACAGTATGATATTTTATGAGAATTAGCAAGTTAATTGTAAAATTCATCCAGAAGAGTAAATAATAGACATAATCCTGAATACAGAAAATCCCTTAAAAGGTAAAGATACTAAGAATGAATTAAACCACCTAATATTTGAAAAAACACACCTGAAATCAAAGTGATTTAGGTCATTTGAAATTAAAGGACATACTGAGATTTAACATGCAAGTATAAACAAATAAAAAGACTCATGGGACAAACCAAGCCTCAAAATGACTGTCTCACTTTGAAGTTCCTTCTAAGAAGCCATGTTCACCACACAGCCCTTCTTAAAGAGATGGCCATATTTAGAACTGCATGGGCTCACTACCACTTCCCTGTTGCTGGGTAAACTGAGGGTGTACTTTGAATCCAAGGACAATCAATTCTTAGGCAAATCTGTGACTTATGTATGACATGAGTATGGTAAAATCATGCATGAGGTCAATCAAATTCTCTCTCTTCGTATACTGAACTAGAAAACACTGAGTTAATGGCAATTTAGGGGTGACAACTGAAGCTAATTAGATTCTGTGAAGAAAAGTAAGGGCATAGCCAAAGTGGAAAGTGTACTGTGTATGTACCATGAAGGAGCAGAAATCGAGAAATTAATAAAGAAGTCACGGGAAAGAGAAAAGATATTTTGAGGAGGGGATAAGGAGGCTGGAAAATAGATAGTATCAGGAAATGAAGATCAGATCTCTCACCACGAGAGATTGAAAAAACACGCATTCATTAGAAATTCCTCTATTTCCAATAGAGGGATCAGTAAACAATAGCCCATGAGCCAAATACAGCCCTTCTCCTCTGAGAGATCAGAGGTGGAATGTGTACTACTTACAAAGAATTGTTTTGCAATTTTAAATTTAATTTTAAATGATTTAAAAATCTAAATAAGAAAAATAGTCATAAATAAGAACTATATGAAATTCCAATTTCAGTGTCCATAAATAAAATTATTAGAACATAGGCACACACATTTATTTATGGATTGTGCATGGTTGTGTTTATGGTACAACGGCACGGTTGAATGAATATTTGGGATAGACACTGTATGTGGTGATTACATCACTGTGCATTGATGTACTACAAAAAGATGTGAGGCAGTTAAAACTCACACATTTTAAGCCATGGTGTGTGATAGGACACCAAAATATTCAAAGACTAAATATACAAAATCTCATAACAGATCATTATGAACAGATAAACATTTGTAATTTGCAATTGATTTTGATGATAGGGAACACTAACTCTGAATCTCAGCTAAATGAAATGCTGTCCCCTCAGAAAAGAATTCCATTCTTCTCATTAGCCAGCTAGTATTACAAGCAATTTTATTTAATTATTGTTAAATTTTAAATTTTGTGGAAATTTGTTTTCCCTGTTATGTAACTACCTAAATATTTTCAATTTTGATTGTGTCTGCAAAACCTTAAATATTGAACAAAAAAAGTTTTTTTTCCTCCAGAAAAACTGCAAATCCCTGATCTAAAGGATTCCCAGCTTGTATTTCAGTGCACATGTATCTTCACAAGGTGTCTGTGATGGTTAATTTTATGTGTCAACTTGTCTGGGATGCCCAGATAGCTAATAAACATCATTTCTGGGTATGTCTGTGAAGATGCTTCCACCTTCCACCTTTAGTTTAATTTAGATGGAAGTAACATATATTGGTTCTGTTTCTCTGGAGAACCCTGATATAACATCCTCCTTCGTTTGAGAGAAATTTAGAAATTTTTTCTTCTTGAGAAAAATGAAGGGAGCAAATACAACAGTAGGGGGTGCCAAGAGTGTTGTTTAAAATGTTAAAATTTGAAGCAAAATTTATTAAATGAAATTAAATGGATAAGTTCATATTAAAAAGTTGTAGGTACTAATGAATACTGGCCGTACATTCCAAGTTTCAGAGAGAGTAAATTGACTCCTTCTGAATGCTTTGGAGATATAGCCTTTGGTGTGTACTGTGTTCTTCCCTCCAAAACACCTGCTTCTCTCACAAGGCGCCACAACCAGTATCTCCAAGGGATTCTGCTCTAGAAGCTTCTCCCACCTTTGTCGCTGCAGGATAGTGATGAGCACAGATAGAAAAACACGTTTTATAATTTGTTACCATGTCCTTCGTGCCAGGCTTAACATCGCACTTAAAGATGTAAATATTTTTGACAATTATATCATTTTCTTCTTTTGTGTGCCTAGTTGAAACAGAGACAGATTTTCATGTTTTATTTGTCAGAAGTTTCAATATGATCTTGTCTTCTATTTTTCTAGTTGATGTCTTCATATTTTCTGGTCAACTAAGAGGTACTTTTCTTGTTTTTCTGCACAGCTCTGGTTTGTAAAGTAATATCACATCAGTTATTTCTAGGGGTCTAGAACAGAACTGGAAGACTAGCAGCATGGACTCAAATCTATCTTAAAATGGAAATTTTGGGGTAGTTTTTTTGCTCATAGAATATGTTAGTTTTCTATCTAGACTTCTATCTCTCCATTAAACATACAGTGCTCTTTATAGAGTTCCTATTATGTGCCAGACACTCTTTCAATGGTCTAATGATTGAGGAAAATTACAAAATATCAGACATATAACAAACTGAGGGTTCTAGAGGGGAGGGGGGTGGAGGGATGGGTTAGCCTGGTGATGGGTATTAAAGAGGGCACGTATTGAATGGAGCACTGGGTGTTATACGCCAGCAATGAATAATGGAACACTACATCAAAAACTAATGATGTAATGTATGGTGATTAACATAACATAATAAAATCAAATTAAAAAATATCAGAGATATAGGTAGATAGATAGATCAATAGAGTTACAGACATACATATATTATTAAATATTTCCATAAGAGAGAATTAACAAAACAATATGGAATCACAGCACAAGGAATACCAAAAGGCATATAGGTGTGTTTGCATGTGAGCAGTATGAAGGGGAATTTTAAGCACAGTACCTTCCCTAGACATTACTTTTTACCTCTTGACACTTGGTCTTGGGTCAAGTGTTCATCCAAATCATTTTATTTCCAGTTGAATCAGAATTCTGGAAGCACTGCCAAGTTTGGAGAGCTGCCATGACTTGAAGCTGTCAGAGTCAGTGATATAGATTCTCTTTTAGCTATGGCAGTGAAATCTGCTGCCATATGGTATTCTCAGATTTTCATTCAAGACATTAAGTGAAGACCTTGATGTTCAGTTTATCTGCTAAATAACCAGACATCTTACAACCATAAGTCACTTACGCTTTAATCATCCCTGAGCATTCTGCAAGGTTCCTGGATCATTTTCCTTTTTCAGTTGATCCTCTATTTGCTTGTGGTGCTGACTTTGTTTCAGGATATTATAACAGGTGACGTGCTATCTAATGGACTATAGTGCTTCCTACCATGTCATCATATTATACACAGAGAGGCTGCCCAGTTAATTCATAGTGATTCATTGAAAAAATATTGCCTACTTGCCTGTCCATTTGAAAACACGTCTGAGAAATAGTGTGAAGGGTAGAAGTAAGGCAGAAATTGGATCCCCAGAAACTCTCTATTTTTTTTCCAAAATTTCTTTTCTAAATAGAAAGTAAACTTTGATAGTGACTCAGCTTCATCTTTATAGTTAGAATTGGGAAATAATCCTCACCTTTACCAGTCTGATTGCTATAATCAATCGCTAGGTACCTGCACTATGGAAAGTTGGTATGTGCAGACCCACATGTCAGTGAAGGCCCAAAGAAACCACTTACTCATACCTGGAACAGGGGCACTCCAGGAAAGCTGATGAGTGGCTATTTCCAATTCTAAGTCTCTTTTCATATAAAAACAATAATGATGGCACTAAATTAAGCATCCCAAGTCCCCGTGCTATCGTGCTGAATTGCAATGAACCTGGTTTCAGTGCCTGTGGAGTGATGGCATTCCCCAATCTCATTACTGGAAACTCTGCCTTGTCATTTAACATTTAGTGGAGCATGCAATGTTGCAGGTGGAATTTTCTTTCAGTTTAAATACATGACTGTAACAGGAAATGGGAGTCCTCTCTATCTGTATAAGGATGGATAGAGATAGTCATTTATTTTTTGCATATATTGGACAAATTTTCTTAAGTACTTGTTTTATGCCAACATGATGCCATTTGCTAAGACAAAAGAAGTATCGTTCATGATCCCAAGAGTAGAGATGTTAACATTGAAACCTTCAATTTTATCTAAAGTTTCCCTTAGCCTCACTTCTTATTGAGCAATAATAATAGGTGCCATTTTTGGATCACTTTCCATGTTCTAGGCACGATGCTAAGCATCTTCTAAAACCAGCGCATTGATCGCATTATTATCTTTACAAAAAATTCAATTTTACACGTTCAAAATCTGAGTCTGGGAGAAGTTAATGTCTTGTCCAAAGTAACCCAACCAGTGAGTGAAGTAATACTATAACAAGTAAAATGATAGAGCCACAGCCTCAATTCAGGTTTGTTTTACTCCAAAGTTACTTTTTTTAACTTCTATACTGCCTCCAAAGTACTAACTTAAAACTGAAGTTCCTTCTCTTGAGTCACCCCCGCACAGCCTTGTTGCAGAGACGTAGCCAGATGCAGTCCCTACCCACCGTGGTCTGTAGTGCTTGCAGCTCTTCTCCTTTAAGATGCCTGAGGAAGTGCACCATGGAGAGGAGGAGGTGGAGACTTTTGCCTTCCAGGCAGAAATTGCCCAACTCATGTCCCTCATCATCAATACCTTCTATTCTAACAAGGAAATTTTCCTTCGGGAGTTAATCAGTAATGCTTCTGATGCCTTGGACAAGATTCGCTATGAGAGCATGACAGACCCTTTCAAGTTGGACAGTGGTAAAGAGCTGAAAATTGACATCATCCCCAACCCCCAGGAATGCACCCTGACTCTAGTGGACATAGGCATTGGCATGACCAAAGCCGATCTCATAAATAATTTGGGAACCATTGCTAAGTCCGGAACTAAAGCATTCATGGAAGCTCTTCAGGCTGGTGCAGACATCTCCATGATTGGACAATTTGGTGTTGGCTTTTATTCTGCCTACCTGGTGGCAGAGAAGGTGGTGGTTATCACAAAGCACAATGGTGATGAGCAGTATGCCTGGGAGTCTTCTGCTGGGGGCTCCTTCACTGTATGTGCAGACCATGGTGAGCCCATTGGCTGGGGTACTAAAGTGATTCTCCATCTTAAAGAAGACCAGACAGAATATTTAGAGGAGAGACGTGTCAGAGAAGTGGTGAAGAAGCATTCACAGTTCATAGGTTATCCCATCACCCTTTATTTGGAGAAGGAACGAGAGAAAGAAATTAGTGATGATGAGGCAGAGGAGAAGAAAGGGGAGAAAGAGGAAGAAGATAAAGATGATGAGGAGAAGCCCAAGATTGAAGATGTGGGCTCAGATGAGGAGGATGATAGTGGGAAGGACAAGAAAAAGAAAACAAAGAAGATTAAGGAGAAATACATTGATCAGGAAGAACTGAACAAGACCAAGCCCATTTGGACCAGAAACTCTGATGACATTACCCAGGAGGAATATGGAGAGTTTTACAAGAGTCTTACTAATGACTGGGAAGACCACTTGGCAGTCAAGCATTTCTCTGAAGAAGGTCAGCTGGAATTCAGGGCATTGCTGTTTATCCCCCGTCGGGCTCCTTTTGACCTCTTTGAGAACAAGAAGAAAAAGAACAACATCAAACTCTATGTTCGCCATGTGTTCATCATGGACAGCTGTGATGAATTGATACCAGAGTATCTCAACTTCATCCGTGGTGTGGTTGACTCTGAGGACCTGCCCTTGAATATCTCCCGAGAAATGCTCCAGCAGAGCAAAATCTTGAAGGTCATTCACAAAAATATCGTGAAGAAGTGCCTTGATCTCTTCTCTGAACTGGCAGAAAAACAGGAGAACTATAAGAAATTCTATGAGGTGTTCTCTAAAAACCTAAAGCTTGGAATCCATGAGGACTCTACTAACTGGCGTTGCCTTTCTGAGCTGCTGTGTTACCACACCTCACAGTCGGGATGAGATGACTTCTCTTTCAGAGTATGTGTCCTGGATGAAAGAGACTCAGAAGTCCATCTATTACATCACTGGTGAGAGCAAAGAACAGGTTGCCAACTCTGCTTTTGTGGAGCGAGTGCGGAAGTGGGGCTTCGAGATAGTGTATATGACAGAGCCTATTGACGAGTACTGTGTGCAGCAGCTCAAGGAGTTTGACAGGAAGAGTCTGATCTCGGTTACCAAGGAGGGCCTGGAGCTGCCTGAGGATGAAGAGGAGAAGAAGAAAATGGAGGAGAGCAAGGCCAAGTTAGAGAACCTCTGCAAACTCATGAAAGAAATCTTGGATAAGAAGGTTGAGAAGATGACAATCTCCAACAAGCTAGTGTCTTCACCCTGCTGCATTGTGATTAGCACCTATGGCTGGACGGCCAACATGGAGCAGATCATGAAAGCCCAGGCCCTTTGGGACAACTCTACGGTGGGCTATATGATGGCCAAGAAGCACCTGGAGATCAACCCCGACCACCCCATCGTGGAGACGCTGCGGCAAAAGGCCGAGGCGGACAAGAATGACAAGGCAGTCAAGGACGTGGTGGTGCTGCTGTTTGAAACAGCTTTGCTCTCCTCCGGCTTCTCACTTGAGGATCCCCAGACTCACTCCAACCACATCTACTGCACGATCAAGCTAGGCCTGGGCATTGATGAAGATGAAGTGACTGCTGAGGAACCCAGTGCTGCTGTTCCTGATGAGATTCCCCACCTTGAGGGTGATGAGGATGCCTCTCACATGGGAGAAGTAGATTAGTTCTACCTGCAGACCTTGTGCCCTCTGTAGAGTGTCCCCATGGCTCCCCAGAAGCCCTGAGTGGCCCCGGTTCACCTGGTTCCCTCTGCTGATGTCTAGTGTTTTTTTCTTTTTTTCTCCTATCTTTGAGGCAGGAAAGAAGGCCCTCAAGCCCTATCCCTTCTGATATTTGAAGGGGTTTGGATGTGCATTGTGGGTTTTTTTTGTTGTTGTTTTTTATTTTGTTCTGAGATTAAAGTATGCAAAATAAAGAAGATACAGTTTTATACCAAAACAAAAAACAAAAAAACCCAAAAACCTGAAGTTCCTGCATCTTCAAAGTAAAGCATAAGTCGAAGCAAGTAAGGGAAAAGATCAATTAGAAACACCATAACATTGGCCTCTACATCAGAGGCCGAGGAGACATAGATTATTCTCTCCTCATTCTTCACATATAAGTCTCTTTTTCAAGTGCCTTTCCTCTTTATTCCAACTGTTGCTGTCCCATTACAATGGCTTCCTGACTTGTTTCTCCGCCTCAAATTTTGTCCCCTAACCTCTCCTCTGAATTATCATGTAATGATCAATCTAATATACAAATCTGACCATGTCACCCTCATGTGGAGAACATATAAATGGCTTTTCATCATCTGATCCAGCATCCTGCATATGGCATGCAATTTAGCCTGTATACTTCATCTCCTGCCACCCTCCTTCTTTCCACCAGAATCCCTGGTGGTACAAAAAACATGTAGATTTTTCTGCGCACATCGTTCTGTTTGGCACATCTTTTAAAAAATGTGCTTCCTTTCTTCTGAGATGTTTAAGGACCTCCACATATTTCTAATACACCTGGCACACATCTCTATCTTAGCACTTCCCATGTGAGATTAAATAGATCTATTTTCGTGGGGGATTTTCTCTCCCAGCAAACTGGACTACTTTCGTGCAGAGCCCATGTCTTTTTCATATTTGAATCTTTGGAGCCTTGTCAAAGGCCTAACAATACATGTTTGTTAAACAGAAGTAAAGCAAACTGACAGCAAAACCAACCAATTAACCTACAAAAAACAGAAACAAAATATTTGTAGTTTTTCTAGTAGAACATAGGTACTGCTTTGACAGATAAATTGGTGAAAAATCAAAAGATCTGGGTTTACCACATCTTTGCATTCACTTGTCATGTGATCTCCGACCAACCACTTAATTATCTGAGGTGAATCTCAATTTCCTAATTAGTTAAATATTTGCATGGGATCATTCTTGGATGTTTTTCCAAGCATAAATTCTATGACTACCATTCTAACTACCCTGCACACCAGAAATGACCCTTCGGGAGACATAATTATTTAGAGGCCATATATATGAATCAATATAAGATCTACACATAAAGAAAAAGCAAAACATAGTAAAAATTCTGTTTTGTAGGCAGGGAGTGTTCCCCTGACCCAATAATTTACCCTAAAATGACATGCCACTAATTAGAAAAAACTAAATAAGAAAATGGGGGTAGAAAATTGCAACACAGCACCCTCTAGCTAGAAAGCAAATTCTAAGCATTGGGGCTATATCATAGTCTCATTGCATTTTTAATGCCTTATCTCTGTTAAATAACAAAAATTCAACTGAGCAAATTTAAAGATCAAATTGCCTTTATTCAATGAACATCCCATCTAGCAAACAGAAAGGAGTTCCACTGAACTGTAGAAAAAGAAATATTTTTAAAGGCAGAAAAGGGACGGAAAAAGGAAATTGTAAGCAAAGAATGCATTGTTTCAGGCAAGGTCATCTTCCTAAGGGGAATGGAAGGAATCTATCGGGTGGGTTACCTCACTCGTGCTGACCAAGTAATTCCATGTTGACTGGTTAAAAGTTATATTCCTGGGGGGTTGAAACTGGTGAAGTATTAAGTCTTGGTTTGCTGTCATGGGGTTGAGCACAAGTGACTCCATTTTGGATCTGCTGTCTCCTTTTTAACATCTTACTAGACATGAAAAGCAGCCATACACGTTCCTGCATTCTACCTTTCTACCTAATGAGCCTATTGAAACCCTTACGGGGCCAAAGATTTAGGAGCAGCCATCCTTGGCTCCAAGAAACTCTGCTTCCTCAGTGAAACAATGGTTTAGCTTGAGAAACAATATTAGCTATGGCACTGGCCTCCCTGTGAAAAGATCCTTCATTAGAGTGGCTCGGCTGTTGGTGTTTCTGGGGCTGGCACAGCATTAATCTCTTCAGCTATAACATACTCAAGTTACTGGTGTTGGAAAACTGTCCAAGCAATTTACAAAAATAGCAACGCATAGACTGCAAGAGTCCAACATACTGTATTTCAGTCAATTGCCTCTACTTAGCAGTCAAAATTGTAGTTGTAGAATTAGGGGACTTTATGGGTCGGTGGAAAAAAGGGAAATAAAAATTCGTTGTCAATTTTTCCTTGGTTAAGGGTTTAAGGCTTTGGTAAAGTGGGATTTGGTCACAGTCAGCTGGCTTCTGGAACTAGAATCCTTTTGACGTTATTAAGAATCAATTAAGCATTGTTCCCCTAGGTATTGCCTTGGCCCCTTGGCAATTTATCCAGGGTTTGTATGTTCTGAGTCTCTTTGTAGGTGCAGTATAAATGGGTCTGATTTAGATCAAGGATAGTTTTAAAACTAATGAGTGGATCTCAGGGACAGGCTAATGAAAAGCTTTACAAGAAATTTTCTCAACTGTCCTCCCTGCATGTGCCCGACTTTAAAGCATTGAGCAGTTTCCCCCGACCTGCTTTAGAACAAAGTGACAAAATTAAGGACCGTATTTATTAAAGGCCCAATAAAGATTACAGTACATTATAGAAGTCTAGCTAAAAATACACAATTTATGGTAGCATTGAGACTTAAATCTGTCTCCAAAAAAGGAGACAGTTGGTTTTGCTCTAAGAAATTATAAAAGTCATTAATTAAAAAATCCATTGTTGAGGGATGTGTTAAAAGCAGATCATGGGTCTCAGCTTGTAGTGAATTTATTTTGAACCTCCTGAAGCAGACACTGCAAATTTTTACATTCTAATGAGTGAACTAAAAACATATATTTCAAAGCAAATAGCACTCATAAATTACATTTATGACACATGAGGTTGCTGACTGCTGTGCAGGGAGCACAGAGTAATGGTGCTAATATGCACTCTAGCTTGATTTTCTCAGTTCCCAACATGCTCTAATTCCACACTACAAATCTTTAAATGGCAGTTATATTTTAATTAATGTGATTATGTGCTGCCATTAGCAAACCCTCCCCCAGCACATTTCTCCTGCCAGGCCCATGAATGCCAGTAAACCATTAACATAAAAGGGCTGTTTGCTTATTAAATTCATCTACACAAATAGGCAAGGGTTGCAATTGTTGATTTGCCACTGAAAGAACAGAATGAGAAGGAGTTGCTCAGTGCCTGGCAGTTGCAATTATCTGGTGTAATTAAGTCTAATTTATAAAGCCCCCCTCAAATGAGAAAGTAACAATTTTTGTTAATTAACAAGAGCATTTGTAAAGCTCGTTAACTCCATCATTCACAGTCCGCCTGGAAAAATGGGAGCATATGGCTATTAGGATGGGACATGTTGCATATGTGTATTTGTGCATTAATCTGTTTGGAAGGTCTAATGATTGAAATGGGAGCTAGAAATGGATGTTATATTACTGAGGAAAGAAGATCTACTGTTTTCATTTATCTTTACAGCAATGTGAGTGCTTTGTCATTATCTTCTGCATACGGTTTCATTATTCTGATACAGCACTCTACATTGCCTCATACCCTCATGCCCATAAGCCTGCAGGGTACAAGAGCACTTATCTTTCCTGATGACTGTTGAATCATTTAAAACAAGTTATTAGTGAAACAATTAAAATGATATTGGTTCACAATTGTATTTATAGCTGGCAGGCATAATGGAACATTCTGAATAGCAGTCGGGGGTTCTCAGAATGGATGGAAAATGCTGTTAATCAGAGACAAGAGAAACCTCTAAAGAAAACCTAAATTGCAAGAGCACATTAATTGTATTGGAGCATTTCATTTAATTGAGAACAAAGGGAAGGTAAAAATCATATTATCAATGTTTTATGAACATGAAGAAATAGGAAAATTACTATGTCATTTGTCACATATCTTCTATTGGAAGTGAAAATTAAAAAGGCAGTGTTTAACTTTAAACAGAGCAGACCGAATGTATCATGCTGCTGCACACTTTTAAAGGGAGCACCAAAATAAAATATACTGAACAAATTAATAAACTAAGAAATACAGAGGAAGACGTTGGGCAGAACGCCTCTCCCGCCCTTCCCCCCCACCCCCAAATGAGAAGATACCAGTGAAGCTTGAAGATTGTCAAATGACTGTAAAAACAATGAAGGTCGTCCCTGCTCGGCTCCATTCATAATTCTCAAGAAATTACTGTGATCAGATGATCTGCAAGAAGCATATAAATATATTATTTCATTCTTGCCTTTAGTGGTAGAAGTCACCAGAATCGATCAGAGACGATGACAACATATAGGTAGGTGAATAGCGAACGTCTCCTCTCACATAAACCAATTCATTTAAACATGCCTTGACTGGCATTGTGGATGGGACCAGTCAATCATGCTACCCGGCGTGTGCGTGCGGTGTGCTTATGTGCTTGAAGGAAGCAGACATGGAAGACTGGAGTTGGGGTAGGTGACAGTGAGAATGAGCTTGGTTGGAATAAACAAAGCTCAGATTACAGTTTTCCTCTAATAAACCAACACATTTGGGAATTTCGATTTCTTCGGTGAAAGGCAAGTTCATTAAGCCAGTGAGCTAGTCTCCAGTTTAAATGAGTTTATTTTTAGGTTGTATTCCAAATTGGGTAGTTTTATTGTTACAACTTAAAATCTTTGCTTGGGCTGAACATAAATATAGAAAGTTCAAATAGATAGCATAATTATAGCACTAACTATGGACCTAAACACCGTGACTCCAATATGGCGATTGTGTGGATAAGGACACCAGAGATAGGGAATAGAAAACAAGTTTTTATATACAAGAAGAACTTAAAGTGAATATTCAAAGAGTGAGCTGAGTTTTTAAATGAGGAAACATTTTATTGACTGGGAAGGCCTGAACTTGTTAAAATAATTACATCACAAAATCATAATTTAAGGAGACTAGCAGGAATGTGGATCTTAAGAAATACATTACAATAGTAACAACAAATGCCTACTGAGTTCTTACTGCATACCAAATATTGTTCTAAATTCATGAAGTGATTTTTAAAAATTATATAACATTCTTTGAAAAAACTCTATGAACTTTGAATATCCTCATTTTATAGATGAGGACATTTGGGTATAGAAAGTTGATGTAATTTGCCTGATGACACATGGCTAGTCACCGCAAGAAATCCTTTGTCAATTGATTAGTCAGGTTGTAATCTATTAAATTGAACATTTGAACTTATATATTGTTTCTACTCACATATCCTCTTCCACTGAGAAAAAATGTGAAAACATTCTTATGAAGATTTCCCCATATTTGTTTTTCCAGTTCTGAAATTACAAGCCAAATATAAGTATATTAACTTTTATAAAGATAGAATAATTTGGGGTCTCAGATCAAATAAACAGTTAAAATAGCATTTTTCTGGCTGCCTCTTTCTGACCGCTGACTTGCAAAGTGAGGTGGTGGCCCTTGGGGGATAGTGGGAGGGATGATGAAGTATAGAATTTAACTGTCTCTCAGTTTTTTTCTCCTTATGGATTTCTTCAATTTCCACCCTCCTCCCAGGTATTTAGAGCTGCCTGGTCCCCTTGTACCATTCCAGTGTGTGGGGAAAAGGACAAAAACATGACTGGCTTCAGGAACTACCTCATTATCTTACAGTAGATTTGAACTGGTTTAAGTTTATTACTATTGCAAGTCTTCTGACAACAATATGTATACATCTGACTCTTACAGTAAGTACAGTTTATGAATGGTTGTTATTTGCCTGAGTAGTTTTAAACTGCAACTCATTGTACCAAATAATAAAGAATTGATAGTATAGGAGAATAATTAATAATTTTATCCTAAAATCATATAGAAAAAGAAAATCTAACTATTACATTTTTGTTTAGTTAAGTTTTCAGTAAAGATCCCAGTGCATGTTTTATTTTACACACAAGAAGGTAGGAAAAATATTTCATACACTTTATGTAAATCCATGATGACAGAATAAACCTTAAAGACCATCTTTATAAGTCTATGTAAGAAAACAAAACAGAATATGAAATTATGGCCAGTCTATTCATTTTGTAAGTTTATCTTATTTTTTTTTTTAAGATTTTATTTATTTGGCACAGAGAGAGAGAGCGCACAAGCGTGACCACAAGCAGGGGGAGTAGCAGAGGGAGAGGGAGAAACAGGCTCCCCGCTGAGCAGGGAGCCCGATGCCAGACTGGATCCCAGGACCCCGGGATCATGACCTGGGCCGAAGGCAGACGCTTAACTGACTGAGCCACCCACGCGTCCCAAGTTTATCTTATTTTGAAATTCTGGGACCCAGTGTTTGATGAAGAAAGACGAATTAGTTATACCCAAGTTTCTTATCTATGTGTATCATCCCATTACATTCATTTTACTTAAATCTTATATATATATTTAAGCTTTTTTAAGGAAGGCAATCACAAATTACCAAGAATCATTAGAAAAGATTTAATGAGACAAAGCCAGTGTGAAGTTCAGAGATTGAAGGAAAGGAAGGACTAGATTTTTGTTTGTTTGTTTTTCCTTATGTTTTTTTTCTTAAATTTTTATTGTTACGTTAATCACCATATATTACATCATTAGTTTTTGATGTAGTGCTCCATGATTCATTGTTTGCGTATAACACCCAGTGCTCCATGCAGAACGTGCCCTCTTTAATACCCATCACCAGGCTAACCCATCCTCCCATCCCCCTCCCCTCTAGAACCCTCAGTTTGTTTTTCAGGGTCCATCATCTCATGGTTCGGAGGAAGGACTGGTTTTGCCTGTTTGTCTTGTTAATCATAATATCTATAGTGAAACAAGCAACAAGATTTAGATTTAGTTAAAAATGCTGACTAAAGAAAGTAGTGAAAACTCTCAATATACGTGTTGTTAAACACTGAAATCTGTTATCCTCAGAGCTTGTTAAATTTCTTAGTCTTAGAATTTTAGTAATAGTGTAGAATTACTTGTATTGTCTCTTATGAATCCCAGAAGAGGAAATTAAATGAAGGAGACCTCCTTTACTCTGAAGAGGTTAAGAAATATTTATTCAACTCTACATATAAAAGAGTCATCAGATAAAATGGAGTAATTCATATGCATAGTTCAGCACCTACTGACACATTAAAAGTTCCCTAAATATTATGCCCCATTGCAGCTTAAAATACATTTCAACTCTTAAAATCCTATCATTGTAATTGCTCCATCATTGGACAAAGGCTTCTAACATCAAAAGGTAAGTTCATATGCCATTGATATTCTCACTGTATAAAGATCAGCTTATGCAAAGTGATTAATAGAAAAATTAATAGCCACAGATAGACATTTCTCTTCTATATAATCAAACTCAGTATTTTAGTTTAATGGGAAAGTGTAGTCACTGTTAGAGAGGGAGGAAACATATTCTTGCTTTGTGACAATGTCATAAACATTTGACTTGCAAAGTGTATGGCAAAAGCACCTTCAACTCTTCTGTACCCACAAGTATACCCATATACATATACAGTCACTATAAAACCTAATTTCAGAATAGTTCAAAGTTTAGCAAAAATTATATTTCTCAAGATAGTTAATCAACATAAGCTGAATTCATCATTGCCCTCCAGCATCTTTTCAGCTAGCGGTGCTGTGTGCTCAGGACTAAATTCAGGTTAACACAATGTGTTAATGGAGTTTATACTGGCTGAATTCTGCTTCCCAGTCTTGCCATATTCAAGACCCTTGGGAGCCAGGGGCGAGTACTAGACAATAAAAATATAACAATACAAATAATTTTTCATATTATCTTTTCTTTAAGCATCCCCAACTTGTCGTGGTTAAATTTTTCTCAGCAAAACATTATTAAAGTTCTCCCAGATAGATTGTTTCTCACATTCTAGGGCTGTTTTAGAGCAGGTCATGTGCTGAGTTTTAGGTCCTTCTGGTTCAGAATTACTGAATAAGGAGAATGGAGAGAGAAAAGAAGACTTAATTTATTAATAATAAGCTTTATTCTGCCTTATTTAGGGAGGCAGGGAAGAGCAAAGGGTGGGAAGCTGAAGTAGAATTGAGTCAGAAGCCAGAACTGCAGTACTCCCTTACTTTGCCCAATCCCAACATTCCAGAATATTTCTCTGGCTTCTCCATGGCCAAAAAAAGCAGGAACAAATGAGGAAGTCAGGAAAATTATTGTTTGGTTATACTAGTAAGAGGCCTTTCTTAATTGATAATGGAATTCAGTGAGGTTTCATAATGAGTCCAGTTCAACTAAATTTATGTTTTCTTCAGTCATGTGAAAGCGATGTCAGACTCTGCTCTCTGTTTTGAGAAAAGTCTTTCAAGTTTCTTTGGCATGTTCACACGCTACCAGAGCAGTTGGTTACCAAGTGGAACATTCTCTTTGGCAAAACTCCCTGAATCCCTTTGTTTGACTAACTTCAAACATCATTTTCTAATTGCATTTAATCTAATTACACCACATCTCATGTTCCTATAATTGTTGGTCACTACCTAAACTAAGCCTTCCAGTTACTGCCTGTTCTTTTTCTTTCCCATGCCCATTGATTCTTTGCTTCATTTCTCCCTGCTTCTGCTTTCCTCCCTCTCAAATCTTCACAGGGAATATTCTGGAGATTTATACAATATAAAACACTCCTATACTCATCCTTAACTAGGTATTTATCACAGGATCCAAAGGTGGGAGAGGCATTCTTTCCACTTCCTCATTGCCAGTTTCGGACCACACATGCTGTCCCAGGTGCCTACCTTCCCAGTGTGCTACCTGCCTTCCCTCAGGGCTCCCATCTTCTACGTTCCTGGTAACTGCTCCATAGTTAAGGATTTACATTGCTTTTTCAATACCCAGGCACCATGCTCTGTGACAATACTCTTCGTGTGGGTTATCCATCGAACTGTCCACATCCATGGCTCTTCACTTTGGATCTCCCCTGTTAACCCCACCCACCCACCCATGCACTCACAGATGCATGGATTCCACACTCAGTTCAGCTATCCCTTTCCATGAGGATGTCATGGATTTGTCATCTAGAAATGCCATCAGATCACAAAAAACTTGAACTCTAATTCCTTAATCTTTATCCAAGGCTACTTAATCATTCTGACTTTCTTATGCTCTCACTTACACGGTGCCTTTAATGATCTCCGTTTTCCATTTTCCCTCCCTACAACTTCTCTATATAGCACAGCCCACTCATCAGCGACCTCTTGCTCTCACATCTCTCCAAGCTTAGATTGTGGTGCTCAAGGGTTTAGGGATTATAAATGACCCGTTTCTTGGTCTATGCAAGTGTGCTAGAAGGTAGTATGACTAGGCAGAGGTCATCGTTGATCACCATAAAAGCTTAACACATCTTTATGCGACCCCGTTATTCCCAGCGCAATGCATGTTTGAGTGTGTCTCTGGTGCAAATGCATGGGAAATGTATACCTATCAACCCCCAACTTCTCCAGCATCTCTTCTGCACGGCACTTGTAAAACCCTGTTCTAGTTCAAGTACCTAGTCACCCTTTCCATCTCATGTACTTGTGCTGCTGAGTGAGCTGTTGGAAAGACACCACAAGCTTTGAAGACTGCTGCCCTACACATTCACATTTCCTAATCTTCTATCTGCTCTTTTAACTCTATTTAACACTTAACCCTGTTAATGTATTATAACAGCTTTTTTTTTTTGTTTTGAGAAAATAAAGTCACTCAAATATTGACTTGAAAATGTCTGTCTCTCTGTGTACATTCTTATCTCTGCCTTCCAGGGCCAAAGGACAAGATGCCCTCCTTCCTGTGCAAAGCTAGGCCTTCTTGCTTCCCTACTATTCCATCTTCAGCAAGAACAGGGTTACTTTGTTGTCCTCTCTGTCTTATCTTCTTCCCATCTGTTGTACCCACACCCCTGTCAAAGTGATTTTCCTGAAACACAAGTCTTATCCTGTCACCACTCTCCTAAAATCCTGTCCAACAGCTCTCTGTTGCTCTTAGACTGAAGGCTAAATATTTCAACTTCGCTTTCAAGACTGCACTACTAGATTCCAGATGTCTCATCTCTTAGGCACTGACCCTTGGAGTTGTTTCCTCCTGCCTTGGACCTTTACGTGGAATCTTTTGCCTAGAGCACCCTCCCTGTCATCTACCCAGCTCTTTACTTGATAACCCAGCTCCTCCACCCTCCAATGAGCCAGTCCACTTTCACACGGACCTCAGGTTTCATTTGATCCTTCAGATTTCAAATTGGACTTCTACTTTCTCTAAGAAGACATTTCTGAACCTCCAGATTTGGATTAGGTGACGTGCTTCCTTGAAATCACTAACACAGACTTTATCACAGTGTGTTTTGATTTTTTTTTTTTTGCTTACTTGTCTATGTTTCTCACTAGACAGTAAGCACTGTAAAGTCAAGTACAACATCCATCTTTTTTCCTGACTCTTCTTAGAGGCCAAGTGTTACAATCTGAAACATAAATATTTTATGAACCGAATAACAATAGAATTGGTAAGATTATAGATCTAAGAGCATATGTAGATGAGCAATTGAAATCTAAAAGGACTCACAAGAACATATGATCTGCTTTACAAAGACAACCAGGAACCATAAGCATGTGATCTGAAAAAATATTAAGGTCATTTAAAAATTTCTCCCCCCCCAAAGTAAGCAAAAAACAAAAGACATAAAGAATCAAGGCAAATGTTACCAAAATTCCTGAAGAGAAAGTAAATAATGCTCAGATTAAGAAGACAGCATTTGCTTCCACAACCTTATTACAGCTTGACAGCAAGTTTCAGACCAAGTTGAGGGTTTTTTAAAGAAAATATTCTTAGTGTCTGTAGATGACCAGATGCATCAGAGGATCTGGAGCATCTATAGACTGTGCAAGAATTCAGGAACATGGAATGGAGATATTTACGAGTATAGTTGACCATTACAAATAAGTCCCTATTAATATTTTCTATACTGAGGTCCAAGGGAGATGGAAAATCTATATTATTATTTTTTGACTGCTTGACTGTGTTTGTTGACTGCACCATTGCACCCACACTAGTTGAAAAAATTTTTCTTCTGTTTTTGTTCAATACATTTATGTTGTTTATGTAAAGTGATCATTCTGTATTCTTTATAACCATATATTTTACTTATTAAGTGCCAACTGTATTAGACCCAAGGTCTGAGGCAGAGAAGACATAAAGAGAGAAACTTGCTTTTGGACTGATTCTCTCAGATAGAATGAGCTAGCAATCTGTTAGAGGATCCATGACTGTTTTCACAAAAAAAGTATCACAGGTAAAGCTAGTGCTCTCTCTCTCTTTTTTTTTTTTTTTTTTAAGATTTTATTTATTTATTTGACAGAGAGACACAGTGAGAGAGGGAACACAAGCAGGGGAGTGGGAGAGGGAGAAGCAGGCTTCTCGCGGAGTTGGATCCCGATGCGGGGCTCAATTCCAAGACTCTGGGATCCTAACCTGAGCCAAAGGCTTATGCTTAACTACTGAGCCACTCAGGTGCCCCAAAGCTAGTGCTCTCTTGAGGGTGTTTGAGAAATACCTATTTAGTTGTATAGGTTAACTACTGGTCACCAAAAACCTGTATTTCACATCAAGTATTTTAGTTACCTGGTGCTTCTCAAACTACATCAGGACACAGAGGCAGGATACAAATCTATCTGTATCCCAGGTTATAGAGTAAATGAAACATGTTGGCATTATGCTCATTATCTGCCAGAAAACACACTAAAAGGATTGGGTTTACAAGGATTTCTATTTAAGTTCTGTAGAAAAAAAATCCTGAAAAACTGTCAGTGTTTAGCAAATAACAATTAATTATAAATATTTCAAAATGCATAACTCCTCATAGCCCTTCTCTTTTGTTTACTTTTTCCTGTTTTCATTCAAGAAACATACAATACTTGTATGTAGTTTTTCATGCACATACATTCCTGATCTCAAACTTTCGAGTTCTGTTTTTTTATAAAGTCACAAATATTTTGAGATTTTATTATTACTATCATGCATCTTTAAGTAGCATAATCCTGACAGTTGAAAAGGTCACAATTTTTTTGTATTTATTAATATTTTTTCACTTCAGGTCAGGATTCAAAATTTTAAAAATCACCGTGTCTTTTTATCTTATGTTTAATTATTTTGATAGACTGTATTATTGGTAAAATTACCAAAAAAAAAAAAAAAAAAAAAAAAAGGCAACTTAACCAGTGTGGGAACGCAGATCTGCAGTATTTAATTCAATAGTAAAGCCCTAAATCAGGGTAATAATTATACCTCTGAAATTATGCCATGTGGTTGGCAACCACAAGAAAACAGTAACACACACTTACCCTTCGATAACTCAGAATAGAATGTCCTCGGTGTCTGTATTTTAATTGAAACGTATGGGCAAAGGCAGAGGTGTAAATACTGGACCTGAAGCTTCTAGTAAGTTCTGTCTCTCCGCAGATTATTAATGTAAAACAAGTGAGTCAAATATCAGCCGTTAGAGTACACTACTAGTGGGAATGAGAATTCACCCATTGTCTTTCTGAAATGGCAGCAGGACCCTTAAATCCACGGTTCTCCAAAATGCTGCTTGCATGAGGCCCTATGAGTTTAAATTACTGGCTGAGTCATCAGGTCACAGAGACCTCAGATAGAAATTTCTGTTGTTTATTTAGGAAATGAAAGAGATTTGTTGAAATATGGAAATTACAGTCTGTCATTTGCAGGAAAGTCTCTTTGTTTTCGGCATTCTGAAGAAATATGCAAGTGCTATAAACAACCTAACACTAAAATTTTTTCAATGCCACAATTCAGAGAAATAATAAAATGTAATTGATAGGCTTAGAGATCATGAAGGAGCTGTTGTTTGTTGAGGGCTTTTGCACCACAATGTTCTATTACTGAAATAATTTACTTTTATATTGGGTGCCGATATTGGAATCTGTACATTTCTGGTATAAAATAACTTTAGGCATTTTAAATATATTTTATGTTCAAGTAAAAACCAGAGGAGGAAGCTATGGTGTTCCTAAACCACTCTGGATGTCTTATGTTTCCTTCTGTTCGAAGGGTGCACCACAATCATTCAGCGCACAAGGAAAGAAATCTTGGGCTCAAATACTCTCAGGCAGTGGTGAGAACACACAGCCAGGCTGAAGGACTTCCCAGATCTGAGCAGTACGTTGCATTTCTTGGCAGATGGACGCCAACACACACAGCTCCCTAAATCACCCCTACTTTAATATCCAGGCCCTGCTGAAGGGACTGGGCTGATGTGAGCCTGAATCCAAGCCTGCCCCTGTTGGATTTCATTCAGCTGGAAAAACGAACAAGTAACAGCCACTGGGAATGGGCTTTGCTTATATGGGAAGTCCTCCCAGCCACTGCTTTAACTCCAGTGACCTTTTCTCCAACACTTAAGACTGCAAGGAACTTGAGCGATGTGGGAGAGGGGGGAAAAACAGTTTTTAGAATTTTGGTTGGCAGGACTGCAAGCTACTGAGACCATATGAATTTTGCAACCGGAGGCCAACTCCGATTGCTGAGACTTACTCCTTCTTTCTATATAGATAGCCTACTTAATGATACATGTGCTCTTTTTTTTTTAAGGAATATTTCTGATCACAGTGGTACACCTGCTCACAGGCCTTTTTTTCCCCCTAAATTAACAAGTTGCTCCAGAGCTTCAACTCCGGGAGAGACAAGACCTACCTCTTCTTTAAGATGCCTGCCTGTTACTGAAAACTAGATGCTTACTTTTGGTTAGCTAATTGTTAGTCTGTAAACTTCCAACATTTCTCATTTTGCCCATAGTGAAAAATAAAACCTCCATGGGAAGCTAGCACATACTTATGAGAATGATTGGTTTCTTGCTTGTCAGCACTTTGGGAGGTAGGGTGCAAACAAAGCTCTCCCTTTCACTAAAATTGAGTTCTTGTTTGGCTCCTGAGCTACTTTACAGATAACCAGAGGCAGACACACCACATCCCAGCACAAATCAGGGATATGGGAAGTCTGTAAGAGGAGACAGGAGTATATTTCATTCCCTATCACAACTCTGGAATGCTCGTTATTTTCAACTTTCCTGGCTGAGTATATATAAGCATTGGTTAAAGAGTATCCTGTATATTTAACTCTCTTGAAAAGTCACTAGGTGGAATTGAACACCGCTTTTAGTGAAGTAAATACTTTTATTATTGTTTATACCGCAAACTAGAATTTGCAACACTTAAAAAATATGAAAGCTGTGGCTGGTGTTTTCTTGGAAGGAAAGTCTTTATTTCTCAACCCTAATTTATTACAACATGAGTTTGGATCGTTAGAGAGAATCAGGAATTATTTTAAATCCCGAGAGGAAACGTTTCTTCAGAGAAGTTCGTTCTTTTGTCAGTTTGCTACACGAATGGCTCCTGACCCTGCTTTGTAAGATTTAAGACATCTTTTTTTTGCTTTTTGTGTAATGTTTTGAAGGAAACCGAGGTTTGCTTCCCTATTATTCAGTCTGATGGCTTTATTCATGTGCATTTAACTTGCATTTAGTAGATAAAAATGGAATCCATTGGTTCTAATTTATTTCAGGTACAGATAAGTTAACAAGTTTCTAAGAGCCGTCTGGATACTACTGTAGGTGAAGCAGTCTCCACTTAGAATGGACACAATGTCTTGTGAGACACTTTTATGTAAGTGAAACACCTACTATTTGGTGTCAACCGAGTGCTAGGCTCTCATATGTGGTTGCTGATTGGTTACAAAGTGAATTGAATCCTCACACATTGTAGAAATATTTTGCTGATGAAAACTTCCTAGTCTCTAGAGCATGTTGGTCCTTGATATTCCTGAAACATAGCCACCTATTAACCTCCAATAAACAGGGTAATTTTTACTCACGTAGAGGAAAAATAGAATCCTCTCAGCCAATATAGTAATGGACACTGGTAAACAAGCACATAGGAAAATGAAAAGACGGGCTCAGTGTATAATATCCCACCCTCTGTGTATAAATCCTATGTAGATGTTGATGACTTGATTTACTTTCCATATCAAAAGCAATATCTTTCCTAAGGCAATATTCAAAGAGTTTTTAATGAGTGGACTGAGCTACGATGATGACTCAAAAAAAAAAAAAAAAAAGAAACAATGATTTTTACCTTAGGTCCTGTAATGTGAAAACCTACACGAAACCAGATGGATGTTAGGTAAATACTCTTTACTAGAGGTGAGTGGAACTTAAAAGTGATGTCTTAATTTCCAACATTGCTGTCTTAAATAGAGCTGTGACGAGTCTCAAAGAGAGTAACATTTCAGGATTAATGCTTTAAATTAACAACTCACAACTTGGTAGACTCCATTGCAATCTATCATGTTGAAGATAGGTGAAGTTTATATTCAGGGATACCTCTTACATTTTCTAGGATTTCTTGGCCTTATTAATTCAAATCTTACTCTCAATGCATGCATGCAGCCAAGATAATTACGAGAAGGCAAGATCAAAGCCAGCATATTATAGTCCTATTCCATTTTCTGCTGATGTGAGTGATCTGCTTCTCCTTTGATGTTGTATGCTTCTACAGCGAAAGTACAGAGGATAAAAATACTACACCATGTAATCTGGCATTTATCCCATGAGAGCAGAATTCCAAATTGTGACACATGTCAAAAAGTTAAAAAAATAACTTAAAAGAGTCCTATGCTTTATAAAGTGACATACTCTGCATTTAAACACCATCGAACATCATTTTCCATTACAAATTTAGTCCCTGATATAAAATTCAAAGAATTTTTGTAACTTTAGTAGAAGAAAATAGTTACCATATTTACTAGCAATTACATTAAACGTGTGCCTGAGCCTTTATCCCACCTAATGAGGACAGTTGAGAGGAAGCAGACGCCCAGCGTGCACACACCCATTTGTGCTTGTACATCCATTCCAGGACTCAGAGTCAACTAGTGTGTACTCTACACAGACAGCCAGCTGGTTTTAGTTTGCTATGAGTCTTCTATCACCTTAGGTCATGAGGTTGAGCAACTGACAGATCTCTGAACTAGTTGTTGTTGATTAGAGAAACAGAGTTCTTGGTCTATAACATTATATTTAACTTAAATATTCTTCCTTATGTTCTACTGGATGCTAAATGTTGCCAGTCTGATCATACTCCTTCTGTCTTAGTTCACCTTTTAGAAATATGTTAAATGCGTGTGTGTGTGTGCACACACGTGTTTGGTTTGCTTCCATTTACATGAACATAGAGACGGCAGTATTACTTCTAAATTACCTTTCCTAGAAAATTAAATGGAATTCTTGTCCTTCTGGAGGAAAATAACATTTTTCAGTCATTCCTAAGTTACTAGTTGATTCTAGTCCATTCCATTTTGGACTCAGACCCTTTGAGCTACCATGATCAGACATAAATGTTTTGTCAAGAAAATGGAAAATTGTTTTTTAGAGGCTGTCACCTCTAAAAATCAGTGCCCAATACTGAGAAAATCGGTTTGATAAAATACAACTTAATGTGCACACTTCACTTGCAATCAAAATCAAAACTGTTTTTTATTTTGAAAAATAATGGTTTTCATCTTTCCCATGAACTAAATATCCAAGGACTTCTGGATGCCAGAATGATTGTAAGATATGGCAATGTAAGAAGACCAAAACAAATATATATATATATATAATTTCTTGCTTCTACCTTCTCCATTATTGGAATGAGTTTCTAATAATGTTGAATACAATGAAATAAAGAACATGAAGTATAGTTGAATATGTCATAGAGAAATACCTCTGGTGATCTTTGGCATGTTATAGAATATGGTGGTGCTAGAACACTCAATATGAACAGATGTCATGACGACTTTGGGAGACTGTAAACATGTAGCCTTGATAGAGACCTCTGACAAAATTTTAAGGTACATTTTTAAACAAATGCTTCTGAGACAATGTGAAATAAGGGGTGGGAGTCACATTTTGTCAATTTGGGTTCAGTTAGAGCCACTAATATCTGTGTAATCTCAATTCCTTTAACTTGAGTGCTACAATAAAAATTCCATTTTACTCCATTAATTAATTAATTAATTAATTATCTTTATTTTTTAAAAAGACTTTATTTATTTATTTGACAGAGAGGGAGCACAAGCAGGGAGAGCAGCAGGCAGAAGGAGAGGGAAAAATAGGTTTCCCCCTGAGCAGGGAGCCCAGGACCCTGGGATCATGACCCGAGCCAAGGGCAGACGTTTAAACCACCCAGCCACCCCTCCATTAATTAATTCAATATTCGTCTTTTTGGCTCATTGAATATCAAGTAGGAAACATGAGGCCTTACTTCCTGTTCACTGGGATCTCCTCTTCCCTCACTGGTTACTTCTTTTCAGTTTCCTTTTCTAGATCTTCTCTTCATTTTTTCCTCACCTCCAAAC
Organism: Halichoerus grypus; assembly: GCF_964656455.1. Lineage (NCBI taxonomy): Eukaryota > Metazoa > Chordata > Mammalia > Carnivora > Phocidae > Halichoerus > Halichoerus grypus. The sequence goes on from NC_135716.1 coordinate 54,709,277, forward strand.
CCTGGATTTCTCAGATGTTAAGCATCTGAGCTCCTTAGTTTTCTATCTACACTCAAACCCCAGGTCATCTCCCTTACTCCTACAGCTTTAAATACCACCCAGACACTAAAGCCCACAAATTTCTACCCCTAGCCCCAGACCTCCCCTTCTGAATTTAGAATCATATACACAATTTCCTTCTCAATTCTCTCTCTTTGGCATTTATATTTTTCTATCATTTAACCCTACTGAGCCATCATTATGGTTTAGTCACTATCCTAAAGGTTTAGATAAGAATGTCTTAACTAATTTAATCCTCATAATAACTTCATGAAGTTAATAATATTATTATTCTCAAATTATAGGTAAGGAATCTGGGATATAGTTACTTGCTCAGGTTTACACAGAAATATGTAACTCAGACTTAACTTGCCCCAAATATAACTCCTGATTTCTTCTCCACTACTTATCCTTTGCCAGTTTCCCATGCCAATACACAGCACATCCATCCAGTCTGCCAATTGCTCCATAGTACTTGGGTCAACCTGGAGTTCCTTTATTGTTTTGCCCACCTCCTCCAAATCATCAGCAAATTTTGTCCGTTTTCTGATCACATTTCAAGACCACCATCATCGTTCCTCATCGGGACTATTGTAATAGTCTTCTAACTAGTCACTTTGCAGCCAGAGTAATCCTATTGCAACAAAAGAAAAATCAGTAACTTTTATGCTCAGTGTCATCTTAGGGCTTCCCATCCTCAGTATGGCCTAAAAGATCCTCACGATTTTATCCCAGGCCACATCTCTGTCTCTGACTCTGCTACAGCTCACTTACCTCACCCTCACCCTTCTCTACATCATTTCTTTGGATCTCTTTCCTAATGCCATCCTTATCGAAGTTGCTTTTCCTCATGTACTAACTGTAGTAATGACTACTTCATCCCATCCCTCTATGTCCTCTTTTGTTTTTAGAGCCCTAATTTTCAAATAATGTGTTCCTTAGTATAGCCCCCTTTCCCTATTATAATATGAGCTCTAGGACTATGGCTTTTTACCTTTTCTATTATTGAATCCTGAATGCCCAAGCTGTGTTTAGCACTAATTAAGTATCAATAAATATTAGGTGGTTAAATTGATAAATAGGTAGAAGAGTTCTGAGAATTGTCCCAAGCCTACTAGTTATTTATTATTATTATTATCATTTTTTTTTTGAGAGAGAGTGAGTGAGAGAGCATGAGAGGGAGTGGGGGAAGGGGCAGAGGGAGAGGGAGAGAGAGAATCTCAAGCAGGTTCCACGTGCAGTGTGGAGCCCAATGTGGGGTTTGATCTCAGGACCCTGAGATCATGACCTGAGCCAAAATCAAGAGTCAGACACTTAACCCACTGAGCCACCCAGGTGCCCCCAAACCTATGTTATTATTTCTATGGAGATGTACCCAAGTACAGTAAGGATGATAAATTCTCTAGAGGAATCCACAAACCTGGATAGGCAAAAGAACTGGCATATTAAGAATGTATTAACAAAGTAATTACTATTACTTTAAAGGATCATGATTTTAAATAGTAATCAAAGAAATTTGAGCTGCTATTAAAATTTATCTAATCTGTTTCAGTTTGCACATGTCTGTGCTCCCAAGCACAGTCTGGCTCTGTTGCTTCACACTCATTTACCTTTTGACACCATTAAGAATGTTTGTTCTTGTATATTATGCTCTAAATTAAAATGATAATATCCTTTGCTTAGTACATTTACTTTGGTTGTGTGATGTAAAAGAGATTCAATTTTCCTATTCCTTATCATTACTAGAATGTGTTGCTTTGTTTCATGGGGCCCACGGCTGCCTGCCAGAAAGGCTGTAAATCCCCATCTCCCTTGTAAGTAGCCAGGGCCATATGACTATGTTCCGGTAGATGAAAGTATTGTGTGTGTCCATCATATGTGACTTCAGAAGGAATGTATAGACCATTTGTGGAGCAGACTTCTAAATAAAAACTAAAATTTGTTTTTTATTTTTCCATAATAATACATTTGTAGCCGGGAGGTAGATGCCCAGGCAGATAGTGCTTTACTCAGCTCTAATCACTTTCAAATGTACCCATGTTATGATATTCTTACCAATAAAAGATGAGTTAAATGATTCATATGTGTCATTTCTAGTTCTTGGACTTGAAAAATTGATCACATGTTCTACTTTTCCCTTTCATGTGAGCTTCATGGTGGACATGTCTATGTTCCAGGGTCAACTGTATAAACTAAGACTAGGAATGATGAGGAAAAAAAGGTAGAAGGAATCTGTGTCCTTTGGTGACCACGGAAGTGAAGAGCAGCGAGCTAAACTAACCTGGAATGATGAATGTGGGGAAAACAAAAATCTTTATTTTTCATTTATTTGGGATATATTAATGGCTTAGATTTTTATCCTAAGTAATGCATGTTTACTTATCATTCAAACTTCCTTCCATTTGGAATGTGAATTTGGAATGTTGGAGCTTGAAAAGTCATCTTGGACAATGAGATAAAAGCTACATGTTGATGACTTAATATCCAGATTCCTTTTAATCTTGGAACACGTAAGAGCCCTGAGAGGCTTACGCTCAGATTTTGTGTATGTGAAAGAGTGAAATGGTGGCTTTATTTGATCAACTTCCATTTTGGATTTCTGTCACTTGAGCTAATATAATTCTAATGAATTAACTGGGTTGTATTCCCTACTAACTGAATTATTTGCATTCTGTCAATTAGTATAGAGCTAGTTCGGAAGCAATTCTGCTCTGGCCAAGAGAGTTGCTTCCAGTCTGGATATCAGCACATTATTTATTATCTAAGAGGACATGGTTCTTCTCCAGGCAGTCCTTCTTCATGAGCTATTATGTCACATGTACAAATGAGTGGGTATTGTTACAAACCTGAGATACAGGAGTTTTCATTACAAAGTTTCCATTTATCTTGTTTGAAGAGTTGCCTATTTCTTTCCTGTGATATCCCTAGAAGATAAATTTGCTGTAATAAGATAAAGGAAACTCTTCATTGAAAACCACAGCAAACACTCAGGTCAGTTTAAAAGTGTATTTTCCACACCCCACATTATTACAGCAAGTCCAATTAAATTTTAGTGCCCAAGGACCATTCTGGCTATTATTTTCTAATAGAATATGGTATCATATTATCTTTGAAACAGTTTCTGTTTAAATTACTACCCTCCCCTCCCCACTCTGCCTTTTACTGCCTTTATGGGGACTCCCTCTGAAAATACTGAACCTGAATTGTCTCCAAACTCATGATCTATAGTTCCAGGCCAAAACTTGGAATTTTTATATATTTGGGGAATAGCCTTACAATCCATCCCATTTCAGAACAAATTCCTATAATTATTACAAAGAAAGGAAGAAAAAACTGCAAATTGATAATCCGTTATCTATCCAGAATAGCCCTTCTTTTGTTTTATTAAGCTATCAAAAGGAAGTTTTGGTCTATTGCAAAAATTCCTAGGCAATTAATAATTGAGTGTATTTTGAAAATAATAGTAATAGATAATACTGATGGGCTAAAATAATTTAAGCCTAATGTGGATAATTAGGACTAATATTTTGTGGCACTTTATTGTCTGAAACATTTTAACAGCAATTATTCAATTTGGTTTTCATAGTTCTATGCAGCAGGATGAACAGGTGTTGCCATATTAGACATTTTTTTTTAGATATGTAACCTAAGGCTTCTATAACTTTAGCAACTATCTAGATAGCATGCAGTAAAGGTAAGTCTACAGAGTCCAGAATCTGTTATCTTCCTACTTGCCATATAGTGTCTAAATTAAAAAAAAAAACAAACCTTAAATATCTCTTTGGAAGATTACATTGCTGTCCTTACACACATAGAAGAATTGTGTCAATTTATGCAAAAATGGAATAGATGAGAGACAAGGCTTAATAAAACGTCTCTCTGCTTCGCTGGAATACTGGCCAGGAGTAAGAACTTTTAGTTGAATGCTTTTAGTTGAAGAGATGAAAGGTTTTAGTTAAATATTTTAATGAAGCCCATTTTTGTTTTTGATTTTTTCTGATACGGCTTCTTCTAATTCAAAATTTGGTTTTACCTTCAAAGAAAACATCCGGTGCCGGAAGATAAATCTATACTGGGGAATAGTGCTTGTAATTGTCATCGCTATTGACATTACTGCCATGAAGAATGTTTCTCCAATTATATTTGAAGTGAGAGAAGCCATGTCTTTTTATATGTTCTTCATAAAACTGAAAATTTAGTACAGACGAATCTTTTTGTTTAACACTAATAAAAGGACGGATAATTTTCTGGCCTGTGTCCTAACAATGTATTTGGAAAGTGATGTGCTTTTGAAAAGTCTGAGGCAGTAATCCTGGGTACCTCAGGATCTATGTGTGGCTGGCTGCCTAAATATTTTGAGCAGAGTGCCTACTCGATATTATTTATATTATGTTGTTTAATAAAATTTAAGTTTTTAGCAAAACTGCCTCATGGACTGGTAGTTTGGGCACCTTATGTAAAGAGCTGTTTTTTTTTTTTTCCCTTAAATGACTATTCCCATGCCTAGTGAATAGTGATTTCTTAAAGGAACTCATCTGATGCAAATGCCTTAAATATTATCAGTAATTCAGGGGAACACAAGGAAGTTTAAAAAGCGGGTAATTCAAGCAGCTTCGAAAGCACTGTAAATGTATGAAAAATATGTATTCTCCCCTTTCCCTGAGTAAACTGCACAGAAACCAACATAAGTGGTGCATAAAGCTTTCATGACTTAAGCCCTAGGCTACATATTTAAGTGGTCCCCACTGTATTCACATCTAAACAGTGGCACCGTATATTAAGAATCACAATAATAGCAAAACAACTATAACATTATTAGCATGATTTTATTTTTATTTTTATGGCTTCTTGACTCATTTGACAACTACCTCCTGGCTTTTAGAAATGCCTAAAATGCCCGTTATATATACTTTATGTCAGAGAAGATAGACAGCTTTAGTTTTACTCATGGGATCGTCCACAGGAAAGCTTCTCAGACAAAAATTGGAGGGGGGGGGTCTCAAGTTACAATCAACATTCCATATACAGTCTTCCTTGTTATCAATTAACTCGACTTACTTCTTCATCAATTTTTTCCCCCTTCAGTCTTGATGGTTTTATGACCTAGACCCTGGCAGTACCCTTAGGCGGTCCATGTGATAATTGACACATTTTCTAACACAGTATAGTGATGCCCAAGTCACTGCTTTCAGGCTGTGACTTGAGCTTATTGGAGTCTGCAGCAGGGGCTCCTTTTATCCTCATACATCAGAATCCACTGACAGCTCTCCCATGCAGGGACCACGCAGATCTCTCCCCCAGGAAAATATATGCAAACACCTCCAGAACATTGTAATGGTTGCTAGGCATCACAATGGTGACATCTTTATGATAAACACAGTATGCAGAAGAAGGTCTAATAAAAGAATAACAAATTATTACATGCAAAGGGCAATTTTACAAGATTAACGGGGATAATAAATTACTGCTAGCGTCAGAAGACCATGGTACCTTTTAAGATATTTCACAGTGGAGACAAAATGAACCGGCCTCTAAAAACCCGGCGAATGTAGGAGAGAATAGCAAACTGCTTTTCTGCATTTCTGAAAGATAGGCGTGATACTTGCCTTATAATATGGTGAGTTCAGCAAGTAATTATGGCAAAATGGGGTTATGCGTGCAGTTCCTGCGAAGATATTTATTATTCTTTTTCATACAGCTATTGTATGTCCAGTAACATTGCAATCTGTATGCTATTAACTTAATCAAAAGCCTGTAGGATTTTATTTCTAAAACAATTTCAATACGTGAACTATTACATAGTAAATTCCAGGACTCAAATCTATTTTCTAATAATTTGTTAATATATGTTTTTCACAGGATAGTAGGAGTTTTGGTGTTTCTTTAGAAGGCAAAGAATTGCTTCCCTTGATAATTTTGATCAGGTGTTCAAGAAATTAAAAGGAAAATGTTTCTAGATTTTCATATTTAATTTACATTTCCCTTTTACTTTGAAAAATAACATTTCTTTATTACTTTTTCTTATCTGTACTTATAGTACAAAGTGAGAAAAAGATTCTGTTACTTGAACATTGGAGGCATGACATTTGCAATATATAGAATTATTATTTTATTTTGTTAAAAGAACAGAAGCTATTCAGACACTTCCAGTGGTAAATCTAATCTTTTCCAAGAAATAGGATAGAGGGGATGAAGGAAGGGACAGAGGGAGTAGAGAGAAAGAAGACCCGAAAGAAGGAAGGAAGGAAGGAAGGAAGGAAGGAAGGAAGGAAGGAAGGAAGGAAGGAAGGAGGGAGGGAAGGAAAGAAAGCCATGAGACTTTCCAAGTTGGACTCCCTCCCCAAAAATTCTGATACCTAGAGTTGAAAAGTTGAGTTTCTATTAAAATACTTTTAGGGACATCCGGGTGGCTCAGTCAGTTAAGCATTAGACTCTTGGTTTCAGCTCAGGTCATGATCTCAGGGTCCTGGGACTGAGCTCCATGTCAGGCTCTATGCTCAGCTGGGAGTCTGCTCATTTCCTTCTCTCTCTGCCCCGCCGCCCCCCCACCTCATGCATGCTCTCTCTCTCTCAAATAAATTAATTAATTAAAAAATAAAATAAAATATTTTTAAATAGCTGCTTTAAGTTATGATTCATTGGATAGAAATAATGCAGACAAACTTTATTGGTGAGCTCTCTGTTGCTATTGTGGGTGAGCCATTGGACTCAAGCTTGACCTATGGACCAGTTGAAGTAAAAAAAAAAATGCATTCGCATTCTTTTTATACTTTTTGTTACTGCTCATGAATACTTGACATATAGGGTGTATCCTATTTATCTCCTTCCCACCACTTTTATAGCTCTTTCTACTGTGGCTGCCATGTAGTGGTAACTCATAAGTAGGTGAAAGTATAAAGAGTACAGTTTTCCAATAGCATTATACCTGAAGTGCTTTCTAAAAGGATGGTCCTCACCTGATCAGAATAATAAATATTCCTTTTGACTGATCTTGAAATCTCCTCAAGTGAGTTTGCAAATGCTAACAGTGCAGTTCTTGTAGATGGAGGAGGGAAGAGGTTGAGTTATTATTGATAATTATTGGGTATATTTTGGAGAAAAAGTTGGGGAGTGAGGCACTGAAGGGAGGCATTGAAGTTCCTCAAGAATTTATGCATCCTCCTCCTCACTGGGAGATACACAAAGAGAAAATAGAAGCTCAGTCAAGTTGAATATTTAATGAATACTATTAGGTATCTATTTGTGGGAGTCATTCATATTGTTTCTTTTTTTAAATATGAATTGCTTTATAAATTATCATGTAGAAAATGTTTTACTTATTCCTTCTTTGATGCTCTTCCATGTTTATGTAGATACAGTTTCTGACCTATATCAGAACACTTATTACATATTTGAAGTTGTAACCATGAGACAACCACTAATTAAACTTGTATTTAGCTATATCTTCCCTCGGTTTTGCACATCTCTCTAGGAGAGGACTTTTGCACGGTGGTTAATAGTGCATACTGTAAAGCCTGTTTTCTGGGATTCTTTTTGAATACGGATAATTTTGACTCCTTTTCTTTTCAATTTTGTGACTTGCATGAGTTCGCCTTTGGGTGTCCTAGTTTCCTCATCTGTGAAAATGGTAATAATAATAAGGGCTTTTGTGAAGATTAAAAGCATTGATGTCATTTAATTCACTTAAAACAGTGCCAGCCACTAAAGCCCTATACGTCCTACAGAGTCTCAAGAAAAGGATGCTTTGTGAGAACTCTTGTCTTGACTTTAAATATAGCTTTCGTAAGCATTAATTTCAAAACTGGGGTCATCTAGGCTTAAGGATATTTTAGTTAATAAAGATATTTCCATTTTTCTATGAGTGAGAAAAAAGCCTATATACTCACACAGGGATGCACTGATAAGGATATGATTTTCTTGTTTCTGCAGTTGTTGTTATTGTTGTAATACAATTCCACTTAAAAGTGTGTTGATTAGCTCTGACTGGTAAGGAACCAGCCTACACATATTAATAAAAAATATAATGACATCATTATGTAATCAATTTCCATCTGATAGATGAAACATTTCAAAGTATAAAAGCATAAGGGAAAAATAGCAGGAGTTCTTGATAGAAAAAAGTCAGGGGGAGCCACTGGGCTATCTTTTTATCAAAAAAAACAAACAACAGTAGAAATTTTTGGAAGAGGAGGTTTTAGGTTTCAACAACCTTATCCCGTAGGTTATATGCCTAATATGTGGTGAACCCATGAAGATTAGTCCATTTTTAGTGTTTTTTTTTTTTTCTGTAATGTTTTGTACTTGGCTTGGAATAAAAAAAAAATATTCCGCTAACACCTGAACAAAAAAATGTCTTTTCAGCTTTTATTTCAAAAAGACATTGTATGCATTTTGTAGTAATTAAATATAGCCATAATCCATGGATCAGTGAAAAAGATCAATTTTTAGGTATGCAGTAACTGTATCTTTACATATTATCATAGTAATACTAATATGTCGTATTTATAGGGTCCACTATCTGAGAAGTTCAAAGTGCTTTATGAATATTATACCCATGAATCCTATGTGACAAGTGTGACTATTCCCAGTATACAGATGAAAATACAACACAGTGAAGCTGGTGTGCCAGCAAAAGAGTTTGTTCTGTGTTGTGAGAGAGAAATGTGTATCATATCCAGGACTTTTCCATTAAGAATGCCTTGGAGACTGATTTTCTTTTTGGAAGAATGCAGAACAGCCGTGTAGGTCAATGACAATTTTTGAAGATCTTGGAGCTAAGTTAGTCTTGCTTGAAAAGCTGAAGTAACATCCATGAATTTGTTACTTATGGGTTCTTACTATTCTGATTTAGCCACAAAGTAGACAACAATGGATTTTTCAGTAATCTTGCTTATTAAATGAGGGCATTTTTTTTTTTAGAGATCTTGCTGCCTCAACTTCGAGTAATGGGCACAGGATCTTCCTTTGCTCTTTGGATGGGAATTGAGGAAACTGGTAGGGTACAGCTCATTGTGTGACCTTTTCGTCTTAATCTATGTTTATTTAGCCTTTCACCTGACCTCTGATTTCCAGTTTGGTTTAGTTTCATTATTTTTTGGGTTTTGTAAATTTTGGCCTTTTATTGAATTTTTGATCTGTGGTCTCTTTCTTGACCTTCACTCTTACATATTTTAGATCTTTATAGATAAATAAGTCCAAGCAGATGGAACTCTCCCTCCAAGAAATCATTGGGTAAATAAAAGAAAGGAATGTCAGTTGCAGAGCAAAGAATACGGTATCAAGGACAAAGTATGAAGTTCTTACTACTTTATAGACAGGTGGAATAGAACAACACTTTTAGTAATGTCCGAAGAGGTAAAAACTTGAAAGTAATCCTTTTCTACAGAATTAAAATTCTCATGAGAACTCTGTTTAATATCAGTGTCTAGTGCTAATGACTATGAATAAATACCAAACTTATGAGAAGATCATTCTAGGTAAACTTTTCATTTAAAATTGGTAAATCTGACCTTGTATATTTTATTTATTACTTAGCTAAGATCCCCCAATAATTTTTTTCCAGAATTAACTAATGTAAGGCCATTAAGAAAAATAAATTCTATATCTTTTATTGTGGCTGAATATTGTTGGATTTTAAAAAAATAATAAAAATAGCTCACAGGTCCTCAGTATTACTTCAGAAGATCGTGTATTACTTTCCAATCTCTTCTTGGAGTTTTGATCTGAACTCACCATCTCTAGTTCTACACCTAGCTCTACATGAATTATTTATCTCTTATAGTAGTCTCTTAGCACTTGATATAGTTATGCCTTATGATGTAGGACTTAGTAATTTTTCCCATACACTACTAGTCACACAGCTTTCATTTCCTTCCTATTTTTGACCTCAAGCCTCCATCTTTGTACCAATGGAATGCATGGGTATTGGTATCAATATAGGAGGTAAGTGAGCACCACAATTTCTTTATCTCTGGGAATTCCCTAGAGGTCATTTAGGGAGTCAGCCAAAGGAAGATTCCTCGTGCAATTGACTACATGAATTTGGAAGCCTCAAGATTAGAATTCAAACATTAAATAGTAAGCAAGACTGAAGCAAAAATGTGGTAGACTATCTGGAACTCAGGTTTGGGAATCGGTTAGAAGTGTTTCCTGAAAGAAACAAGGAAGTCAGAGCCTTGCACTCATATTGGATTAAAGTTTTATCTGTAGCCTAGGATTTATGTAGGAATAGCATGATTATTGTTTGAGAATGTGGAATAAAAATGAGGATATGGAGTTGAATAAGAATGACAGCATTTTTATTACCAAATGATTTCTTCTCCATTATTACTGCTGAGTAGGTAGACCATGCCTGAGAATGGTTAAGAACTTTTTAATCAGTGATGTCCTTGCAGACAGAGATCACATTGTTTTTCACATCATCAACTCTTTATAAGTGTTACTTACTGTTAAATAAAAAGAGGACATGGAATCCACAGAGAGCTCTTCGGTTAAAATTTCGTCCTTGCAAAAGGGACATATTAATTATAACAATAATAATAGTTACCATCTATCGGATAACTATGTGCCAGGACTAGGCACTCTGTTTCCATATAAGACCTAATTCAATCCTTTTAATGACCTTGCAAGATAGTTGATATTATCATCTCTATTTTATTGATGGGGAAATTGGGAAAGAATATGTGACTTTCTGTAGGTCACACAACTTGCAAGTAGTGTCAAAGTTCTGTTCCTTCCTCTAGCCTATGTAATGGCCCTTATCTATTTAAGTGTAGTCCTAAGAAATAGTTCATTCATTATTATTTTTTGAAGGATTTATTGAGCACCTGCTATAAGCCAGCGCTGTGCTACATTTCTGATGGTGGAATAGTAAGTAAGGCACTGTTAGAACCATTGAGAATCGAGGATTTTAAGGGGAAAAAACTGACAAACAGGAAATTAGAATGCATCATGATAAGAGTTGATATGGAAATATATGCTTTGTGTTAGGGGCACAATCGGAATGATTTCAAAAAGAGGCATTATGCATTAAATTGCATAAAATATATACTCTGAGTATACGGTAAAAAGAATGAATAAAAGAATAAAATTTTATAGTGTGTTTTCACTTTTTTAACTGAGATATTGATTGGGCATAGTGAGTTTAATGACTATAACATTATGTTTTGAAAAAAATCATGTGAGTAGCCGATGATTAGAATATTTCATTGCCTGCTAGTCTAACACTCACAAAAACTGGTTTTGGTTGGGACGTGGATATGACATGACAATCCTAGCTACTAATCAATTAAATGCTAGATGTTCTCTTCTTCTTAATTTTCTATGTCTCAGTTAATAAAAATCTCACCCTTGGTTCTATTCATTTCTCATTACCTTCTTTTTCTAAACAATCTTATCTACATGCACACTGATATGTCCCAAATCTATGTTCAGCTTTTTACTTCTCCTGAAGTCCATGGACGTATTTTTAATTGTTGATTGACCTGATATCTCCATCATGTATTTTACTGACCAATGGAATTTACTTCTTTTCCCATAAATTCCTTTCTCTATAGTCATAAAAATAGTTGACACCATGAGTAGCCAAATCCCTATCCAGCAACCACTATTTCTTACACTACCATATTGCATCTAATTCTAAGATGCTAGTGAGTAAGGGATTTTTTAAATTTTATATTGCACAAAAAAAACCCTGGGGTGCCTGGGTGGCTCAGTTGTTAAGCGTTTGCCTTCGGCTCAGGTCATGATCGCAGAGTCCTGGGATTGAGCCCTGCATCATGCTCCCTGCTCAGTGGGAAGCCTGCTTCTCCCTCTCCCACTCCCCCTGCTTGTGTTCCCTCTCTTGCTGTGTCTCTCTCTGTCACATAAATAAATGAGATCTTAAAAACAAAAACGAAAACAAAAAATCCCTCAAAACACCCCCCTACAATTAGCAATAATGCAATGCTTTCTTCTTAGAATATTTTTTATATTTATTTTTTCATACTGAGGTAGGCATTGATTTTATCAATTATTTTTGCACTTACATTAAAAACAAAATATGAGGAAAACAATTTGTTTACGATACTTCTAAAACTATTTGATCTTCAAAGTACTTCTTGTTTGATCTGCTTCAGAATTGAGAATTGTTAATGTCTGTGTTTTAACACTCAGCTGGGTCATTGGTGTTGAGCTTTTAAGCCAACTTTGAAAGAATAATTAAATTACTTTTTAGAGAAGTTTTGTGTTCACACCAAACAGAAGTGGAGAGTTCAGAGGGTTCCCAGGCCCCCCACATACAAAGGTCTCTCACTGTTGATATATTCCACACCACAGTGGTACATTTATTACCATATGTGAACCTATATTGACACATCATTATTCTCCAAAATTCATAGTTAACATTAGGGTTTGATATTGGTGTTGTACTTTCTATGGATATTGACAAATGTAGCTACCTAGTTTCATCATTATAGTGTCATACAGAGTATTTTCACTGCCTTAAAAATCCTCTGTGCTCTACCTGTTACTCCTCTCTCCCTACTAACTTATGGCACTCACTGATCTTTTTACTGTCTCTGCTATTGCCTTTTGCAAAATGTCATATAGTTGGAATGGTACTTATGTAGCCTTTTCAGATTGGATTCTTTCAATTAATAACATGCATTTTAGTTTCCTTTATGTGTTCTCATGCCTTGATTGCTCCATTTCTTCTTAGCGCAGAATAATATTCTACTGTCTGGATGTTTCACAGTTTATCTATCCATTTGCCTCCTGGAGGACACCTTGGTTGCTTTCACATTTTGGCAATTATGAATATAGCTGCTATAAACATCTGTGTGTGGGTTTTTGTGTGAACATAAATTTTCAACTCATTCATTTCAACTCTTTTGGTAAATACCAAAGACTGTGATTGGTGGATAGTATGGTAAGAGTATGTTTAGTTTTATAAGAAACTGTCAACTGCCTTACAAAGTCGCTGTACCATTTTGCATTTCTACAATGAATGAGAGTTCCTATTGCTCCACATCCTTGCCAGCATTTGGTGTTCTAGTATTTTGGATTTTGGCTATTTTACTGCATGTGTAGAGGAATCTCTTTGTTGTTTTAATTTGCAATTCCTTGATGACATTTGATGCTGAAAATATTTTCATGTTTATTTGCCATCTTTATATCTTCTTTGGTGTTGTTAGATTTCTCTTCTTTTCTAATATATGCATTCAATACCATGAATTTCTGTTTATGAATGGCTTTGCCGAATCCTATAAATTTTGATAAGTTATATTTTCATTTAGTTCAGAGTATTTATTAATTTCTCTTGAGATTTCTCCTTTGATCCATGTGGCATTTAGAAGTTTTCATTTTGATCTCTAAGTATTTAGGAATTTTCCAGCTATCTTTTTCTTACTGATTTCTAGTTTTATTCCATTGTAGTTGAGAGCATACATTGTATGACTTGTAATTTTTTAAAGATTTTATTTATTTATTTGAGAGAGACAAATAGAGATAGTGACAGAGATAGCAAGATAGAGCATGAGCAAGGAGGAGAGGGAGAAGCAGGCCCCTGCTGAGCAGGGAGCCCAACCCGCAGGGTTTGATCCCAGGGTCCTGGGATTATGACCTGAGCCGATGGCAGATGCATAACCGACTGAGCCACCCAGGAGCCCCTGATTTCTACTTTTTTTTAAGACTTGTTAAGGTGCATTTTATGGCCCAGAATGTGGTCTGTCTTGGGGAATGTCCCACGTGAGCTTCAGAAGAACGTGTCATGTGCTGTTGTTGATGAAGTAGTCTACTGATGTCAATTATATGCAGTTGATTGGTGGTGCTGTTGAGTTCTTGAACCAGCTTTTCAGTTATGAACTGAAGCTCAGAAATGGTCCTAACATACCTGATCTACTAACCTACCAAGCAACCATTTGATTCCTAGGGATTACATGAATACTTTGGTCTCTGAGATCTCATTTCAAGACTCTGACACCTATTCATCATAAGTTTTGGTGTTGATAATTTTTATCGTTGAGTATAATTAGGCAATGACAACTGTTTAAAAACTGCCCAGACTTGGAAATGCCAACAGAGCGGAGTATCCTTTCCAGTGCAGTGCTGAGAATTGTGTAGTAGACTCTCTATAGATTATCTGATTATAGGGAGGTGCACTAATTGTTTTTCTTTCTGTTATTTAGGCTATTATACAACTCTACTGAGGTAGATGTTTAGTAGTTAAAAAAGAATAAAAAGCAAGTGATTCTTAGCCATATAAATAAAAATGCATTTTGTCTGATAGAGATAAAATTTCTGCCTAACTGAAAAGATGAGCCTACTCATTACATTTTATTGCTTTATAAGATGCAAACCAATTTTGCTTCTATTAGCAAATTTATTTCAGCATTCTAGATTGCTTATATATGTATGTTTTTTCTTCACATACTCCTCTGAGCTGGTTTTGTATCTTGCTTTGGTTTATTCATCAATTAAAGAATTTAATAAATCTTAGACATGTATTCATTTTAAACTTGCATGTGAGTCATGAAGATTACACCTTCATGTAATTAAGTCATGATACCCACCTGTGCCTCAGTGATTATAAGACATTGTAAGATTTCAGAAATTTTAAAAATGTAAATTTGTGCATCTTAGAATTGGTGAATATGATAATCATGAAGTCATATTAATTCTTCTTCCAAATATCTCTTGAATATGTCTTCCTCATTTAGTTTCCACTACCTTTGGTTTAGTTTCTTTGCTTCATATTTGCATTTTATCCATAACTTTCTAACTTATTTCCCTTCCTTTAGCTTCCATTCTCTCCACGCCATCCTCCACTCTGCTGCCTGAATAATGATTCTAAACCCAAATGTTTGTGGTACACTGCTGTTTCAAATCCTGAAATGATTTACTACTCGGTATTGTATATTCAGATCTCCACATTTTATTTATTTTTTTATTATTATTTATTTTTTAAGATTTTATTTATTTATTTGAGAGAGAGAGAATGAGAGAGAGCACATGAGAGGGGGGAGGGTCAGAGGGAGAAGCAGACTCCCTGCTGAGCAGGGAGCCCGATGCGGGACTCGATCCAGGGACTCCAGGATCATGACCTGAGCCGAAGGCAGTCGCTTAACCAACTGAGCCACCCAGGCGCCCTCAGATCTCCACATTTTAAATCCTACATATCTTACTTCTAACTTCATCTTTTCTGTAACTAGTCTCAGATTGTCTGACCTTCTTAGAGGTCATGTACTGACAGTATTGCTTTCGAGTTAGAGATTCTTCAAGGCTCTACAAACCTAACAGTGTTTCATAACACTCAGCATATTACATACTTTCTCATCTATCTGATTTGTATTTTTAAAGGTAACTTTCTCATGGAAGCTTCTGAATGGCTGCCTTAAGCATTTCTCATGTGTATTACCTTTTGGACAAAGAGTTTACTGAATTCCAGATCATTTATTCAGTACATGTTGAGCCTTATTAAAATTTAACATTCATGTTCAAAGACAGTAATCATATATATGTATTCTGAAGATGACTCCAAAATCAATTAAAATAATAACTGGATCTGCTACTTCTCATTCTATTTTGTACATCTAGGGTATAAATTAGGAACATTAAAAAAAGTTTTAGTGAACCACAGTAAGAATAAATTGAATTAGTACTTATTAGCATTTTAATTTGAGCTTTTCTTATACCCCAAGCTTAAATAGACATAGTTGACATAGAAGTAGATATAGATATAAGTGTGTATGTTTAAAGGGTAGTGCATGCCCTTTAGACACTTCGCTTTTAGTGTTGGCAAAGAATGGAGTTTCTCACATTAAATGAATCTGATTAAGTAAGGAATAAGTTTTCTTACAAGTTTTTTAATATAAAAAGCATGTTTATTGTAGATAGCTGAGAAACAAATTACAGAGAAGATTTATTTGAAGATAAAATAATTCGTTCTTTATGTTTTAAAATTTTTCATTAGAAAAAATAGTTATATGAACAAATCTTTTAATCAACACACTTGTTTCCTAGCCCCCTAGTTACTAAATTATCAAAGTGGAAACACACATATCAGAAAAAGCATGGGGGACGGTCATTGGTTTTTATAGAAATATAAAGAAGTGTTTTATTTGTAGCCTGTATTACAACATAGATATTTCATATCAGAATTTCATCTTGTAGATTTGGCCTTTTTTTAGTAGTTTCTGTAGGCAGGGGTGCCTGTTTTTATATATTTAACAGTTCACAACCTATTTAACAAAACTTTAGTTAAGGCAGCCCATGGATATAGCATACTTTTTCTCTTATTTTTCTTATGTTATATATATAAGAAGGATTGGCTATATTTATTATAAACCTTACATTACTCATTTATTATAAATATTTAAAAGACACATTTTGTTTCTACTTTTAGAACTGATTTCATCCTGCTTTTCAACCCTTGTTTATACCATGAGGAGAACACAAACAACAGCAAACAAACAAACAGCAAACAAACCAAAAAAACATCAAAGCCTAGGTTGCACATTGAAAATGACTCTATTTCTTCTAGACTTAAAGCCATCTCTTTCAGCTATCATTATCTCAGCTCATCATGAATTTCTGCTCAGGCATGTATTGATTCTTACCTTCAAGCTTCTCCTTCCCTTTTGTCTGACAGCTACTGAAATTTTTAGTGAGTTTAAATATCTTGGTATAAGGAAGAGATGTCTAGTTCTTATGCTGATTTATTCTGAAGTTATTCTTAACTAGTCTGACCTCTGAAATTTCTTCACCGGTATCCATTAAAATATGACCAGATCCACCTGATCTTTTGGACATGAGGCTGGCACACTGCGGCAGCCCACAGTCTTAAGTCATGAGGCCCCAGTTTTTCCCACCTTCTCTTCTTTTTTTTTTTTTTAAGATTTTATTTATTTATCTATTTGACAGAGAGAGATAGTGAGAGCAGGAACACAAGCAGGGGGAGAGCGAGAGGGAGGAGCAGGCTTCCCGCCGAGCAGGGGCTCCATGCAGGGCTCCATCTCAGGACCCTGGGATCATGACCTGAGCCGAAGGCAGATGCTTAACGACTGAGCCACCCAGGGGCCCCTCCCACCTTCTCTTCTAAAATGCAGGTTTCTTTTCACTGTTTCTGTTTCTCTCCTGGGGCACATGGGACTCCTTGGATTGCCTAGATCGGTGTTTTTGATGGTAGAAAAGCAATCCGGAATAAAATCGCTCAGCACAAATCAAGGCAGTGGTACCAATTTGCAATAGTAGTTATTTATTCTTACCACAGTGAACCAGTATTTTGTAAATGACTAGTTACAAATGCATGGGTAAAACCGCCAATCAAAGTACAAGATAGACCAATGGATTTTGATGTAATAGTGTATGGTTAAGAAACTACCACTCGTAGAGTGTTGCATAGTACCTTAGAAAGATATTCATAATTATCTAAAAAAAGTAATTTACATACTCCTGTCATTTCCATATAAATGTCTGGATATGGCTGAGTATTCTTTAACGATATTAACATATCATAAAAGATACATTGTTGACTGAAGAAGCAGATATGGGAAACCGGCTGTCTTCTATTATGCCAGAAATTAAGGAAGTTTAGAAAAATGTAAATCAAAATCTCTCTTACTTATTATTTTTTGAAGATTATTGGTGTTTCATGTTAACATTAAAATTTTGTTTGAATTTCTAGTATAATAAGTAGTAGATTTTAAATTTTTAATAGAGTAAATATTATGACTCTGTGGGTTTCTCAATAATTTGTAAAAGTATGAGGTGGTCATGAAATCAAAGAATTAAGGGAACCTCTGTTCTAAATACCACATATAAGCAAGGGACCTGAGGTGCTTCCTAAACCGATCTTGACTAGACTAGGCCTTCTCTCAACTAATTCCATTCTGCCATCTCAAGAGCACCATATTATTCTTGGGAGCAAAAACCTATGCTTCCTCATTTAGGCTTTTCTATCCTCCATTTCTCCCCAGTGCACATATGACTTCTTAATCTTCCCTCTTTCTCTTCAGAATGCACCTCCCCCAACTCCCTCCTCCATCCCAACAGATTACAAGTGTTTTCTCATTCTTGTCTGTAAAGTCAAGTTTTGAGACAATTGTATAGTTGTTATCTACTTTTAAGAATATAGTTGTAAAAGTTTATTTTGAAACTAAGAGCTTAGAAATGAAGCAATGACCTTCACTGTTCTAAATCATTTTGGTACTCCCTCTCCTAAGATAATGGATATCAGCCACTGGTCTTATTCTTCATGGTTAAAAGATCATAGGAGGAAAGTAAGTATATGCATACATTTGTACATGCATACAATAAAGTAAGTTGGGTGATATGTCAAAACATTATCTCACTAAAATTATTTTTTCACTGCATGGTGTGCTTTTTTAAATTCAACCAATCTATGGGCCATTTTCTCTGTGATAACAACATTCTAATCTCTCCTCTTTAGTAAGTGTCTTCATTTATGAATTTTTAGATTAAGCACTATTATGGGCTGAACTCTGTCTCCTCCCCCCCACCCCAAATTTATATGTTGGAGTCCTGAAGCTGAGTACCTCAGTAGCTCAGAATGTGCCTTTAAAGAGGTAATTAAAATAAAATAAGATCATCAGTGTGGGACCTAATCCATCCTATTATGAGTGTCCTCGTAATAAAAGGAGATTAGGACAGAAGTATGCAGAAAGGAAAGACCTTGTGAAGAAGTCCTACAAGCCCAAGAGAGAGACCTGGAAAAAAATCGACTCTACTGACACCTTGATCTCAGACTTTTGGCCTCCAGAATTGTGAGAAGTACAAACCTAACTGGTTATCTTATGTGTTCTCTAGGGATGAGCTCAAATATTATTTCTTGCAGGAATATTTTTCTCAAATCCCAGTTTATTTATATGCTTACCTTATTTGCTATGGCAACATGACATATTTGGCTTCATTCATTCCTCTATCATATTATTGCCTCATGGGATTGAAAGCGATAATTCACTTGATTTTATTAATCTTTACCAAAATATCCTTGATGGATGGATCCATAACTTACTCAACTTTGCATTATTAATAATTTGTATCAGCACTAAACTAATGTAAATAATCAATAAATATTTTCTTAAAATGAAAGAATACATTTCTGGGCATGAGAAGGACATAGTGGTGGGGAAAATGTGAAATCTTTAAAATAGGTAAAAAGCTTACAGTTTATCTTTACAATGGAATAATTGATGTTCAGCAGACCCTTGGGGTTATCTGATTTTACAGAGACTGTTCTATCATTGTTTTTAACTGGTCTGTTTTGAAATTTTTAGAGGTAGAAGTTAACTTGTGTGGGGCTGATGGTGATACAGAATATTCCTGTTCATAAAGATGCAAGTGAATTTTTTCTGGTAGAAATGCAAAAATGCTTTGATCCCATCCTCCCTGCCCTAAGAGATGAATCCAGACACTGCATTTCATTGTTCATTGGATATTAAGCAATTGTGTATCTATCTGTAATTTAATTTCAGTGTACTTGATTGTGTGCATGTTTTCAGATTTATTTTGCACATGTTTTAACATCTTATTTCTTCACTTATTAATGAGTTAAAATTTTGAAATACTTTTATTTTATAGTTGTAGGTATTTACTTTAAAAATTATTTAATAATAGTATATTGATAGAAATCATCTCTATGAAATATTATCCAATCCCATTGGATCATTTTCTATCTGCCAATTTTCTAGTTTTTAAAAATTTATTAAGAAAATGAACTTTGTACTTTCTCACTAAACAACAACCAATAAGAGATGATTTAATATTACATCCTTCCTTCCTTCCTTCTTTCTCTTTTTTGAATTATATTAACTTTATTTGAAAGAAACTTTGGGCTGATTTGTATTACCGGGCCATCATAGGGTTACTACTACTTTCTTTATTTGCTTTCATTCTTCACAGTTTTCTTTGTGTATGAATTGAGTCATTTGAGTGAGGCACTTTCTTTAATTCATCATTTTTATCATGTTAGTACTCTTATCCTTAAATCTTCTTGTTTTAGAGTATTTTAATATTTTATAATATTTTGGTAAGACTACATTTGGCCTAATTAGAAATGTGAAATCAGAAGGGATGATGGCAATGCTCAAACTTTACTTCAAATGATTTTACAGTCGTTTCAAGCAGAGGTCAAAGAAATAAACTATAACTCATTAGCCTGGGGCTATGGGTGATCTCTTGGCCATACTGGAAATTGGCAGCCCTTCTGTTTTTTGTCCTTAAGGATTTTGAGTATTAAACTAATTGTTAAATATACCAAGTAGACTGAGAGTAAAATAACAGGCTCTGCTGACATGTATAGAATAAAAAAGGCTATTAATTCCACAAAGAATCCCTTTTTGGTTAATATTTACAAGCAATCTCTGTGTCAGTAACTTGTGACATACCACAGAAAAATCTCTAAAGTATAGATGGTCTGAACTCTTTTGTTTCTTGTTACACAGAAATGGTTTTAATGATATATCAAGCAATTATATAAAAAGATCCTTTTGGGGAGAGAATAAAAACACTCTACATATTTTATTTATGGTGAGTGATATGCCTGTTATTTGGAGCATATAATTAGCTGCCTTCATATAAGCAGCATATTTACATATTAATATTTGAACCAACCTTCTTTTAAAAAGTAAAGTTTTGTTAAATTTTTTTCTTTAATGTTATTCTTCTCAATATTTAAATGTTGAAATTCCTTTTCATTTTGATTTCGTGGGGTAAATATCTCTTGTCTGATTCAAAATTCTGCTCTTAAAATTTATTGAGCACCTTTCTGAATTCAGTTGAATACCTGTGCTAGGCACTCCATAGAACAAAAGATACATAAACCGTGTTCTTGACTGCAAATATTTTGAGTGGATTATTTTGATAGATTAAATGATTGAAAATAAAAGTCAATATGTTATATAATAAATTAGCTTTGTCTGGAAGACTGTTGGGGACATAGTCGTCATAAAATGTTTATTCAAAGAGACAGAAGTAAAAGAAATGGAAATCTTTAGTAATATATGTCAGATAATGAAAAAAGAAACATTTCAATGATAAATAATTTCAGAAGCATCTCTTCATATGTCCCCAGCCATTAAATAAGTATGTCCTTCTTGGTGCTATCTTCATATTCTGAAGTGTTTCACATTTTGCATTCATCATTGTATGTAGCAACTTACATTTTTACTTTTCTGTCTGCCATGAGGTCCTTATGGTAGTGACTCTTGCACACATCTTTGTGTAATCATTGTCTAGCCCAGTGCCTGACGCATGGTGAGAGTTCACTAATGGTTTTCAATATGGAATAAAGAATGCTTTGGTTTTTGTCACATCTCAGACCAGTAGATCATGTTGCTAGTTGTTTAGCAATATTGGGATTATAGCTTGAATGAGATGTAAAAGTTCCTGGACTTACAAAGGAGATAATATTTTTTAAGCAAATCTTAGTGTATTACTTTTTCATTGCTGCAAAGGTAAATTACCAAACCTTAGCAGATTCAAACAATACCCATTTATTAGCTCACAGTTCGGTAGGTGAGAGGTCCAAGCAAGCTCAACAGAATTCTGCTTAGTGTCTTACAAGGCTCCAATCAAGGTGTCAGCTCGTGTAGGCTTTTAGCTAGAGGCTTAGGGAAGAATCTACTTCCAAGCTCATTCAGAATGTTGGCAGAATCCAGTTCCTTGTGGCCACAGTCTCCAGTTCTGTTTCCTTTGCTGTCAGATAGGAGCACACTCTGCTCATAGATGCCATCAACATTCTTGCCACCCACATTCTACATGGCCCTTCCATCTTCAAAGCTATAGCAGTGCATTGAGTCCTTCTTGCAGTTTAAATCCCCTGACTTCCCCTTCTACCACTACCTGGAGAAAACTCTATGCTTTTAAAGGTCTCGTGTGTTTGGATTAAGCCCAGTTGAATAATTTACTTTTTGCCACATTATCAGAGGAGTAACGTCATGGGATAAAAGTCATGAGTGCCATCTTAAATTTCTGTGTTCCACAGAGATGTACATGAACGGTTAGACAAGAACACATTTAAGAAAAAAGTGTGATAATTTAAACTATTACTTTTTATACTAAAGGATATATATTTATATTTAATATATATTAATGATATATAATTAACCAGTATATTATTAATATATTATATTAATATTGAATTTATATTTATATTATTTAATATTTATATTATTTAATATTTATATTGATATTGATATTAAATATACAGTATATTATAATAATCATAATAATATAATTATAATAATTATATAATCACTATAAATATATTAATATTATATTATTAATATAAGTCATATATATTAATTAATATATAATAATTTAATATATATTAATTTATATATAATTTATATATATTTAATATATTTAATATATATATTTAATTTATAAGGGATTCTTCCCCAAAGGCCAGCAAATTTTACAATTCAAAATTACTTACATCCTTTAAAGTAAAATTAAAATTTGTGAGTAGGTTGTGCTATGTACTGGATGTTTATGTACCCTCCCCCCCCAAATTCATATATTGAGGCCCTAATCCCCAGTGTGATGGATTTGGAGGTGCGCTTTGTGAGGTAATTAGGTCATGAAGTTGTAGCCTTCATGAGCAGGATTAGTGCCCTTATAAAAAGAGGCACAAGAGAGGTAATCTTTCTGTGCCATGTGAGGCTAAAGTAAGAAGGCTGATCTTCAATGCTCCAGCCTTTAGAACTATGAGAAATAAATATTTCTTGTTTAATCCATCCAGTATTCTTGTTATAGCAGCCTAGGCTGACTAAGACAGGTTGGAAAGATGAAATGTGAAATCTTCTCATAAGATCTGAAGATACTGTTTATGCCTTTTTGTCCAATCATTCCAACTGGTTTGACTTGCACATTTAGTCAATTCCTGGGTTAGAAATGTTCAAACAATACATTGAGCATATGAAACCTTAGGATGTAGATTCTTTCTTCATAAAGAAAGAATAAACTTACTGAATCCTAGAAGTTCTTTTCTTTTACATTAGTGTGAGCATTTCCTTTTTGTGAAACATATTCACATGCATATATTGAAGTACATTTTTTGAGAGTTATTTATGGTAGAATCAACATGAATTTAAAGTTCATTTATGTTTCAAATTATTTTGTTTGATTTCTTAATTGCATATTTCTGAGGGCCATCAGCAAACATGAAAGTCCCTTTGGCACAAAGAAATATTATAAATATATACACATACGGACATGTTTATAGGTCCACTATTACAATGTGGTGACAGTTCATTATACTGTCATTCTGGGAATCCCACAGGTAAAGCCGAGCATGTGATTTTGTTGCAAGTCCCAGTGTCTATTACTTTGCTTACAAAATAAAGAAGGTGGTTCAGAAATATGCTATATCCCAGTCTCTTTTTTTCAATGGTGGACTTAAGTTTTTGTAAGAAAATTTTACAAAATTATCTAAAAATTTTCAAATATCAAAAGAGATTTTCCAGACAATGTTTGGTGGGATTCAAAAAATCAGAACTACTTTCCAATTAAGTACAGGGAATACTTAAGCATAATACCTGTTATATGAACTGTCTAGTAGGAGTAAAATAGGTTTTAATGTTAAAAACACCACAATAAACATGGCTTGAATTTTGGCTCTTCATCCGTCATTAATGCTGTGATATCTGAAAAGTTCTTAACTTCTGTGGTCTTTAATTTTCTCCTCTGTCAAATAAAAATAATAATACCAGCCTTATAGTGTTATTTGTAGGATAAAGTATTGCATACAAAATGCTCCAAGTAGTACAAAGCTTTACAACTGGTGGTAAATATCACCACAAAACAATATCAATTATTTTTCCTTTTTTTAAAGATTTATTTATTTTAGAGAGAGAGAGCACAAGTGGGAAGGGCAAAGGGAGAGAGAGAGAGAATCTCAAGCAGGCTCCACGCTCAGAGCGGAGCCTGACATGGGGCTTGATTTCATGACCCTGAGATCAAGGACCTGAGCTGAAACCAAGAGTCAGACACTTAACCAACTGGGCCGCCCAGGAACCCCTGTTTTACCTTTTATAGTGTTCATGGAGAATATGAGAGGAAATAACAAAAATATTTTTTAACTCCTGAACTGAAAGAAAATAAAAGCAACTTTTTCAACATAAGGAAAATAATGATATTGTCCATGAACTCTAAGGCAGTATATATAATCCATATCAAAGAGGACAAATAAATTAGAATATGAGGCATATTGTCTGTAAATGAAGGTCTTGAATCATCAAACTCCAAGAAGCTGGCCATATTTCCAAAGGTGGGGGTGGGTGTAGAGGTAGGGGCAGGAGGTAAGAAAGAATACACTTGGGTCTGTAAATGTCTTCTTTGGACCTGTGTATTTATTTACATAAGAGAGAATATGGTCACCTTATCTAGGTTTTTTCTTAAAGTCTAATCTGTTTCACAGAGGAATAGTGTATTTCTTTCTCTTTGGAAGGATCATACTCAGCCTGGTCAGTGTGTTAAATAACTTAGTTCCTAACAGCTGTGTCATCCTTCACTCTTCAAACCAAGTGGCAAAGAGGGAGGAAAACAGATGAAATCTTGTAGCAGCCCTGACTCAGGCAGCATGCTCTCAGTTCTGTTTGCTCAGGTCCGCAGGAGGGTACATGAGTTTTAACCAGGAGAAATGTAGTAAACAGAATAAAAAGACCATGAGTAAGTGAAGTGGCAAGAACAATGAGGGAAAACTTTTTTACTGTGTGGTTGTTTACTGAATGAAGACCTGAGTTTGTTCTATCTGATGCTTCCTCACTTCTTAAGAACACAGGGATAATTATGAATCTGATACCTTCAAAGGAGGCAAGAACAGATTTGGACAGTAGTATAGTTATTGCTTTCTTCTACCTGGATGTCTCACTACTTATCTAGGGTTGAAACCGATGGCTGTGGAGTTGTGCTTTAGGGCTGGAATCTCAGCTGTGATTTTTTTTTTAAGTCCTTTCATGATTTGATTTTTTCTTATATACCAATGTATTTGCAGTTTTACTGAATTTTATTTTTAGCGAGTGGGGTAGTGTTATCTTCCCATTTTTTTGATTAAGTCGGTTCAGCTATGGTGCTATTCAATAGGTATCTTCAATATTATTATATTATAATTATTTTTAATCACATTTAAAGCTTGGATTTGGACTTGTACCTTCATCTTCTATATTATGTATATTCCGTTATTTAGACTTTGGGAACCTTCTTTGGTTTTAGGCATGAATGTCTACTTTGCAGATTGACTCCATTGACTATTGTCTATTTTGGGTCTGTAGTTTAATTTAGAATTGTGTTAAACTGATGATTTATATTTGACATTATTTTACATTATTTTGAAGTAAATTATTTAATTTTTGAATTCTGGAATTTTGAGCATTTACTGTAATTTGTAATATAACTGATGTGAAATACTTGAATATAGATGACAAGAAAAATAAAACAAAACCCAAACCAATCAAAACAAAGAGATATGGGGCACAGATCACTACATCACTCTGAATTAAAAGGAATTAATTCTAACTCTATTAAGAGATTTCTCCATATTTATTTCAATCAATACAGATAAAAAATCCTCTTCATTTGATCTTTCAAATATTTTTACGGTCTATATATCTTTTTCTTGTATATTTGGATCTATTTTTTTCATGACCTACTGTGAAATTTTTATTTCTTAAAAGCACAAGAATATAAAAACTGAGAGACATTAAGCTTTTAGAAATAAGTTTCACAAAGTTGATGTACTATATGTCCATCGTATGTGCTATATCTTGATTTTTGTTTGTTTTAGTTTATGTTTAAAGCTATAGCATTCCAAACTCAGACTGTCATATGTTTGAATGATTGACCATTAAGTAACATTAGCAGTGGCAACCTGTTAAAGCAGAAGGTACTAGACTATAATCCAAAGATCGTGGCTCAAAGTCCCAACCAAACCAGGGTGACCTGGGGAAGGCTATATCTTTGTCCTCAACTATCTCATTTCCAAATGTAGATAATGATGTATGCTCTATATCACATGGTAGACGTGAGGGACAAGTGAAATAATAGTGTACATGCATTTTGCAAACTGTAAAGCTCTGTGTAGATACTAGTAATTATTAGCAATAGTTTGGCTAAGTATCTTCTGTGCATTGAATATCATGGCTGTTGAGAAAACTGGCTTCTAAATAAGAACTAGCCAATAGTCTGACCAAAGAACTCACAATCGGAAATATATATATATATATATTTTTACCATTTTGAATCCACATGCAGCTAAAAATGTACTAAAAGCCTGAACAATTAACAGGAGGCTCAACATATGGGATCACATTCCTTTTTCTAAATATCACAGTTAAAGTTTCATTCTCTTTTCTAGGTTTCTTAGCTGATTCATCAAAAACATACTCATATAATCATTTAATTACTCATCTCAAATTACATTCAATAAAATATTTAGTCTATTAAAAATTATCTCTACTATATCTGTAAATAAATCAAGATTTCTTTGGTGGTGGTTGTTATAATAGTGACTAGTTGATCTTCACTATGGCAGTGAATGCTTCTTGACCCAGGATATCTAACTAGGTAGAAATAAATCTCCAATATCTCCCAAGAAGCTGTGGGTATGAAGGAAGTAATATCTGTGAAATCAGTTTAGCTAGACCCTTGTGATAAAAAGCATTTTTTAAATATTAGAAGGATAATGAAAGTACAAGAAGCTATACTTCATTTCAAAACAATAGAACATTCCCTCAGTTAAATAAATGTTTAGATTTTTTTGGCCAGCAAAATTGAATATAGGAACATAAGCCATTTTAAATCAAACTTTCACTCAGACGTAAGTTATGTTTGAATCCTCGTTATTGTCAATGAGTTCAATGATCACAAACACCAAATTGTGATAGGATGCGTGATGAAGAACTTGTCTTATAGTTTGTGATACTGGCTGATACATATAGGAAAGTGTTAAAAAGTTATAAAACAAAACCTTAATCATACAATTATTAAGCTATCTCTATTAAAAGAAGATACTATATGAATTAAGACTATAATCAGGACCTTTTTTGATGGGCTTTTCCTTAATGTTTTTCCAGTGTTCATGCATATTTTAATCACACATTGTGTTTGTATGTTCATAGTCATTCAGAGATTTACTCATCTATAATATTTGTCCATGTATGCTTTTTCTCCATCCACTAATGTGAAACCTTTATATGACACTCAAAATTATATTTGAGCAGGGGATTTTATATTTGTTTAATAATGCAATAGAAAACAAAATCTCATGGCTTTGTATTAATTATTTCTGTGTATGAATTTCTAGTAGAGATATGCCTATGTTAAAAATGTCCCTTTCATTTTTGAATTATAGGTCATAGTAGTTAAAAGACTCAGGTTTGCCTGAAGAATGCCAATATTAGACAATTTGATCAGATTTGCACTATTGTGTTTAATACATTTCTCAGTATGTACACTGTGCTATTGGGAAAAAGCTCATGAGATATTTAGTAAATTAACAGAATGAATTAGTCAATTTCCTAATATGCGTTTGTCTACAAGATAAAAAATTCTTTCTACAGGTGACAAGCATTGGTTCTCTAGCCTAAGATTTGATTTTCTTGTCACAAAGAAAGAAATAACTACAGTTGAGAGAATGCTTCTTTATAAGCACCCTTGTAAGGAAATGAGAGGTATGAAAATGCAGGAAGGAATATGTTCTAGAAATCCCGAGTGAGTCATTCTATTATTTTTCTGAAATTCAGCCAGCATTGCTGTGATAGGTTCAGTGCTTTTGTCCCATAAATATGTCCTATTCGTGATAAGCACCATGAAGTTCTCTACATCAAGTGCTTCTTACTAAATCCAATAAAATGAACCTCTTTGCTTTCCATAATATTATTGTGTCACTGAAGGCAACTCTTTTTATAACCATTTTATATATTTTCTTCATTTGAAGTTTTTGTAAACTTTTTAGCTGCCATTATTGGTATTGTATAATTTATCCCAGAGAGAAAGCAAGTCTTCTCGAGTGTCTCACCATGTAATATAGCCACTCGGACCCAAAGAATTGTGGATGTTCACAATAAGAACAAACTGTGACTTGGAACCTGTGTGGCAAAAATGTCTGAAATTTATGGAAACCCAAAGAAAGAGACAATAATGTTGGTACTCTACAGAACTCTGGCCTAAAATAGGGTTGGAAGCTTTCACATGAAAACAAAATGCTACCATTTCTATATCCATACATAGCTTAACTATTCTGTGTTTACAACTACTTCTATATTTGGAAAAAAATAAATGGCAATATATACTCAGCATAATAACTTGGTGGAATTGCATTTATGGTTGCAGTCATAAATAACACAATTTGAGTTATAAAATATTTTTTAATTTTTTTATATTTTTTATTTAATTTTCCACGATATTGTGTATGAGTTACCACAAAGGTCAAATTTTCTGGTAACTATATTTTGAATGCCATAAAAAGTGTGGTTATAGTTTAATAAGACTAAAATACTAGGATTTGATAAAGTATAATTAAATTTTTAAATGATTGTATATCTTGAAGTTTTCCTCTAAAAGTATTTCCTTTAATAAATGGATTTTTTAGTTACCTTAAATCTTACATATTCAACTTAGAAGAAATAGAAATAATTACTTCTTTAAGACCAGTTGAGTCCTCATGAAAAAATATAACTTCTGACAAAACAGAATTAGGATCAAAATACTTTGACCAGAAATGTTATTTTTATTTTACTTTTTAAAATTTTAAAATTTTTTTAGTAAGAGAAAGAGAGAATTAACAGGGAGGGGCAGAGGGAGAGAGAGAGAGAATCTTAAGCAGGTTCCATGCTCAACACAGAGCCCTGTGTGGGGCTTGATCTCACGACCCGGAGATCATGACCTGAGTGGAAATCAAGCGCTCAACCGACTGAGCCACCCAGGTGCCCAAGAAATGTTATTTTTAAACATCTTTGTAAATTACTTCTATCTCTCTTCTCACCCCAGTATCCTCCTCCAAACTCCTCCATTTGACATGTAGCATCGCTTAAGTATCCAAGAAAATTGGCAGTTTTTGATCACAGTTCCAGTGGAGGTGATGGGCAAGGATTGCAGACTTTG
This sequence comes from Halichoerus grypus, assembly GCF_964656455.1. NCBI lineage: Eukaryota > Metazoa > Chordata > Mammalia > Carnivora > Phocidae > Halichoerus > Halichoerus grypus. The sequence goes on from NC_135716.1 coordinate 54,738,416, forward strand.
ATGAATAATGGAGATTTTTTTATTTCTTTCACTTTCAGAAATAAGTGTAGATAAGATTGTAGAGGGATTAGATTACCAAAAAAGAAAACTAACAGAAATTGATATATGGACTTAGGTAGATTTAAATAAAAGATTCTAATTAACATTTGTTTATATCTATTTATTTACATTTAAAGGAAATTAGCGAGCACATTTTCCCTGCTAAGAATAACCTGTACCATAAAAATTCAACATAATTTTCCACTTATTTTAAAAATATTTGAAGGAAATAATATTTAAATAAATTAGATCCATACATTTTTTACACATGTGGAACAGACAATGTGTTGGAGTAGAGCAAGGCTTAAGAATGGTAAAAGGATTGACAATAATACATGTGACAGATGATGAATCTGAACCAGGGCTCTAGTTGGACGGGTGGAAAAGAGAAGGTAGATTGAGAAATTTTTAAGAAAAGTTTGGCCTAACTTGGTATTTAATTGAATGCAAGGGGTGTGAGTAATTAAGGAGACTAACATTACTCCCAGGAGTATCACTTGGGCAGGGGCATGGTAACTGATGCACCGAGTATGCAGAATGTATTATGGAGAAGTGTCTTAGGGAGAGACCATGATTTTTGCTGAGGTGTGTTGACTTTTTGGATGTCTAACAGGTAAGGAATCACACACTCTGCAAACTGCTAATCCGTTGAGATATTTTTCTTAAGAATATCTTAGCAAGCTTCAGAGACGTGGGAACTTTCTTTAGGGGACAAAGCTACATGGACACTGTTGAAGTCATGCTGAAGTGAATAGTATATGATTTAAAGTCAAAATATCATTTAAATTGTTCTTTCCCAGAAAAAAAGAAGAAGAAGAATGTAGCAGGAGGGGAAGAATGAGGGGGGGGAATCGGAGGGGGAGACGAACCATGAGAGACGATGGACTCTGAAAAACAAACTGAGGGTTCTAGAGGGGAGGGGGTTGGGAGGATGGGTTAGCCTGGTGATGGGTATTGAGGAGGGCACGTTCTGCATGGAGCACTGGGTGTTATGCACAAACAATGAATCATGGAACACTATATCTAAAACTAATGATGTAATGTATGGGGATTAACATAACAATAAAAAAAATTAAAATCTTAAAAAAAAAAAAATTGTTCTTTCCCGTTTCCCTGCAATGTGACTTCAGCAAACTGAATCCCCGAGTCTCTGTCACCTCCCAGGATTATTGTGAGGACCAAGTTAATGAACATGTCAAAATGGTTTCTAACATGTAGCAAATGCTAAATTGTGTTAGTCCTTCCTTTTTTATTTTATTTTTTTTTTTTAAGATTTTTTTTTTTTTATTTATTTATTTGAGAGAGCGAGAATGAGAGAGAGAGAGAGCGCATATGAGAGGGAGGAGGGTCAGAGGGAGAAGCAGACTCCCTGCTGAGCAGGAAGCCCGATGCGGGACTCGATCCCGGGACTCCAGGATCATGACCTGAGCCGAAGGCAGTTGCTTAACCAACTGAGCCACCCAGGCGCCCAGTCCTTCCTTTTTTATTGAAAGGACCCTATTATTCTTCCAATAGTCTTTGCCATTCCTCTTCTCCTCTCTTTGTATTACCACCACTTAAATCATTCTAAATGGTATCTTGGCCTCTCCCCATTTACACAATTGATTCACTCAGCAATTGTGTTTTGCAAGCCCTGCAGTGAATCAATTGCTGCTTTAGACACTTGGTATATAGCAGTGATGTTTCCAATTAATCTTCCATACTGATATAATAGTTATTGTTTTAAAATTCAGAATTAATTTTGTTACATAATGGATAAAATGTTTCTTCTGTCTTCACAGTGTCTACCTGTTCAGATCTAAATTCCCTAATCAGGAGTACGAAGACTTTCATAAAATCTGTCTCTAGTCTTCCCGACTGACCTCATCTACAGCTTATCCCCAAATCTCCAGGTATCCTTTCCAAACCCCCAGGTGTTCTATCCTCTAGCATCACACGTCACCTCACAGAACTTATCTCTTATGAACACCATTTCTTCTGCTGAGTATTCTTGCTATTTTACGGTGTTTCTTACATTTAAAAGATCTGAGATGCCATCCTGGTATTAGAATATATCTATTTGGTCCTCAAAATTTACTAGTTCTTTTTAGTGGTCCATAACTTCCACTTTTTACTAGGCATGATTATTTATTTTAGATGTGAGTCCCCAGACCTCTTTAGGCGAAGCTCTCATAGCATAATGTACTCCCCTGTAAAACTTAATATTGAGCTGCTGGTCTGAACACAGGCTCTCTGCTGGCAGCCAAGTCCCAGAGAGAAAAAAAGAGCTGAAGGCACAGACTTTATATCAAAATCACCAATTAATTATGATATTTTTTCTTTCCAGGGAATGTATTATGCTAATGGATGTTTCTCCATTTGGAAATAGGAATGGTGGGTGAATAAGCATTTGCTGCTGTCCCCAAAGTTTGTTCAGTTGTAGGTATCTATAGAAGTGAAGATGTTTAGTAGGCACTCAGAAATGCTTGCCTGGACCTCAAAAGAGCTAGAACCTGGAGTAAAAGGAGCTAGTGAAAGAAAGAGAAAACGGAACATTTACGAGAACCCAAAGAGCGTAGCATCATAGAAATTGAGGGAGATTTCAAAAAGAAACATGATCAGAAGTACTAAATACTTGGTAAATGACAAAGGATTTTGAGGATCAGGAAGACCTGGGCATGACAATAGTAGGGATAACTGGAGAAAAAGAAAGTGGCATTGCAAGAGAAAGAAGGAAAAATACATAAATCCGACATTGACAGGAAACGGGAAAAGGTGGGAAGGTTGGAGGAGGGGGGCAGGACATCTTGTTTGGGGGCGATGGTTGTTAGGTAGCCTTGAAGGCTTCAAGGTTTCCCGAAGGTCACTTAAAAAAATGATCCAATATACAAGTGTCATGCTCAGCAACCGCTGCGTAAGTGTGTACTTACTTTACTTTTTTCTTTTCTCTTCTTTCTTTAATCCATCTTTATCTTTTAATGCAGAACAACAAAAAAAAGCCTTTATTTCTGAATTGCCACAGCCTTTGCCCCTGAAAATCTCTATGCTCTGAAGAATTATGTAAGGCTTTAGTCAAACATCTGCTTTTTATTTATCTTTGTTTATTTAAGTCCCCACTTTATTATTTTATAAACAGTAGCACAGATAACGAAATTATGGATGGTTATTTTTGTTGGAGAAGAGTTAAACAGTGCTCAGCAAGAATAAAAAATTTTAGCTGTCAGGAAAAGTTTCAAATTCTCCTCTTTTGAGAAAAGACTGGGTAATTTTCATTTACTCGAGCAGAAAACATGTTTTCTCCAATTTTTACTTATACATGAAGGCAGTAGAAGGTTGCCAAGGGCTTTGTAAGCATGTGATAGTGCAGATTTGGTGGAAGCAAAATGGAGAGAACACTTCTGTGCTGAAATATAGAGGAGCACTTAAGACTGTAATGGGACCGTGCTTCTATCTGGTAATGTTTAAAGGCTGGTAGGGATATACTGGACTTTCCAGATTAAAGTAATTACACTACCATTTTAGGATTTTCAACATACATGCTCGGGCTGTTAAGAAACAAAAATCAGCTGAGTAAATTTTAAAGATCTTTTTGACTTTATTCAGTAATTCATGAATCAGGCAGCATCCAATGTAGCAGATAGAAGGAAGCTCCGAGGAGCTGTACAAAATGAGAGACTTATAGGCAGAAGGGAGTGGGAACAAGGAAGTTAGACTAGACAAAAAGGAGATTGGTTATGGCAAGGTCACTTTCCTTTAGTGGATGTCAGGGGTCTATCAGGCAGATGACTAACTAGTGCTGATCAGGGGATTCCGGTTGACTGGTTTAAGATTCCATTTCTGGGAGAGCCAAAAGTCTCAGTTTAGTGACTTAGCATAAGTGACTCCATTTTGGGCCTGTTGTTGTCTTGCCTTTTTTTTTTTTTAAGATTTTATTTATTTATTTGACAGAGACAGAGACAGTGAGAGTGGGAACACGAGCAGGAAGAGTGGGAAAGGGAGAAGCAGGCTTCCTACTGAGCAGGGAGCCTGAAGCGGGGCTCGATTCCAGGACCCTGGGATCATGACCTGAGCCGAGGCAGGTGCTTAACGACTGGGCCACCCAGGCGCCCCTGTCATCTTGTTTTTAATAGGGTACATTGTTTTCCCAACTCCTATAGTTTCCATGAGGAAGGCTATTCTCTAATAATTCCTGGTTCTCAGCTGCATTGCTAGTCCTTTCAAGGAGGTGGATAAATGACCTAAATGATGAGTTTGGGAGAGGAATTAGCATGTGTGGCTCAGCTATTTGCTCCTGCTTTTTTCTGGGAGCTCATTCATGCCGTAAGTTTTATAGGTGAGACCACCACATAATCTGTCAGGCTTTCTCTTTCTGGGACTAAGTGAACACATCAGTTTAATACTGAGACTCAGGATTAAAAAGACCATTGTTACTGCACACTTAGAATATATCCTCAAATTTAGCATTTTTTTTTTTTTTAGTATTAAAGGTAAAACTTTGTTATTATCTACCGACATGTTTTTCTCTGTTAATGAACTCAAAACTCACACAGAGAGATATCTGTTGTCAGTTGAGGATTGAGAAGATCAATTAACATCCTTCACTAGAAAATGTCTTGATGATAAAGTAGACAGTTGATATTTATATGGTACTTACAATGATCTTCACACTGTGATTTCACAGTACTTTGCTCCGTATCTCTAGTATATAATTTATCACATTGTTAAAATGGCTAGCTTATTTATTTCTTATTCATCTCTATGTCTAGTTCTTAGTTCACTGACTGGCACATAATACGTGCTTAATAATTATTTGTGGAACATATAAATGAATGGAATTCAAAAGATCTTTAAGGAATATCAATTTCATTCTCTTTTCTGTAACTTGAATTTAAAAATAACCAAAAAAGAAAAATAAAAAAAAATCCAAATATGAAACCTGATATCTGACTAAAAATTATAACACTGAACATTTGGGGATTCTTCCACAACATTTATCATATTATGAAGGACAAAACACTCCATATTTTATGACTGATTTGTAATTTTACAAGCATTAGGTGTGAATCTGAATTTTAAAAAGGGTCATTTAAATTAGATATAATGATCATGAAGTAGCAGAGGTAGAAAACCATGCTATTAATCCCAAAATAGAAAAAAAATGACAGGCAAATCAGAGGCAGCAAGATGTAGACCTTAGTAAAATTATTATTATCATTATTGTTACTATTCTTGTAAATAAATGCTATCACCAGATGTAATCAGATTTATTATAGTTTAGGAGTTGACTCAGGCTTAGAACTAAACAGTAACCACGGAAATTATGGATAAAATGAAATTAGAACTAAAACTACAAAACCTGCAATGATTTAAAAGACAAATGGGTACAAAGTATTACATCCCTGAGTTTAAGTCAGGTAGTTTAAAACCTTCAAAGAACTAAGTGGCTTTTCAATGGAAGCGGCACACACCTCCCCGTACAGTTTTTGAATGATCAGAACCTGCATTTTCACAAAAGAACTTGGGAGCTATGTAGTTGAAGAAACTTGATTTGAAAATTTTTGATGAGATTAAAAAGGATTTTTCACATTATTCAAATATGAAGTCATGAGTTCATTCAAGTCACCTTTGAGGTTAATGTGTATGTTAGTTTCTCAATCAGTTATTATTACATTTCAGGGGACACAGTTCTGATGTATATTAAACACACCCTTTCCTAAAACCAACGTGGAAAATAAGGGGGTTACCATTAATATGACTAAGAGTTATTGAAGCCATGGAGTCTCATTGCAAATATATTTTTCTTTGCAAAATGTATTAACTGATGGGGCCATTCACAATTCACACGGCTAGTATTTGCTCTCGATGACTTGATGAATATTTTCTTTTAAATTTTTTTATTGTTATGTTAATCCCCATACATTTGTTTTTCAGAGTCCATCGTCTCTCATGGTTCGTCTACCCCTCTGATTTCCCCCCATTCATTCTTCCCCTCCTACTATCTTCTTTTTTTTTTTTCCTTAACACATACTGCATTATTTGTTTCAGAGGTACAGATCTGAGATTCAACAGTCTTGCACAATTCACGGCACTTACCAGAGCACATACCCTCCCCAGTGTCTATCACCCAGTCACCCCATCCCTCCCACCCCACCCCCCACTCCAGCAACCCTCAGTTTGTTTCCTGAGATTAAGAATTCCTCATATCAGTGAAGTCATATGATACATGTCTTTCTCTGACTTATTTCGCTCAGCATAATACCCTCCAGTTCGATCCACGTCGTTGCAAATGGCAAGATCTCATTCCTTTTGATGGCTGCATAATATTCCATTGTATATATATACCGCTTCTTCTTTATCCATTCATCTGTTGATGGACATCTTGGCTCTTTCCACAGTTTGGCTATTGTGGACATTGCTGCTATGAACATTGGGGTGCACGTACCCTTTCGGATCCCTACTCTTGTATCTTTGGGGTAAATACCCAGTAGTGCAATTGCTGGGTCGTAGGGTAGCTCTATTTTCAACTTTTTGAGGAACCCCCATACTGTTTTCCAGAGTGGCTGCACCAGTTTGCATTCCCACCAACAGTGTAGGAGGGTTCCCCTTTCTCCGCATCCCCGCCAACATCTGTCATTTCCTGACTTGTTAATTTTAGCCATTCTGACTGGTGTGAGGTGGTATCTCATTGAGGTTTTGATTTGGATTTCCCTGATGCCAAGCGATATTGAGCACTTTTTCATGTGTCTGCTGGCCATTTGGATGTCTTCTTTGGAAAAATGTCTTTTCATGTCTTCTGCCCATTTCTTGATTGGATTCTTTGTTCTTTGGGTGTTGAGTTTGATAAGTTCTTTATAGATTTTGGATACTAGCCCTTTATCTGATATGTCATTTGCAAATATCTTCTCCCATTCTGTCGGTTGTCTTTTGGTTTTGTTGACTGTTTCTTTTGCTCTGCAAAAGCTTTTTATCTTGATGTAGTCCCAATAGTTCATTTTTGCCCTTGCTTCCCTTGCCTTTGGCGATGTTTGTAGGAAGAAGTTGCTGCGGCTGAGGTCGAAGAGGTTGCTGCCTGTGTTCTCCTTTAGGATTTTGATGGACTCCTGTCTCACATTGAGGTCTTTCAACCATTTGGAGTCTATTTTTGTGTGTGGTGTAAGGAAATGGTCCAGTTTCATTCTGCATGTGGCTATCCAATTTTCCCAACACCATTTGTTGAAGAGACTGTCTTTTTTCCATTGGACATTCTTTCCTGCTTTGTCAAAGATTAGTTGACCATAGAGTTGAGGGTCCATTTCTGGGCTCTCTATCCTGTTCCATTGATCTTTGTGTCTGTTTTTGTGCCAGTGCCATACTGTCTTGATGATGACAGCTTTGTAATAGAGCTGAAAGTCCGGAATTGTGATGCCGCCAGCTTTGCTTTTCTTTTTCAACATTCCTCTGGCTATTCAGGGTCTTTTCTGGTTCCATACAAATTTTAGGATTATTTGTTCCACTTCTTTGAAAAAAGTGGATGGTATTTTGTTGGGGATTGCATTGAATGTGTAGATTGCTCTAGGTAGCATTGACATCTTCACAATATTTGTTCTTCCAATCCATGAGCATGGAACGTTTTTCCATTTCTTTGTGTCTTCCTCAATTTCTTTCATGAGTATTTTATAGTTTTCTGAGTACAGATCCTTTGCCTCTTTGGTTAGATTTATGCCTAGGTATCTTATGGTTTTGGATGCAATTGTAAATGGGATCGACTCCTTAATTTCTCTTTCTTCTGTCTTGTTGTTGGTGTATAGGAATGCCACTGACTTCTGTGCATTGACTTTATATCCTGCCACTTGACTGAATTCCTGTATGAGTTCTAGCAGTTTTGGGGTGGAGTCTTTGGGGTTTTCCACATAAAGTATCATATCATCTGCAAAGAGTGAGAGTTTGACTTCTTCTTTGCCGATTCGGATGCCTTTTATTTCTTTTTGTTGTCTGATTGCTGTGGCTAGGACTTCTAATACTATGTTGAATAGCAGTGGTGATAGTGGACATCCCTGCCGCGTTCCTGACCTTAGTGGGAAAGCTCTGTTTTTCCCCACTAAGAATGATATTCGCTGTAGGTTTTTCATAGATGGCTTTTATGATATTGAGGTATGTACCCTCTATGCCTATACTCTGAAGAGTTTTGATCAAGAAAGGATGCTGTACTTTGTCAAATGCTTTTTCTGCATCTATTGAGAGGATCATATGATTCTTGTTCTTTCTTTTGTTAATGTATTGTATCATGTTGATTGATTTGCAGATGTTGAACCAACCTTGCAGCCCAGGGATAAATCCCACTTGGTCGTGGTGAATAATCCTTTTAATGTACTGTTGGATCCTATTGGCTAGTATTTTGGTGAGAATTTTTGCATCCATGTTCATCAGGGATATTGGTCTGTAGTTCTCCTTTTTGATGGGTTCTATGTCTGGTTTTGGGATCAAGGTAATGGTGGCCTCATAAAATGAGTTTGGAAGTTTTCCTTCCATTTCTATTTTTTGGAACAGTTTCAGAAGAATAGGTATTAATTCTTCTTGAAATGTTTGGTAGAATTCCCCTGGGAAGCCATCTGGCCCTGGGCTTTTGTTTTTTGGGAGATTTTTGATGACTGCTTCAATTTCCTTAGTGGTTATAGGTCTGTTCAGGTTTTCTATTTCTTCCTGGTTCAGTTTTGGTAGTTGATACATCTCTAGGAATGCATCCATTCCTTCCAGGTTATCTAATTTGCTGGCATAGAGTTGCTCATAATATGTTCTTATAATTGTTTGTATTTCTTTGTTGTTGGTTGTGATCTCTCCTCTTTCATTCATGATTTTGTTGATTTGGGTCATTTCTCTTTTCTTTTTGATAAGTCTAGCCAGGGGTTTATCAATCTTGTTAATTCTTTCAAAGAACCAGCTCCCAGTTTCATTGATCTGTTCTACTGTTCTTTTGGTTTCTATTTCATTGATTTCTGCTCTGATCTTTATTATTTCTCTTCTCCTTCTGGGTTTAGGCTTTATTTGCTATTCTTTCTCCAGCTCCTTTAGGTGTAGGGTTAGGTTGTGTACTTGAGACCTTTCCTGTTTCTTGAGAAAGGCTTGTATTGCTCTATACTTTCCTCTTAGGACGGCCTTTGCTGCATCCCAAAGATTTTGAATAGTTGTGTTTTCATTTTCATTGGTTTCCATGAATTTTTTAAATTCTTCTTTAATTTCCTGGTTGACCCATTCATTCTTTAGTAGGCTGCTCTTTTCGCCTCCATGTATTTGAGTTCTTTCCGACTTTCCTCTTGTGATTGAGTTCTACTTTCAAAGCGCTGTGGTCTGAAAATAGGCAGGGAATGATCCCAATCTTTTGGTACCAGTTGAGACCTGATTTATGACCTAGGATGTGATCGATTTTGGAGAATGTTCCATGGGCACTAGAGAAGAATGTGTATTCCATTGCTTTGGGATGGAATGTTCTGAATATGTCTGTGAAGTCCATTTGGTCCAGTGTGTCATTTAAGGTCTTTATTTCCTTGTTGATCTTTTGCTTAGACAATCTGTCCATTTCAGTGAGGGGGGTGTTAAAGTCCCCCACTATTATTATATTGTTGTCAATGTGTTTCTTTGCTTTTGTTATTAATTGCCTTATATAATTGGCTGCTCCCATGTTAGGGGCATTGATATTTACAATTGTTAGATCTTCTTGTTGGATAGACCCTTTAAGTAGGATATAGTGTCCTTCCTCATCTCTTACTACAGTCTTTGGTTTAAAATCTAATTTGTCTGATATAAGGATTGCCACCCCAGCTTTCTTTTGGTGTCCATTAGCATGGTAAATGGTTTTCCACCCCCTCACTTTCAATCTGGGGGTGTCTTTGGGTCTAAAATGAGTCTCTTGCAGACAGCATATCAATGAGTCTTGTTTTTTAATCCAATCTGATAGCCTGTGTCTTTTGATTGGGGCATTTAGCCCATTTACATTCAGGGTAACTATTGAAAGATAGGAATTTAGTGCCATTGTATTGCCTATAAGGTGACTGTTACTGTATATTGTCTGTGTTCCTTTCTGGTCTATGTTGCTTTTAGGCTCTCTGCTTAGAGCACCCCTTTCAATATTTCTTGTAGGGCTGGTTTTGTGTTTGCAAATTCCTTTAGTTTTTGTTTGTCCTGGAAGCTTTTTATCTCTCCTTCTATTTTCAATGACAGCCTAGCTGGATATAGTATTCTTGGCTGCATATTTTTCTCATTTAGTGCTCTGAATATACCCTGCCAGTCCTTTCTGGCCTGCCAGGTCTCTGCGGATAGGTCTGTTGCCAATCTAATGTTTCTACCATTGTAGGTTACAGACCTCTTCTCCCGAGCTGCTTTCAGGATTTTCTCTTTGTCTCTGAGGCTCGTAAGTTTTACTATTAGATGTCGGGGTGTTGACCTATTTTTATTGATTTTCAGAGGGGTTTTCTGTGCTTCCTGGGTTTTGATGCCTGTTTCCTTCCCCAAATTAGGGAAGTTCTCTGCTATAATTTGCTCCAGTATACCTTCTGCCCCTCTCTCTCTTTCTTCTTCTTCTGGGATCCCAATTATTCTAATGTTGTTTCGTCTTATGGTATCGCTTATCTCTCGAATTCTGCCCTTGTGATCCAGTAGTTGTTTATCTCTCTTTTTCTCAGCTTCTTTATTTTCCATCATTTGGTCTTCTATCTCACTGATTCTCTCTTCTGCCTCATTTATCCTAGCAGTTAGTGCCCCCATATTTGATTGCACCTCATTAATAGCCTTTTTGATTTCTACTTGGTTAGATTTTAGTTCTTTTACTTCTCCAGAAAGAGTTTCTCTAATAACTTCCATGCTTTTTTCAAGCCCAGCTAGTATCTTTAAAGTGATGATTCTGAACTCTAGATCTGACATCGTACTAATGTCCGTATTGAGTAGGTCCCTGGCAGTCGGTACTACCTCTTGTTCTTTTTGTTGAGGTGATTTTTTCCGTCTTGTCATTTTGTCCAGAGGAGAATAGATTAATGAGAGAACAAAATGCTAGCAGGGTAACAACGTCCCCAGAAAATATACTCTAAACAAATCAGAAAAGACCTGAAGCAGTGGGAAAAGAAAGGGAAAGAGAGAAAAAAGAAAAAGAAAAAAAAAGAAAAAGAGAAAGATAAAGATAAAAACAAACAAAAACAGAACAAAACAAAAAAAACCAGAGTGTGATCAAATATGATCAGGCTGGTATATAGATCAGTGCCACACACTAGATTTTGGGTGTATTTTGGTCTGGTAGAAGAAAGTGCCTCCCAAAATTTTAAATAAAGAAAAACTTATATATGTACAAAAATAAGGGTTGATATGATGAAGGGATGGAATATGACTGTAAAGATGGAAATTATAAAAAATTTTATAAGAGGAATTGATAAGAAGTTGTTTGAAAAAAGAAAGAAGAGGATTTAAAAAAAAAAAGAAAAAAAAAAAGGGAGAGAATGTGATCAGGCAGGGGAGTAGAAAAAAACCATACACCAGAGATTTAGGGTATATTTTGATCTGTTAGAAGAAACTATCTCAAAATTTTAAAGAGAGAACAACTTATATATATATATGCCAAAAATACAGGTAACTACTATGAAGGGATAGAATATGACTCTAAAAATGAAAAATAAAAATGAAAAATAAATTTTTTTTTTTTAAAAAAAGGGATTGATAAGATGTTGGTTGAAAAAGGGAAAAAGAAAAATTCAAAAAAGAAAAAAAAAGAAAAAGACAGTTAAAAAAAATTAATTTTGAAAGACTAAAGAATCATGGTAAAAAAGCCATGAATTCAAAAAAAAAAAAAAAAAAGCCATGAATTCTATGTGCATTATTCCCCTAGCGCTGGAGTTCTGCCGTTCTCATTGATCGGTAAACTTGGTCTTGGGTGGCGGTTCTTGCTGATCTTCTGGGGGAGGGGCCTGTTGCCGTGGTTTCCAAAAGTCTTTGCCAGAGGCGGAATTGCCCCGCCCTTGCCCCGTCTGGGCTAAGTAATCTGTTCGGGTTTGCTCTCCAGAGCTTTTGTTCCCGGCAAGCTTTCCGTACAGCTTTGGAGGTGGAGAGTGAAAATGGCGGCCTCCCAATCTCTGCCCCAGAGGAGTCGAGAACTCAGGGCCCCACTCCTCAGTGAGCCCCCAGAGAAAAGCAGTCAGTCACTCCTGTCTCCCCTGGCTCCGGCCACACTCCGTGCTCACCCAGCCTGTGACAGAGCGTTTCTATCTCTGGCACCCGACCCCATGTGGAGTCTCCAAACCCAGCAGATCCCTGCGGTACGCTTCCGCACCTCTCCTCCCAGGGGAAGAAGGGGAGTCTCCCCGGATCTGCCGCTTGTTGGGTCCCTGCTGGAGGAGCAGTGGCCCGACTGTGCCGCGGATCACGGTTTATGGCAACCCCAAGCTGAGAGCCCGCTCCTGGGCTCTGTCTCTACAGCCGGCTTCCCCGCTCCGATACCTGGGAGCTCTGCCACACTCAGGCACCCCCAGTCTTTCTGTGACCCCGAGGGTCCTGAGACCACACTGTCCCACGAGGGTTCCACCCCCTACTTAGCCACGGGAGTGACGTCCCTCAGCGGAGCTGACTTCTAAAAGTTCCGATTTTGTGCTCCGCGGCTCTATCACTTGCCAGAAGCAGCCGACGAGGCCCCTCCCCCACCACCTATCCTCTCGAATATTGCCTCGGATTCACTTCTCCGCACGTCCTACCTTCCAGAAAGTGGTCGTTTTTCTGTTCAGAGAGTTGCTGCTATTCTTTTCTTCGATATCCTGTTGAGTTAGTAGGTGTTCAGAATGGTTTGATCCCTATCCAGCTGAATTCCTGAGAGGAGACGAAATCCAGGTCTCCTACTCCTCCGCCATCTTGCTCCGCCTCTCTCGACTTGATGAATATTTTAATAAAGCTATGTTGAATAAGCAAACTGAAAAATATTTATATGCCAAATCCATTACATTAGAGGCTTTTTCTTTAAGTTTTGGCATTGTTTAGTTGGATTAACCTGTTTCACACAAGGTGATCTACCCTGCATGTGCAATCTATAACCTCTACATATAATGTATATATTTTCATGTAATAACAAAACACAAAATGGCTCAACTATGCTGCTAAATTCTCCCAAATAGATATATCCATCTTGGGGAGAAAAGGGTGAATATGACAAGCATCCTTATACAAAATAAATGTTGAATACTATCTGCATAGACAACTGGCAAAGCGGTCATTTTTCCCCAAACACTTCAAGCTTCTATTACAAGTCATATTGTCAGATTCAAGTGAAAGACTGAATATTTCAAAGCCAATTTGCAAGATTAATAATTGGGTGAATTACTTTATAAAATGTAAAATTACATGGCAAAACAGAAGAGAAGAGTGGCATAGGCATTAAAAGCTATTGCAGAGGGTGTATGTTTATTTCCTACACTCTTGGCAAATCCATGCTTTTATTTTCTATGACATTGCATGGCCCAACCTTCTTGATATCAAAGTTCTCAGAGGCAGTGAGAGCTTATTAATAAAATGGATTTTTGTGAACCTGTTTGGGCAGCTGGATTTGGGAAGAGTTTTAAGGTTTTGAAGAAATGCAATCATCCAGTTCTAACCAGTGATACATTAGATCATTTATTTGTGGCAAGACAGACATTTCCATAGGGCATTTTGTTTCCCATAATGAAAGCTTTAAATACTGTCTTCTTTTACTTAGAAATTTAATTTTTGCTGGGAATAGACTAAATTACTCAAGATTTTAAAAAAATGTCAAGCTTCAGAAATTCCAAACTATTAATTATTTTTCAAAGTTACAATTATATTAAACATAGGGGAAATCTGGCAGTGTATTTTTTAGTAATATAGTTTCACAAAAATCAAATTCCTTTCTTTATAAGATTGTTTATGGGGGTTTATGTTAAATCATAGGAAAGTAACTTTTTATCAATATATAATCCTGGTGAAAAGGCCAACATATTTTCTGCACTGACCCAAGTTAAATATAAATACATCTAACTGCTTTGAAGTACTTTTCTTCTAGAAATCTATTCTTTCCAATTATGGAAGTTTGAAAAATTCAGAGTATAATTTGTCAAGGCCTAGTTCCTTGTAGGTATATTCTACCATTGATAGAGGTGTAAATTTCTACAACCCAGGATTGTCTTTCTCAAGGACCTGGGAACCACCCTTTTGAAATAAAAGCATCAAGAAAAATAAGACCCCTGTATCCTAGTTTCTGAGGGAGTGGGGGCATGGGCAACAATTAGTAAACATTGACAAAGCTACCCACTGCATTCTTCCAGCGCTTTTCCATTAGCTCACTCTAGTGGTTAAATATCCTTGACCGTGGGGCGCCTGGGTGGCTCAGGTGGTTAAACGGCTACTCTGGGTTTCCGCTCAGGTCATGATCTTGGGGTTGGGGATCAAGCCCTGCGTGGAGCCCCACGCTCAGCGAGAAGTCTGCCCCTTCCCTCTGCCCGTGCACTCTTTTTCTCTCTCTCAAATAAATAAATAAATAAATATCCTCTGACCTTATGTTTCAGCAGAGTTGAGTTCAATTTTTCTCTCCTATTGTAATAGACTCCTCTATTACATTAGTCTTGTCTAAATAAAGTCTTCCTTGCCTGTTTAACTGGTCCAGGGCAATTTTTCTTTTGCACACATAACCAGTCTTTGTGTCCTGGAATGAATGATGCAGGGCTTGATATATACTGGAATAGTTAACCTGTTCTCAATCTCGCTTCCTGGGAAATCACACACTCAAAAAAAGGCTGTAATTTAGTTACAGAATCACTCTATGGATGCTGGTGGGGAATGCAAACACTTTGTTACCATAGAGCTTTAGTTCTGAATTAGGTTAAAGAACTCAGGGAAGAGAAATATAAAGAACTCAGGCTTGAAAAACTATTACCCCATTGATATCCAAGAAAGTATAAATCCCAAATTTATTTATTTAAAATATTTTATTTATGTATTTGAGTGAGAGAGAGAGAGAGAGAGAGAGGGAGCATTAGTGGGGGTAGGGACAGGAGAAGAAGCAGACTCCCTACTGAGCAGGGAGCCTGAAGTGGGGCTCTATCCCAGGACCCCAGGATCATGACCTGGGCCGAAGGCAGACGCTTAACTGACTGAGCCACCCAGGCGGCCCTAAATCCTGAATTTAAAGACAAGAATAAAACTTGCTATCTTTTATGTCTTGAGAAACAATGGGTTAGGGCATAATATACCCTGAATTGGTATGAATGATGAATGATGCTTTATGAATGATGCTTTATTTTCACCTTATGGCTTATGGGATGAGTTAAGTTTAATTGTGATAATATGGGACTTGAAATAATAATAATAATAATAAGTACTCCTGTGTCTTTTTACTCATGCTAGTATTATTTCTTTTTGTCTTTTTGTTCAAAATGACTCGATGGATTCCAAAGTTTAGATGGCAATCAGTATATTACAAATTTGGAATATGAAGGAAATAACCTATAGAAAATAAAAATCTTCTGTATACTCTTGTATTCCTGACCCATCATTTCAACTTTTAGGGTACATTTTTAGAAATTTATGCTATGGATATATTTACCCATGAGCGCAGATACATGTCACAAATGCCCACGGTAGAATTCTTTGTATTGTAAATGCAATTAATTAATAAAGAGCATTTACTTAAAATATGATAAATTTATATAATAGGATACTAAGCAGGCACCAAAAATAATGATATATACTGTACAGATTGTATGATTGTAAATGCTGATATATCATTAAGTGCAGAAAGGCAGTGCCTGTGTACCCATGTAAGTGTGTGCACACGAATAATCCTGTTTTTATATATGTGTGTGGGATGTGCACATATGTAGAAAGATACGTGAGAGATACACAAGGAAACGTTCACATATAACTTCCAAGAAGTGGTTATCAGAGTCAAAGAAGAGTTAGAATTTTATATTTCTTACTGTATATCCTACTACACTGTTTTGATTTTTAAATCAAGTTTATATATGTTAATCATACTTACTAAATGCAATTGTTTATACAAAGGAAATTCTCTGTCCATAAAGTACTAAATGCAGAGATGATAATTTCAGGAGCAAGATATGCTATTCTGCAATTAGAGCATCTAATGACATGGGGTGAACTATATTTCCTCTATAATTTTGATCAATAGAAGGCATCCCCTTTACTTGTTAGAGGCTTTAAAAAAGACAGGGATCCTTTGGTGTGCATGACAAATGAATCACTAGTAGGAAGAACATCTTGCATAATTTAAACTAAGGCCTTGGAATTCCACTTATATCGTAGGACACTCGTTCATATCTGGGCCATCAATACATGTCAAGTGATACAACTGACAACTGTATCTTGAATTTCAGAATTGAATAGCAAATAGAGATATTCTATTGCCCGAGACTGCTGGAGTGTAGTACTATTTACATAGAGACACCAGAAATTAATCATTTAGATAAAACCAGTTAAATATTCACACCTTTGATTACTGCGTTTAAACATTCAGTATGGTTTAAGGCAATTAGCTTTGCACATTTGGGGGAAGTGGGAAGTGTTATGTCTTGGGAAGGGCAGTGTGGGCTTGTTAAAGAATCCATGACATATGAAGAGAGTTAACCTAAGTCGTATGCACTGAGCGTGAAATAGGAAATGCAGCGCTCAGAGCCACCCGTTAAGATCCTCTTATCTCCCTGCAGACGGAAACTGAACTTTACGTGTTGCTGGGGCTAGTGAGGCAGCCTACTATGTTTATCACAAATGGGGGCTGGGAGTCTAGTTAAAAGGATTTTATACTCTTTTGGCTTCAGCACAAAACCAGCTGCAGAAATAACCACCCCCACCACCCCCATCACCAAACAGAATCTATTAAGCACCCGCATCCACATGGATTCTATCAAAGCCAGGCTAATGGAAATCAACTCCAAATCCAGCCAGCACAAGGATAAATGAACAATTTATATCCTGTATCCCTGTGTTTCTTAGACTACCTTGATTTTTCAGAGTTATGAGATATTGTTCGTTCTTATGTTTCATTTCAGAAATGGTAGCAGCTCTGAGGTGGAGGAATTAGACAGATGTTAAACCATATGCAAAAACCATTGTTTATGAAGAGTTATTGACATTTCAAAGTCATGAGACAATTCACTCTGCTTAGCCAGGTTGGCTTACATGAGGTTATATTTAGTGAAAACCACAGGAAGATTAAAATTTTCCTGTTCTTTGCCCTTACCTTTTACAAAGTCTCAACAGAAATATTTTATTCCTGATGGCAAACTCTTGTTTCTCTTTGGACAATAGGTTTGGTTCAAATTCATATTTATCTATTCTTTAAGCTTGTAATTCTCCTTTTTCAATGCATCTTGGCCAGGAACACACCCTTCAGAATGCTAGATTCCAGGTTTAAATGTCTATTGTCCCTCTACAATATGTTACAAATGAGTTGACACTACAATTAAAATGAGGCCAGATAGATGTCTGCAGATGGAAGGTCTCTTTATACTAAGTTCTCTTGACAGCTGATGACATCATATGAGCCACTTCCAATGATTTGAATAATGAGGGGGTAGACCTGCCCCTGAATCATCTACTCCAAGTATCATTCCAGATGCAACTCTGATTTATTCAGGAAATCCTGGAATATAGGGTACGAACTATTTTTGCATATTTTAAGAAGAAAGGAAAAAATGACACAGAAGAAAGCCTTCTTTTGATATACTTTAATATACCTAGGAATTATAACCCAGCTATATGAGAATCCTCATGGAGAACACTAAATATTCTGAAATGGTGGTTTTGACATTAAATGGCCATATCTGGAATTGCATTTTTGAAAACTCAAGCTGTAATTCCATCTACCAAAAATAGAGAGTAGATAATTCAAAGTTTCTTTAATAGGGATGCCCTATTAGATGGGAAAATGAGTTCAAGTCAAATGAATCCTGTTTCTTTAATGCAGAGATTTTCACAGATTAAAAATTAATCAAAACTTTAGAGAAATCAGAGTTTGATGAACTTGATACTGTAAGATAAATTGTTAGTTTTCCAAAAAATCTTGCTATTTGTTAAAAACAAACTATGAGAAATATTATTAAAGGTTCTAAAGATTTCAGAGCAATATTTTGGCGTCCGTAATCACAAAGAATTTTAATAAACTCCAGACAGTGTTCTGATTTATGTAATTCATATCTAAGTAGAACTGAGATTAAAAATGGAACAGAAAGATCAAGGAAAGAATTCACTGGGTTCCCTACTATATTTCCATTAAGAAAAGACTAGGAGATATCGCTGAAATTTCAGTAACCTTGTAAAGAATGAGCAATTACTGTGATCATATTTTTGATTTGATCTCCTGGCTTTTAGCAGCTTCACTTGTAGTTTTTCCTAAAATTATCCTAATCCATAAGGTCTTCCGTGTTTCACACAGAGAAAAGTTTGGTGAGGAACTTTGACCATTCTACAGACATCCCTGTACTTGGCTCTTATAATATCAGCACTGGCCCTAACCTAAACTTAAACCTAAATTTCACTCTGGAACGATGAACTGCACTGGCATGGGGTATGTGCTATTTACAGAAGAAAAAGATAAAGGAAAAGGCCTTTTGATCTAGCCCATTCCTTCCTGGTAGGATCAACTAACAAGATGACAACTGCTTATCTTAATGAGGACAACTGCTTATCTATTGTGACCTTGAGACAAGAAGGGTAAAGACATAATGCTAACTCTCCAGAGATGCCAGATGGAAGACTGGACAGAGCTAGACCCCTGATAATGTCTTTGAACCACTGAATTCATCCTGGAACAACTGACCCCCAAACTTCTGTTGACATAGAAATGGTTGATATCTATCAACAATTGATGTATCGAGGCCATTGATATATTGAAGTTTTCTGTTCCTTTTAACCAAAAGCATCCTTAATTGGTATAGCTTCCTGCCTAATTAGAATAACCCTTTACGTGGCATATAAGATCTCCCATGACAGGACCCTGATGACTACATTTCCCACCACTTTTCTTTATGCTCAGGGAAGCACTGCCTTTTTTTTCTGTCTCTTCTCAGAAATGCCGCCTCAACATCCATCAGTATCTACCCTTCCCCAGTTCTTGTCTAATTCACTGCATCATTGCCTTCCCATTGTTCTAACTGGTCGAGTGTCAGTTTAAATGCCCCTTCTCAGAGATACTTTATTTGATCATTATAGCCAAAGAAATTGCCCCTGATGATTTATTTTTATTTTTATTTCTTTTTAGAGATTTTATTTATTTATTTGACAGAGAGAGAGTGAGAGAGCACAAGTAGGGGGAGCAGCAGAGGGAGAGGGAGAAGCAGGCTCCCCACTGAGGTCCATCCCAGGACCCTGGGATCATGACCTGAGCCGAAGGCAGACGCTTAACCGACTGAGCCACCCAGGCACTCCTGATTTTTTTTTTTTTTAGTAGAAACATTTTGGTTTTTACTTCATGACACTTTTAATTTTTATTATATGTTTCCGGTTCCTTAATCATAGCAACCTGCAGTATAATCTGAGTAAGGCCAGGATATCAAGTGTTTATTAATTACCTCTGATACCTGGTTCCAACCCAAGGAATCTCTAGCACATGGCATTGATAAATACTTGATGATTGAACAGATGCATAGGGCTACTGGTTGGTTCTTCAAAGTAACATATGTATAGACAACACCAATTTAAATATTTTAGCCCCTTGGAAAATCAGACCTCAGGATAATGAGGACTGAGTCTGACGCTTGAGTGAAGAAATTTAATTCCTATCCCATAGTGTTTTCCTCCTGAAAATGAGCACTCTTCTTAAATCAGCGAGGCCCTATCATGTTGGTGTTATAGGTTTTGATTTCCTTTGAGCATTTTTATGTGTAGACATTACTTCTACTATCAAGGAAGTTTGAATCACTCTGCTTATTTCACTTATCATTTAATTGTGTGCTAAACCAACCAGTATAATTTATTTCGATAACATTGTTATGAACTTTCCCTTTATTAACTTATATTTCTCTTATGAAACAGTATGGCATCTTTCCATTACCTCTTATTTAAAAAAATAAAGTTGCTACATTATAATAATGTGAAAACAAATCTTACATCAGAATGTTTAAAATGTGGTGTATGGGAAAATTATTCAATTAATACTAGGAAAAAGAACAACTTGCAATGGAAAGCAGAAATAATGGCATTTACCAGTTAGATTTCATTAGGTATATCTGTTAGAAATTAAATTTAGCTGCAGGTAAAGGAGACCCCAGTATAATAGCATAATGAAATTGGGGTTTTGTTTTTCCCACATAACAGAAAATCATTTGCCAGTTGACATTGGATCAGGGGCTCATGGATGTGAGGGATGAGATCTAGGATTCCTTTGGCCTTTCCCTTGTGGTGATTTTGTCATCCCAAGGCGGATGTTGAAGCTCAGGTCTTCACTTCTGCAGTCTAGTCAGGAATAAGGGTAAAGAAGTCACATTTATTGTGAAATTCTCAGGTGACCTCCCCTTACATCTTATTGGCCAGAACTGTATCTCATGACTACACCTCACTGCAAGGCAGATTAAAAATATATGTTTCTGGATGTCCCAGGAAATCACAGTTATATTAATGTTGAAGAAAGGAAGATGTCAGCTTGGTGGATAATTTTGCCAAAGTAGTTATTTCAGATGGTTCTGTGTGTCCGATGGCCACATTACTAGTGTCACCCTGAAACTTTGCCATATGGTAGATGTACTGTACAGGTCTCCTTCCTCCCGTGGAACCACTGTGCCATGGAGAGAGAATGAAAATGTTTTCACTTTTGTTTATGACCAAAGAATGTCCTCTTTATGAAATGAAGTTTGATAATTATTTCTTATGGAAGCAAAACAGGCAAAGCTAAGAACTAACACTTACTACACAGTTCCTTATTCTTTTGCATGTGGATATTCAGGTGGCCCACCACTGTCTATTGAAAACACAATTCTTTCCCCATTTTGTTATCTTGGCATCCTTATAGAAGATCAAGTGTCCTTAGATGTATGAGTTTATATCTGAACTCTTAATTATATTCCATTGATCTATATTTTTGTCCTTATGCCAGTATTACACAGTTATTGATTATTGTTGCTTTTTGGTAAAATCTGAAATCAGAAAGTAAGAGTCCCCCAACTTTCTTCTTCTTTTGCAAGATTGTTTGGTTATTCTGGGTCTCTTAGGTTTCCATAAAAATGTAAAGACCAGCTCAATTTCTGCAGAAAAAGCAACGGGAATTTTGATAGAAATTGTGTTGAATGTGTATATCAATTTGGGGAGTACTGCCTTCTTAACAATTGCCTTCTTCCAATCTATGAATGTATTTCCATTAATTTAGATCTTAATTTGTTTCAATGATGTTTTGTTTTTTTTCGGGGTGCAAGTCTGATATTTCTTTTGATACATTTATTTATAAGAATTGTATTTTTTAGTGCTATTATAAATAAAATTGTTTTCTTAATTTCATTTTTAGGTTGTTTATTGTTAATGTGTAAAAATAGAACTATATTTCCTTTATTAATGTTGTATCTCACAAACTTGCTGAACTGGTTTATTAATTCTACTAGTATTTTTGTGTGTGTGTGGTATTTTAGTATTGGATTACTCAGAATTTTCCATATTACACAAGCGTCCCATTTGCAAGTGCCATTTTCAATCTGGATGTCTTTTATTTCTTCTTACCCAATTGTCCTGGCTAGAACCTTCAGTACAATGCTGAATAGAAGTGATGAAAGTAAAAATCTTTGTCTTGTTCCTAATCTTACAGGAAGTGTTTTCAGTCTTTCACCATTAAGTTTGGTGTTAGGTATGGGCTTTTTGTAGATGCCCCTTATTAACTTGAAGACATTCACATCTATTCCTAGTTTGTTGAATTTTTTTTTTCTATCATGAAAGGGTGTTGGATTCTGTTTAATTTTTTTCTACATCTATTATGATGATCTGATCATTTGGGTTTTTGTCATTTTTTCTAGTAACATGGTATATGGATTGATTTTCATACATTGAATAAATCTTGCTTTCCTAGAATAAATTCCACTTGATCATGGTGTATAAATCCTTTTTATATATTGCTAGATTCAGTTTGGTAGTACATTGTGGAGGATTTCTGTATATGTATTCATAAGGAATAGTAGTTCCCAGTTTTCTTTTCTTGTGATAACTTTGTCAATATTACCAGGGTAATATTGGCTTCATAAAATGAGTTGGAAAATGTTTCCTCTTTATTTTTTTAGAGAAGATGTGAAGTATATGTGTTAATTATTTTGAAGCATATGGTGGAATTTACCAGTGAAAGACATCTGGTTCTGGAATTTTTTTTGTTGGATTTTTTTTTTTTTTTGGATTACTATTCTGTTTATTTTTTTATAGGCCTATTCAGAGTTTTTTTTTATTTCTTCTTGGGCCAGTTTCAGTAGTTGTATCTTTTTAGGAATTTGTAATTTCATGTAGATGGTCTAATATGTTAACATACAGTTGGTTATAATTCCCTTATACTGTTTATTTCCATAAGATCAGTAGTAATGTCTTCACTTTCATTCCTCATTTTTCTAGTTGGGATCTTCTTTCTTTTTCCATTGATCAAGATATATATATATATATATATATATATATATATATATATATATATTCTTTTATTTTTAAGTAGTCTCTACACCCAGCATGAAGTCCAATGCTGGGCTTGACCTCATGACCCTCAGATCAAGACCTGAGCCAATATCAAGAGTTGGACACTCAATGAACTGAGCCACTCAGGCACCCCTTTCTTAGATCAATCTTGTAGAAATTTGAGTTAGTGGTAC
The DNA here is from genome assembly GCF_964656455.1 of Halichoerus grypus. Lineage (NCBI taxonomy): Eukaryota > Metazoa > Chordata > Mammalia > Carnivora > Phocidae > Halichoerus > Halichoerus grypus. The sequence goes on from NC_135716.1 coordinate 54,761,227, forward strand.
AAAGGTAAAGTTTTTTTTTTTTTTTGAAGATTTTATTTATTTTTTGACAGAGAGAGACAGCGAGAGAGGGAGCACAAGCAGGGGGAGTGGGAGAGGGAGAAGCAGGTTTCCTGCCGAGCAGGGAGCCCGATGCGGGGCTCGATCTCAGGATCCTGAAATCATGACCTGAGCCTAAGGCAGACGGTTAACGACCGAGCCAGGTGCCCCACAAAGGTGAAGTTTAAAAGCTCTCCCTCAATACAGAAGAAAGCAAAAGAAACTCATAAGATGGTTAAGGTGAGTGATATGGAAACAAAGGAAAATATATAAAATGTATACTTAATTATTTGGTTTCCCAAAAATAAGATGACATAAAAAAGTACTGATCTTAAATATAGAAAACCAACTTATCTGAGATAAAGAATAATTGAAATTACAAATTAATGTGATTACCTGTATCAGACAAAATCAATGAAAAAAACCACTCAAATATATCAATAAATAATTCTTATATTTCCACCATTTAATAAGTACTTACCTAGTATATAAAAAATAAGCCAATCTACATCTCATTTATTCTTCACAATAATCTTATGAAGTAGAAATTATTTTTGTTCTTTTTGACAAAATTCTATTTTCCTAGGAGAAAGTAGATTATACATGGAATCTTAAAAAAGTCAACTCCTAAAAACAGACAGTGGTTTCCATGGGTTGAGGCATGAGGGAAATGGGGAGATGTTGGTCAAAGAGTACGAACTTCCAGTTACAAGATTTAGTAAGTTCAGGGAATCCAATAAATGGCATGATGGCTAGAGTTTTTTTTTTTTATTTAAAGGAAAATAAAAATGCAGAGAGATGAAAGAACATTTACTATGGTCAGAAAGCTAGTATGAAGCAGTGCCAGGACTTCAATCCACAGATGTCTTTCTCCATTACTCTTCTTTACCAAATACAGCATTCCACTTGTGATTCTGACCCAACATTTAAGTATTCATATGCATAACATTTTATGTATTTGGTCATTGATAAAAAATAAGATTGTGTGTATATATATATATATATATGCATATAAAATGAGTAATTCAGCAAGTTTACAGGTTTTACTAGGAATATCTGCATTGATTTCTGATTACACATAATGATGAACTTATATCAATTGGTAGTGCTCAACTGAAGATATATTTTCTCTGTTATTTTTCAATGTGAAAAATGAGAACACTACATCCGGTAAGAATATGCACTGCTTTCCACCTTTTGGTTTATGCAATTTACCTGATAAATTGAGCACAGGCATATGGAAGTTTAGACCTCAACTATAGCTGGGGGTGAAGGAGACAAATATTTCATGTGAGGAAACCTCAGACTCAGATGCCTTTTTCATCCTTGGCAAACCCCCTTCCAAACATGTGTTTGCATTTTAATGAGAGTAGGCACATAAGTTCTCAGGAAAAGGCTACAGTAGAGTCAAATAAGCAAAATGCTGTATGAGTTGCTGGAGGAATGTCTGGCAACAGGAATAGATAGTGACTGTTGATATGTGATCACTGTGTAAGAGGTGCTGTAGTCATGCTATGGGCCGTTAGAGGTTGAAGAAAGCAGCATGATGTTGGAGCGTCACTTTTAAGCGTTCCTTCCTTCAAATGGCATCGCCCCTCCTTTTTAATTGTGGATTTGAGTTGAATTGTGGAGTTGAATTGTTTCATTGTAAAGGTCAAATCTGGGGCCAGAGTGTACTGGGTGTGGTTGGAGCTTCAGTCCTGAGCAGCTCTGTGACGTACCCTCTCCGTGCCCCGGTTGTCTCTCTTACAGAGGACTGCTGTGGCGCTGGAACCAGTTCACCTGTGGGGTGAAGTTCGAGTAGTGACTGGTACAGAGTCAGGTCTCAGTCATGTTAATGTTATTGCTACGGTTATCCCAAAGCTAAATTTCTTTAACGCTACTTGCCAACTAATCTCCAACAAGGTATTAGCTTGTTTCAGTTAAGGTGTTTATACTTAAGGGTATTAAAATTTAATTAGGTGACTCCTGAAGGTTAGAAACCTTCAAAGTCTAAAGGACGGGACATCTAATTGTGGAATTTCAGACACTGTATCAGGCCCCAGGGGAGGCAGTGTGGCTCTTGCAGCAATGCCCAGTGCCTGGCACCCCTCGAATTACTGTGGGGGGCAGATTGTGTAACGGAGCCCCAGAAGAAGGAATCAAGAGAGAAAACAAAACCTAAACTCAGGGGAGGAAGTGGACGCAGACTGAAGCAATAGCCGGGGGCGCGTTTCATGACAGTATGGCCGTCTTCTGGGTACTCAAGCTGCATAATGTAATGGAGTTGTGACATTCTTCCTGTGCTGCTGAAGTGGTCTTGATATGTGGTTTCCCATGGCTTCTATACGAGTCTACTTGAAAATATGGGCAGGACTGACTCCAGTCGGCTACGTCTGTTTACAGAGCAGATGTTCGATGAAATTACATAAAGGAGAGAAATGTACATGCAGATGACGACCCTCAGTGACCTTTGACTATCCTCCAGTAATTTTGTATTTGTAAGGAAGCTACATGAACTCTTGTGAATAGCAACTAAGCAAACAATGAAACAATGAAAAAAATTAAAGAATATGGTGAAACTTTTATTTCTCTCGTGTCTATAATGATGAATTTGTGTCTGAGCCGAATGCTGGCAAGTAGAGCAAATTAAAAATAAGTCAGAAAGAAATCAGAAATCAAAAAGAAAGAAGGAAGGAAGGTAGGAAGGAAGGAAGGAAGAAGAAAAGGGAGGAAGGAAGGAAGGGAGGAAGGAGAAAAAAGAGAAAAGAAAAATGGTGGAAAAAAAACTTCTTGAAATAAAATACTACAATTAAAACATTAGCAGAATGGGGGTGTTACTTCACTCTCTAGCTCTATATGGAGAGCATTCACTTAACCTGACAAAATGACTAAGGTTGGGAGGATCAGGGAGGTGAAGTCTTGACTGCCGTTCTTTGGCCCTTGGATGGCAAAGGTTATGCTCTCTTCCTTTGAGTTATTTGCTGCCATTTTTCTCCTGATATATGACCCATTTTGTTCAAGATACTTTTGGTAGGCTCCCTCTAAAAGGATTTCTAGTAACCTCCACTGGCTTGCTGTTTCTTCCTTGCTTCCCACCTCCCCCCCTGGAGACCCCTTCTTGAAATCTGGGAACAGGCAAGCTGGGGTGCAGACCTCCCGCAGTGGTGAATGCCAGGCTATTCTGAAAGCGTTTTCTAGAGGCCAGATTGAGCCTGTCTGTTGTCCTAAAGACGACCTGTTAAAGAGCGCTCCTAATTAGATTACAGACTATCTGGAGAAAGCTCTCCTGGTCTCTCTGTGCCTGGTCATTACTGAGTAAGCTACTGCTGAATGAAACAAATGCGTTCTTTATAATGATGAGGTCATTTCTACGCTTACTAGTCTTTAAAGCAAGCTGTTTCTTACAGAACAAAGTTGGATTTGAGAGAGAGAGAGAAGGAAGATGATGACTTAAAGAAAGAAAAAGAAAAGAAGCTTTTGTGTGTATGTGCCCACGTATTTTATTAAAAGTTTTAGTGGCTGCTCCAAGAGCAAGGTGTCTGTGCCTTTAATCATTTTCATTTTAAAAACAGAGCCTTGTATTTCCACATCTTCAGCTGTCCCAGAGGGCAGCTAGGCCAACCTTAACAACATTAATTTCTCTTTATGACAGGACTAGTGCTGCCCCAGGTCTTCAGAACTGCCTAAAATGTCTGGAAAAGTAGATAATGAAGAGGATATTAGAATTGTAAACAAGAACAATTTTGTAATAAAAACCATATATTTTCTCCATTGGACTTTGGGCTTAATACTGCGGCAGCAAAAGTGTCACGAGTCATAATTTGTTGATGGCTACTGAGCATTAGTTACAGTCAGAGCGTGTGCGTAAAGGGCAAGTCCTCCTGGCATCCCATTAAAGGAGATCTCGGATGGGTAATTGCAATTTCGTTGTTCTAATGTGTCTCTTTCATTTGATTTTTCACTGTGCTACCTGATGAAAAGAACTTGTGTATGAAACTTACTGGGCTGCTCACGGAGGCTTTTGCCCTTATGCAGAGGTATTCTGCACCAGTTTAAAGGATTTATTAGTAGCGACTGTGAAAGGATCACCCTACTAAAAGTCAAAGAGACCCATGTCCAACCCTGGGTTACCTTCAAAGGTTGAGGAAGGAAGGAGCCTGATTGGAGCGTTGAAAAAAGAAGCCCTTCCCTGACTACTCTGTCTTTCTCCAGGAGCACGTCCCTGCTTCTATCATCTGTTTTTCCTTCTGGATGACAGAGTTTATGAGATTGACACAATGGACTAAGGAACTGTAGATTTTCCCTGAGAAACAGCACATTCTTCCTTGTTCGTCGGCAACGAATGTGGGAGCAAAGTGTAAAATGTAGGCATTATTGTCTGTTAACATCATAATCGGCGCTATCTTCTTAAAGTGCCCGGCAGCTGAGAAAGTTCATACTGTGCTTAACCTTTTGTCTTTGCCTCATCCTTTGTTGTCCTGCTTTACTCAAGAAATCTGAACACTTAATCCTAAAAACATAACAGTTTCCTATAATATGGGTTTTGTTTGCCTTTTGTATCTGCTTCTATTATACTGAGTGTCCTGTGTTCCATAATCTATTCCCTAAATTTAGTTTTGCAAGAGAAACAGATGCACATAGCCTCTCAATTGCTATTTAGATCTTTTCCTAGTGAGGGTAATAATGAAAATATTTATGTTTTCAATTAGCCAAAACTTATTTGCACATTCGTATGATTTTCTCTTGGAAATTGGCAATAGTATAATAGCATATGGTTCAAAAGACTGTCGTTCTAATGAAGCGTAGGGTAAGATGCCAAATACTTGAATTTTGAAGTGAAAAGAGAAGGCACATTGTATTTCATGAAATCCTTTGAAATACTACGATTTGAAAAAATAAGGCAGAAACCTTTCGGCTGCCTCTCTTCGTATCCAATTCCCCTTTCCACAGCTAGGATGTGCGGGTAACCGGCTTCATCCTGTAGTGCCATCAGGTTAGGTGTGGGCGTCTTTCCGGTGAGCTGCGGTAGTGGGATCCCGTTCGCAGACAGGGCTCAGCCGGGCTTGGTGCAGAGCAAACGACAGAAAAGGAGCTCTCTTCCATTATGTAGGCCCCTGTCCGGAGGCTGGGGGGGGGGGGGGGGGAAATTCCTTGTGTGGATTTAGCCTAGGAGAGCAGAGATAACCACCTTGCCTTCTGTGTCTAATAAGATGTGAAAGGGGGCAGAAATAATGAGTATTACATTGTATTTTTCATGTAAAAGCCTGAGAAACAAAACGTCCTGAACACTGGCAGTGATTCCAGTCATTTTCAAATGAAAAGGGCTATTTGTTTCCAAATTACAGCAGCTACTGGAATGCATACGTTTATGGCTCAGAAATCCTCATTTCGTGAAGTAAAATTACCTTTCAGTAATTTAGTCACTGCAGGCTTTCTCCCGCTGACTGGTCAGAAGCTATCAGATAGCTTGCAGCTGCAGGCTGAGGCCGGACCATTTTTTTTTTTTTTTTTTCCCTAGGACACGCAGTTCGTTAGTAGAGCCATCAGCATGGCATCTGTCATCCTGCTAGGCCCAAATTGTTTTCTATGATGGATGTCACAGTCTGTATGATCAAAATAGAAGCCCTGCTGCTTTTAATTGCAAAATCGGAGTACTTGCACATTTGTTATTATGCTGAGGTTATTACCTCACACAAAATGAATTAACAGGTGAAAATAATTGATGAGAGGAGTCTAGGGATTTTTAGCCTCTTCAAAGAGACTTTGTAATTATGGCATAATGAATGTTCTGAGACATATCTGTGGGGGGCAGCATGAGACCACCAAAGATCTCTCCAGATTGATGATAAATTCTACTGAATTCTACTGTAATGCTGCTTAAATTTCCTTAGCAATTAGTTTAATAGGCCTACATGATTCATGAGAACATACTGAGAATTTTTAAATAAGTTTGTGCCATCAATCTATAAATTAAGCTACTTACCTGAGCCTTCTGCCCAAGGTGATGGAAAAATGCGAACGAGTCAGACTTTCTGAAACAAAGGTGGCAGGACAGGGGTTTGGGTTTCAGAAATACCTGACCAAATCCTGCTGGCGTCTCAAACCATTTCCCTTCCCCTTTCCCAACAGCTTATGAAAAGAGCCTCACCAAATTTTGTCCAAATGCAGTTTTAAGAGTTCCCAGCGCAGAAAGACTCTGCATTTGTCCTGTGAAGTAAATCGTTTAAACATTTTGCAAGCTGAAGTAATTGCTCTTGGCTTTCTGACCACTCTTCCATTCAGACTTGGTTATATTTCAAATTCATTCAGCCCCGAGTGCATCCAGCCAGAGTGATGGAGTCCGGCCATCTTTCCCCTTGCTCGTGACATCCTGAAACTGCACAGGGGGTCTCTCGGTCACCAGGAACTTACTTGCAACGTTGCCTCTGAGCACAGAAGGCACTTGCCCTGCACTGACCCAGTGCAGCCAATAGGCTGGGATACTGCTTTTCATGTGTGCCTCAGTAGGTCCGGAATAAGAGTTGTACGATAGACAACGTAGAAGCTGCAAGCGTGGAAAATATTAGCGAGTGGCATGGGGGGCCATTTAAAGGAAAGAAAAACAAAAAGATCTATAACTGAACTAATCATGAGCATGCTTCCTTTTAACAACTACATATTATTCACATACTGGTGCATTCAAATTCTCGAGGTAATTCTTTAAGTAGCAAAAGCTGGAAGTTAATCGTGGGTACTATTATGAGAAACATACATCAAGGAAATCATGAGACTAAGAAAACTTTACTGAGAGTAAAGGAGAGAAAAAGAAATGCAAAGCAGAATTGTAACTTTTGAGGAATTGTAAACTCAATAAAGGAGTCACATGTTTAAGAGCTTCTGTATTCATTTTTTTAGGTGACGGGAAGCTTTATCACAGATTCAAACTAGATTGATTAATCTATATTTCCAGAAGACATGCATTATTTACCATTGTTCTTGTTCCTTTTGTCACACACCTGCCCCCCAGCCCCCCCCACACACTTTCCTGCCCCCAAAGTAAGAAGCATCTCTTCAAGGCAGCTTTTCTTTTTGAGGTAGTTTTTAATGATGATTTGTTGTTATTCTTGCCCTGAGTTAAAATGAAATGCATATTTGAGGTGTGCAATCAGTATTCAGGAATGCAATTGATATTGAGGTGACTCTTACTTTATGTATATAACATTATATATAATATAAAATATGATATTATATATATAGAGAGATATGTAGATATAGATCATTCTTTGCAGATTTACTGCCAGCATTTTGTAGTTAAGAGTATATAATATCAAAAGGCCTCAATAACAGCAAGAAAAAATACATGGCAAGAAAACATAATGAATGCAAGGCAAGCAGTGGATTGCCCCACATGTGAAACGGACTGTGGTAACTCATATCAGGCTGCATGTCACTCGCAGAGACATTTTTCATAAACCTTCACACTCCTGCATTTATCTTCAGTATAAACCCCAAGATGAATTCTCCAAAGACATTAACGATAGATAAATGCTTTTTAAACAAAATAGTCTATTTGAAAAATCTGTTACAAAGGAAGGAGAGTGTTATACAATTGGACTTTGATTGTGTCATAAACTATGGCACCAATCTGTGATGGTACTTTATTGTGGTCTTAACTTTAATTGAGAGCAAAATAACCTAAAATTCATAGGTTAATGCTGCAAAATCTTGATACCTGGCTCATTTAGCTTATGCTTGATCATTGTTATGAAACAGATGGAAAACACTCAAGGGATTTAAGAAACACAGGTAAAAACGTGCATTTCTAAAAAGAGTTCATGTTAATTAAGGTTGGATACAATTTTTGAAATTTGATTATTAAAGGCAGTTCAAAAATCTTCATAACACCAACCAACGAGCAATAGATGACATAATTTAGATTTCACGGTAAGCTATCCAAACACAAATAGATGTGTCTTATACAGAAATGAAGAACAGAGGGATTGGGTGTACTTTATGATAGCTTTGTGACAAATGACACATACATAGAGTGCAGTGTAACTGACTCTAAAGCAAATTCAGCTGCTTTTTTGTCTTTTCTTTTTTCTGTATAATATGTATAGAAGTACAAATGTTTAGATGGTGTCTAGTGACTACAAACAAAGAATGTTCAATGCAGTGTGTATGTTTACGAAAGAAATTGTGTTTTAGATGGAAAAATATGATGCTCTTTTTAACGACCGTAGAATGTGAAGTGGTGAGGATAGGGAAAAGAGTATTTGTGTTATTCATGGGCCATTGCGAAACGATTCTCGTGTGTCGTAGGGGATGGTGAACTCATGGGGTCTGAATCACCGACTTACCAGACAGATCTGTTTCCAGGAAAGGAAAAGATTTTGTTGATCATTTAATGAGAATGCAAATAATTTCTTTGATGATGCTAGAATTTTGGTAGTATTCGTCTGCTGCTAGCATGCTCTGAATTCTGTGTAATTAAATGGAATTGGATTTTGGACCTGGCTTTCTGAGGACGCCACTGGTTTCTGACTAATACCCCATTCAAACACCTCACTCTGATGTATTGCATTAATAGATCATCAGAAGCAGTTGTCATTCCAATGATGTATTAGTGTAATACATGAGAATGAGACTCACTGATGATGTATTTAGTACTCACAAGATGGCAGTGTCCAAAGAAGAAACGGGCCCACTAAGGAAGCCATTATAATTACAGGATGAAGTCAGTCAGTGTACAGCACTCTACGAGCTTTCTCTGGGTGCTAGGTTGGTGTATTGGTGCTGAAGCTCTTTTCGGACACTCTTGCAGGGACAATGAGAAGAGCGTTGTTTTCCCGGTTCAAAATAATTTCCACTGGCGAACTGCAAGATAACACACATATGTCTGGTTACCATTCAATATTTTAGTGCACGTCAATGTCTGTGTTGGCAGAAAGCATTGTGTACTGTTAGTGCTGGCTTGTGCAGGGAAAAAAAAAAATCTCTCTGAAGCAGGATTTTCTGGGATGATACTCAAATATATTATCGTAACAGCAGTTTTCCAACTGATAGTTTCTGCCAAAGGGGAAGCTTTTGCTAGTAAGTGTCTACATGCCACCAATCATGGGCACAGCTTCTGGCATTAGCTGGAGAGGCAGATATTTTAAGTAAAACATTAAACTTAGGTCTGACTGTCATACATTTTCCGCTAATAGAGCTTGCAACACCTACTATAAATGTAGATGAATTAGAGACTCCCAGTGACCTCTATCTACCTCCTGCTGTGCTTTTTCTAAAAGGGTAAAAGAGAGACTTTTAAATGTTTATAACATAGGGCTAAAAAGGCTTTTTTATGCAATGGAATAGCAGTTACTGTTCACCTTCTTACAGCAGCTGATTGCATCATAAATAAAACAGTAGGGCTAGTCATCCCAGCTGCGGGATGGATGCATCCAGATAGCAGCCAAAAGGCATCAGTGAAAGAGAGGGAGTTTTCTCCCCAGGATCTGGGCTGGTCGAGATTGGAGGTCTCAGTGCCTTTTGGAAAGGAAAAAGAGGTGGAGGGAAGCCAGAAGGAAGGAGAGAGGATAGCTCGTGCATGGCATTTCCTTGCCTGGAAACTTAGTGACTGCGGTATTGTTTGAAAGAAGTTTCCGGACCCGCTCCCTAGTCAGGAAGGCGAAGCAGCAGGGGCAGGGAAGGATTAGCCACAGAGACCTCAAGATGCTGAGGCAGTTCTTGTTCCCCCTTTCCTGGCCCGGCTGCCAGGGGCTTCCTTAAGTGACATTCAACAACCAAGTTAAGAGCAGGAGACGAAATTTGGAGGGAAAACAGGCACAGGCGGCATTCTTCTTACTAAGTGGCATTTCTGCTTTCAGATATGTTATCATTTTTAAAATTCAAGACAGACGAATCACTTTATGGTTTATGACTAATAGGAATTCGTTCAGGGGACTCCTTGGACCACCTCTGTTTGTCAAACAGCTTAGGAAACGTTATGGAAACAATGCATCGCTTACTTTAAATTGACAAGAAAAAATGATGCTGAAATGCTTAATATACCTAATCCTTTTTAAGAGTGATTAATGTATGGAGTGCTCATTAAAGTATGCATTCTCCAAAATGTCTATTGATTTCCCAAACTATTAACCCCTCATACTCAGTCTTATTTTAGACTCATTAGTAACACTGCTGAGCTGCTGAATGATTATTTTATACTATGTAAGTTTTCTTCACATCTGGGAACTAAGGCTTGGGATATAGACTTGAAGCCAAGAATGAATAGACGTGAGGTAAATTTTTAAAATGTATTTTTTGTAGGTCCATAAAACACCAAAAGAAGTAAGTCATGAACATAAACTTAAGATTATTACACTATAGCTAGTCACCAATTACTATGTGATATAAAAATGACTTTTTACATTAACAGAAGGCAGTTTTGTTATGTATTTAAATAAACACATGTATTCTTCTGTTTGCCTCAAATGTGTGCATAAAAAAGATTTAATTATTTGTCTAGAGAGTTTCAAAATTCTTTACATTGAAAATGTACATGATTAGTGCACTAAATATTTGTCACTGACTTCCACATCATTAAGGAAAATGTATTATCATGTTCACACAAACAGTGATAACAAAATTTAAAAGAAAAACCCTGGGGATTTTCTTTGCTTTAGGTAGTAGAAACAACTTAGACACTCCCAGACTTCCTTTCCCTCCCTCTCTCTCCTTCCTTCCTTCCTTCCTTCCCTCCCTCCTTCCATTAACTAGACCAGACAGTAGTAGTGGGCAAGGAAGGTTAGAGATGCAAGAATATACAGTAACACCTTGAATTTGTGATAACCACAAAACAATTATTTACCTAAAAAATGTGTAATATTTCTAAAATGCTACATAGCTGCAAGTGTATGTTAATATTTCCATATGATAAGATGTATTTTCTTTTTTTTTTTTAAAGATTTTATTTATTTGACAGAGAGAGAGACAGCACTAGAATACAAGCAGGGGGAGTGGGAGAGGGAGAAGCAGGCTTCTTCTTGCCGAGCAGGGAGCCCGATGAGGGACTAGATCCCAGGGTCCTGGGATCATGACCTGAGCCTAAGGCAGACACTTAACGACTGAGCCACCCAGGTGCCCAAGATGTATTTTCTATATACGGGCAAAAATCATAGTCAATGTGTAACAAGGAGATAAATTAACTGTAAAATTAGCGATAAGAAAATTCACCCTTGGAAAATGCTAATGTTCTGAGGAATGCTTTCAAGAGCATACAAAAAAAAAAAAAAAAAAAAAGAGTGAGAATATGGAGATGCAAAAAAACAGAAGAAAGTAGGTTAAACTCAGCCAGTTATGTGGAAAGTGAAATGTTTGGGATTTTGGAGCTCTTATTCTCACAGCATATTCATTTCAAGAATATTTCCAGTATTTTCTTTAGTATGAAGGAAGCTGCAAACGTTTTGCATGCTTTAAATTGCAGTAAATAAAAACAAAAACCAGAACAGAAAAATGAATTGTGACCTTTCAAATATGGTGCTCTGTTCAACAACATCTAAGGGAGCATTAAATCCAGGCTTGTACCTGATCTATGTTGCACTGTCTAGGAAGTAGCAGCAACCAGAAAATCCAGAGTTCTCATAAACACCGCAGGAGGTAAACACTGATTGAAGTCATTCCAAATGGCTTGTAGTTTCTTAAAAATTCATTTAAAAAATAAACTATAAACAAAATAAATACACCATACCAATTTTTTTTTTTCCCGGGGGAAAACTGTTTAATCACTTTAATACCTGCATTACTGGAGTAAAAGATTAAATTGTAATCTAAAGGTGAAACCTGAGGAGTAAGTTCCCTTGCACGCACTGAGGCGAAAATGAAAGCCTGGTTTTGCAAGACACAAATCTGCCATTTCACCTGATGCTAAGCAAAGAATTTGTCATCAATTAAGCCATTATTCAAAGGTTTTGCTAAAATTTCAGCTAGTGCTCACACTGACCTTTTGATAGTGGCATTTCTTTGCTTAAATAGTTTTGGCACCTAATTGTCTCCATGGACTTTTACTTGTAAATCCATCCCACTGACTCCCACTAGCTAAACAGCTGTAACTGTGGTTTACCACACAGTATGTGGCGGTTCTGTGATGATCACAATGATGTCTTCATCTTAGTTTCCTTCCCACACCTTACCTTCCACTCATCCTGTGTTCTTCTTTTCTTCCCAATGTTTTTCTCCCCCTCCCTCCCTCTCTGTCTCTGTCTCTCCCTCTTCCAAATTCTATAGGAAAGAGTCTAGGTTACCCTCTTCTTTCAGCTACATAAATGTTGCCTTTTCACTTGATGGAAATTCGCCTCATCACCTTTCTCCATGTTTTCAGGCTGTCTGATCGTCTCATTCTGGAAATGACTGTTTCTTTTACTTTTTCCACGAGGAGTTATTTCTCCCCATACCAGCCTTCACCTTCACAGATATAAAAGCCTAATAGTGCACTGTGGTACAAATGAAATCCGAAATTATCAAGTGCAAAATTAGCATTAAAAAATCATAAGACAACAAACAATAGGGCTTTGATGTGATTTTTGTAATTGCGTGAAACTAGTTACTCTGACAATAATTGTTTGTGCCTCATTAACATGCAAAATGGTTTTATAGACTAACCCACACACAAAAGAAACCATTTTTGATGAGAACTGTGCTTTGTTTAATGTTAGACACCATTGTATTTGCTTTCCTAATATAACAGTTCTAATTAGTACCTAGCACTCATCCTGAGTTTTTCAGCTCGAGCACTCTGAAGGTGACAATCGAGTCACAATTCCATGGCACTCTTTGTCAGTACCTGTCAAAATATAGCTAAGCCTTTAGGAGTTGTGATCTAAATACTGAGAAAAAAAAAGTTAATAGTCCAGAAACAGTATGTCTCTAGGTAATTTAAAAAGTAAAATTGCACATTAGCCCTTGCTTAAAAACATAATACCATTAATGCTACCCAATTAAATGCAGCCCTGATAAAACTACATTTGTTCTAATAATTTCTCAGCATTGTTTTTACCATCTGACCTTTATACAAACGCATAAAGCCAGATTCATTTGATTTTACCTTCCCGGTGAGGTAGCACGTCAAAATTTTAAATCAAGTAATCTACACATGCACTCTTTTCAGAGGTGATTAGCTGTTCATCTTAAAAGAATGGAAAAAAATATATATATATAGTTAAATAAATAAATAATTATATATAATAATATATATATATATAATCATATATGTATATATAATTAACCACACTGAAGAAGTGACTCCATTAGACAAAGACTTTGTGACTCTAAGCATCAGGAAAAGTCCTTATTTGTTCTACCTTGGGAAGCATGCAGGTCTCCATTGGGGGCCTGTCTCTAGTTAGGAGAAAATGCAGACTTTAAGTCACGGAGAGGATTTCCCAACTATTGTTGAATCCTATGTCCTTCTCCTCAGAGAACTAACTCTAAGAGACCACAGGACTGTGGAGGACTAAGTTTATTATGGGGCGCAGCTATTAATGGGTGCTGACCACCCAAAGCATATCACACATAAGACCTACTCCTTTTGGGAAAATAACACAAAAGGGAGACTGATTTAAACCTCTATCCCTCACTGGGTTCATAAGAAATATGTGATCACATTTTTTTGAGGGAGGCAGATTGACGTCATTTTTTCCCCCAAAGTTCTGAAACAGTTTATAAAGACATTCCATGTAAATTAGATTTTGGGTAAAAGGTTGATGAATTTGCTAATTTTGTAAAATGGAGTCATTAAATTAGGGATCTCCCTAATTTACCTGGGATTTACTGGTTGGCCAGAGGCCTGTGGATTCAGGAAAGTATTGTTCAGTTGTTTCAGTTTGCTTCTCATTAAAACCCAGCACAAATGGCTTATAGTAATATCATGTAGCATTTAAATAATGGAAAATAAAATAATTGTAAAGTGACTATATTATTATCCACATGATTCTGAGTCATTTTCGATCCTTGGATTCTGGATCATCTATGATTAAATATTTTAAAAATTATATGATATATGTGTGAGTCTTTTAAAAAAGATTTATTTATTTTAGTGAGAGAGAGAGAGAGCACAAGCAGGGTGGGCAGAGGAAGAGAGAGAGAGAATCTCAAGCAGACTCTGCGTTCAGCGTGGAGTCCAAGGGCAGGGCTTGATCCCAAGACCTGAGCCAAAACCAAGAGTTGGCCCCTTAACCAACTGCGCCACCCAGGTGCCCCTATATGTGTGAATTTTAAAGACACATCCACTTACCTGTATCCTAGAAGAATTTGAATATAAGGAGCCTTGAGTAAGTTTGCCACAGAAAAGAATTGCTGGTCACTTCTTCCTACAAAAACATCTTAAGGGACATTGTCTTCCAATTTAGTTTATATAAATAAATGTCAAATCCCAATCTTTTCATGTTAATGCCTCACACTACAACTCCACTCTTATTTTTTTCTACCACCTTGATGTCATCTCTAATTTCCTAATTTTCATAATTGAAATGTTACACATGATGAAAATAGAATTCCTCATCTCTCCCTTTAATATTTTGGACACACATAACTATCAAAAAATTTCCAAGAGCTTATAATTTTTATTACAGAGAACTTTAAATCAACAAATAAATGAATTGTTTTGAATCACCTACTTTGGAGTGAAAGTTAATGAACAAAAGTTTGGATAGACAAGATAATTGACCTATAAAGTCCATAGATCAGAGAGCTAGAAGGACCTTTGTATTTTAAAAAGATTTTATTTATTTATTTTAGAGAGAGAGAGTGTGTGTGTACAAGCGGGGAGGGAGGGAGGGGGACAAGAAGATTCTGCACTGAGCATGGGGCTCCTAGCAGAGGTGGGGTGAGAGGACTTGATCTCAAGACCCTGAGATTATGACCTGAGCCAAAATCTGATGCTAAACTAACTGAGCCACCCAGGCACTCCAGAAAGTTAGAAGGATCTTGAAAGTCTTCCATCCACCTCCCAAATGAGACATTTACAGACTCTAGCTTTTGGATAGAGAGTTATTAAGCTTCTGTTTGAATAGGGAATTCATTATTTTACTCTGTAGCATCCTTGCATAATTTTTACTGTAAGATATGGTCTCAAGACCCCTCTCTGTCCTTTTCTTCTGCATGTTCTCTAGCTTTTCAACTCTTCTTTTAAAAAATGGCTTTCAAAACCTTCCTCTCTCTCTCTCTCTCATCCTCCATCTACCATATCTATCTATCTATCTATCTTCTATCATCATCTATCTATCATCTATCTATTATCTATCATCTACCTATCGATCTATCTATCATCATCATCTATCTATCATCTATCTATCATCTATCATCTATCTATCTATCTATCATCTATCAATCGTCGTCTACCAATCTATCTAATTTTAATATGTATACCATGTTCAGAGTGCTGGATTTGGAGTGATACATCAGGACCTAATCTTGATCCTAAAGTAACTTATAAGTCACTAATGGAAAAACACAAGTAAAGAACTATGTTGTTTCATTATAATTGTGAGCAATAGTCTATTGGATGAATAAAAAAGAAGAAAAAAGAAACTTGATTTAATGGGTGTGGAAAAGAAGTTAGGGGAACTTTTCCTTAAGAAAAAAAATTTTTTTGGTTTTTTTTTTTTTAGAACTGAATAATGTAAGGACTGAATTAAAATTTAGTATGTAGAAGACTGCATTGAGGTTTCTATATTTTTATTATTATGTTATAAAAGAAAGGCTGTTTTTGGCCCACTAGCTATTGTATATATTAGACAATCACTATTGAGTAAGGGTCTCATGCTCACATTTTTGTAGTGACTAAACTTTTGAGTCATGACAGAATAGACCTATTTCTGTGGAGATTCACTCCACAGAAATCCCAGATAAGTCATTTTTAATTTGAGCAAGTATCATACGTGTTTTGAAAAGCTCATTAAGTGTAATCGTAGAATTCTGCATTTACTATGAGGGATTCATCTTAAACTTAGTCTGAGAGAATTCTGTTTGGAATTTAGATCTTCTTTCTCCCTTACTCACTATTTTACTTATTCTTCAATCTAACTCATCCTGCACTGGATCCTCTAGATTTTCCAGAACCCTTAAATGCAAAGAATAACTACAGTATTATCAGACAATATTCTAAAACAGTTGAAAACATGTGGCTGCTTCTTTTGGAATAGATCATTTTTCAGTCACTAATAATATTCTCTTCTCGGGGCGCCTGGGTGGCTCAGAGGGTTGAGCGTCTGCCTTTGGCTCAGGTCATGATCCCAGGGTCCTGGGATCGAGCCCCACATCGGGCTCCTGGCTCAGCGGGGAGCCTGCTTCTCCCTCTCTCTCTGCCTCTCTCCCGGCTCATGCTCTCTCTCTCTCTGTATCTCTGTGTCTCAAATGAATAAATAAAATCTTAAAAAAAATAATATTCTCTTCTCTAATTTTGTATCCCAATCCACCACGTGGTAATACATTCAGAGTGGTTTTTTGATGACAAGGAGGAGGAATCATTGCTAACTTGGTCCTCCTGAATAGCCTACCGACAAATATAATGACATTCAAACACCCTTCTATTCTTCATTCCAGCAATATTCAGACCTCATCATCAGCTAAATCCAAGCAACGTGTGTGTTTGGGGAGGGAAGGTGGTTTGCAACTGGGTAAATAATCAAAGCAGGGAAATGAATACAACCATCTGTATGGAAATTGGTAAACTGCAAATTGGTCCCCTAACTGGGATTAGGGAGCATACATGTTTTCCCCAGTTCTGCTTCTTTCCCAGAATTTCATATACATCAATAACAATGGCTTTTACTTCCTTCAGCTGAAGATGGAGAGAGAGATGCTTTAAAGTTGTCACTGTCAGGAAGGGTTTGTCCTGCATAGTTATAAGCCTATTATTAAAAAAAAAAAAAAAATGAAGCCTTGTTTCCTACAGTGAATTTAATACTTTTCTTGCTCTGTATTATGGTGACAGTGCTGAAAAGTAGTATCAGAAAAAAATGAAAAAAGGAAAAAAATAAGAATGGACCTTTAAAACTCAAAATCACATTGTAACCCTTTCTTATATGACGACCATGCTGGGATATTTACCCAATGCAACCTTTAAAAACACAGCTAGAACCAAAGACTATTTGTTAGTCTTTCCTTTTATTTTCCAGTTCATTACTATTTTTACAGAAATCCTTTTTGGGGTCTCATGGGTACCTAGTATAATACTATTGGGTATAATATGAGCACTGACATTAGGATCCCCAAAATAAAATTGTTAAAAATGTATAAACTATAAAAAGTTAAACCAAAGAGAAGCAAATAAAAATAGATGATCTAGCCTGAATGATTAATTCTAAAGTTTATTATTGAAATAAGCCTGAAATACTGTTCATTTAGAGTTCTAAAAATCTCTACAACCTTTGATAAACTACATACAATTGGGCAATAGCACAGAACAAAATGTGTAAGGTTCTATATGAATGCTTAGGATATTTTTGTCTATTTAAAAAAATCGCATGTATGTAAATATGTTTTTAGTTATTTTTTATTATAAAATGTGGACTCTTTCAATTTTAAAAGAAAGCACTGGAAGCCAGGAAGAAAAAAATTCTTGAAAAAAATTTTAAATTTGACTATTTTTTCCAATCTGTTAAGTACGGATATGTGAACAAGCTGATTGGTAACAGGATTATGTTGACATCAGATTTTGAGACAATATAAATTAATGCTAATTATAGTGGGTTGAGTGGTGACATCTTAAAAAAGATATGTTCAAGTCCTAACACCTGGTACCTGTGAAAGTGGCCTTATTTGGAAAAAAAAATCTTTACAGTTGTAAGTAAATTAAGGATTTCAAAATGAAGTTATCCTGGACCTACTGAGTGACCCCTAAATGGAATGGCAAGTGTCCATGAAAGAAGAGGAGAAAATTGGAGACAGAATAGAAGCCCATGTGAAGCTGAAGGCAGAGATTGGATCAAGGCATCTGCATACCAAGGAATGCCAAAGATTGCTAACAGTTACCAGAAGATAGGAGGGAGGGAAGGAACAAATTCTCCTTCAGCACTTCCAAAAGGGACCAACCCTGCTGACACCTTGATTTCGGACTTCTGGTCTCCAGAACTGTGAGAAAATAAATTCCTGTTGTTTTAAGTTATCAAGTTAGTGTTAATTTGTTGTGGCAGCCCTAGAAAATGAATACACTAATTTTCATAATACTGGCATTCAGGTACCACACACAGCTTTCCATGTGCAAATTAGAAACAGTCATTTTTCATCACCGTAAGTGTCACAGAAAGCAACAGACCAAATCCATAAATGAAAACAAAATTAGCAAAGGAAACAATAACTCCATCCTTACAACAAATTGTTTAGCACAAAGGAATGGAAAGGAACCGGACTTCAGGGGATCTTCTCTGGGGGACCTAACTTCTGATTTTCCTATTTCTCTTTTAAATTGACATTTTAAGAGCCATTTTAGGTTCACAAGAAAATAGAACAGAAGGAAAAAAGAGTCCCCATATGTCCAACCCTCCGCCCCTCCTCACATGCACAGCCTGTCTATTAACATCTGCACCAGAGAGGTAGATTTCTTATAATACCACATCAACCTACATCGACACATTATCGTCAACCAAAATCCATAGTTTACATTAGGATTCACTCTTGATGTTGTACATTCTATCAGTTTAGACAAATATATAATGATGTGTAGTCACCCTTAAGGTATTATAAATACAATAGTTTCCTTAAAAGCTCTCCTTAAAAACTCTCTGTGCTCCACTATTCATCCCTCCCCGCCCCAATCCCTGGCAAGCATTGATCTTTTTACTGTTTTCATAGTTTTGCCTTTTCCATAATATCATATAATTGAGATCACATACTATTTAGCCTTTTCACATTGGTTTCTTTCATTTAGCAATGTTAATCTAAGTTTCCTCTATGTTTCTTCATGGCTTGATAGCTTATTTCTTTTTAGCACTTGATAATATTCCATCATCTGGATGTACCATAGTTTATTTATCCATTCATTTACTGAAGGACATCTTGATTGCTTCCAAGTTTTGGTAATTATAAATAAAGTTGCTATAAACATCTCTCTGCAGGTTTTTGTGTAGAGATAAATTTTTACTTCATTTGGGTAAATACCAAGGAGGCGAAATTGCTGGATATTATAGTGAGAGTATCTTTAGTTTTGTAAGAAATTGTGAAACTATCTTCCAAAGTGACTACCATTTTTGTAATCCCACCAGCAATGAATCAAAGTTCCTGTTGTTCCCTGTCCCCTTGCCAGAATTTGGTGTCATCAGTGTTTTGTATTCTGGTCATTCTCGTTTTGTTTTAATTTGCAATTCCCTAAGGATATATGATGCTGAACATATTTTCATATGTTTATTTGACATCTGTATATCATCTTTAGTGAGGTGTCTGTTTAGGTCTTTTGACTATTTTTAATAAGGTTATTTGTTTTTTTATTGTTGAGTTTTGAGAGTGCTTTATATATTATGAATAATAATCCTTTATAACATACATCTTTCCTTAATATTTGTGCTCTTTCTGTGGCTTGTCTTCTTATTCACATTGTCTTTCCAGAACAGAAGTTTTTCATTTTATTGAAGTCCATCTTATCAATTATTGTTTTTATGGATCACGACTATGGTACTCTATCTAAAAGTCATTACCAGATCCATGATCATGCCCTCTGCGAACAAAGATATTTTTGTTTCTTCCTTCCCAATCTGCATACCTTTTATTATTTTCTTCACTTATTTCATTAGTTTGGAATTCCAGCATGATGTTGAAAAGGTATGGTGAGAGTTGACACTCTTGGTTTTCTCCTATGTTATCTTCTAGGAGTTTCACAGTTTTTCATGTAAAATTTAGGTCTATGGTCCATTCTGAGTTAAGTTTTGTGAAGGGTGTAAGGTCTGTGTCAGATCTGTTTTTGTTGTTGTCATTGTTGTTGTTTTATATGCGGATGTCCAGTTATCCCAGCACTATTTGTTGAAAATCTATCTTTGCTCTACTTTATTGGTTTTGCTGTGTCCAAGATCAGTAGACTGTATTTATGTGGGTCTATTACTGGACTGTATTTTCTGTTCCATTGATCCATTTGTCTCTTCTTTTGCCAATATCATTATCTTTACTACTGTAGCTTTAGAGTAAGTCTCCAATTTGGGTAGTCTTCCAACTTTGTTCTTCTCATTCAGTATTGTTTTGGCTATTCTGGGTCTCTTGAATTTTCATACAAACTGTAACATCAGTTTGTCAACATCCCCAAAAAATAACTTGTTGATACTCTTGCCTTGTTACCAATCATAGTGGGAAAGCTCTCAGTTTCTTACCATTAATGTGATGTTAGCTGCAGGCTTTTGGTAAATGATGTTTCTCAAGTTAATGAAGTTCCACTCTATTTCTGGTTTTGAGATTTTGTATCATAAATGGGTGTTAGATTTTGTCAAATACTTTTTTCTGTTGATGTAATCATATGCATTATCTTAATTAGTATGTTGCTGTGATGGCTTACATTAATTGAGTTTCAGATGTTGAACCAGCCTTGCATATCAGAGATAAATTCCCTTGATTATGGTGATGATTATTTTTTTTACATTGTTGGATTATATATACTAAGAATTTGTTGAGGACTTTTTTTTTTAAGATTTTTATTTATTTATTGAGAGAGAGAGAATGATAGAGAGAGAGCATGAGAGGGTGGAGGGTCAGAGGGAGAAGCAGACTCCCTGCTGAGCAGGGAGCCCGATGCGGGACTCGATCCTGGGACTCCAGGATCATGACCTGAGCTGAAGGCAGTTGCTTAACCAACTGAGCCACCCAGGCGCCCTGTTGAGGATTTTTATGTTTTATGTTCATGGGAGATATTGATCTGTAGTTTCTTATGATGTATTTCTCTGGTGTTGGTGTTAGGTAATGCTAGTCTCAGAATGAGTTAGGAAGTATTTCTTCCATTTCAATCTCTGAAAGAGGTTGTACATATTAGTATAATTTCTTAAATATTAGTAGATACCCTATTTTTTAATCAATAAAAAGGAATTAAAAATAAAGGTAACATACATAAATAGTATAGAAATTTAAACTATTCTTTTCAGTAATTTTTTTTTTTATAGCAAATACCAGGATTTATATTTAGGGACTTCACAATGTGATTAATGGAAAAGCTGTATTCCAGCTTTAGATAACAAACATTAATTACAAAGTATAAGTAAAATGAAGATGTATGATGTTATATATATATATATATATATATATATATATATGCTGTGAGAAAGCTAAATTCTTTATATTTTGAAGCAATACTAAAAGGAAGTACTAATTTAAGTAATTTTGAAAATTCCTTTTGAATATCTTTTGAAAAAAAATCTCTGGAAATATACTTACCTTTGTAAAATAGGCTAATTTTTTTTTTTGTAACTAGAAATAACGAGCAGTTTGGAACTCTCCATTATGGAAAAAGATAAACTTTAAAAACTAGACACCATTCCATGCTTACCGAGACTTTCATTAACCCTAGTTTTTGAAGCCTAGAGCTAGGTGTGATTTTCTAAAGCCTTCCTGAACCATTCCAAATTAGTTATCAGCAATAGGTTTACTATCTAGTTATTTATTTATCAAAAGCCACAATTCAGGGACACCTGGGTGGCTCAGTCAGTTAAGCGTCTGTCTGCCTTTGGCTCGGGTCATGATCTCAGGGTCCTGGGATCGAGTGCCGCATCGGGCTCCCTGCTCAGCGAGAAGCCTGCTTCTCCTTCTGCCTGTAGCTCCCCCTGCTTGTGCTCTCTCTCTCTCTCTCTCTCTGACAAATAAATAAAATCTTAAAAAAAAAAAAAGCAACAGTTCAGGAATACTAAAATGGTCCACAAGATACACTCTTTTTTTTCCCTTGCATAAATATACCTAGTTTCATGGTGAGGGAAATTCCTAGATAATACAGACCAACTGACTTATCAATATCAAATGTCAGCAGGAAGAGTGACCATTTTCTAGGCACAGAACTTTAATATTTGTGAAATTTTTGAAAATTAACAGCATGGAGATAGCCCTCTAATATCTCTTTCTGAAATTAAATAGAAGGCTCAGCAGGTCTCTGTTTATTTCTTCTCCTTATGTCATGCTAAGCCTTTGTATAGCTAAGTTCAGTTGGTCTTAGAATATTGCATTAAGTTGTCATTTTCAATATACCACTAATTAATTAATTATACACATATACATGCATAATACACTCCAGATACAGTGTAATGGGTTATAAGGCAGTACTTGTACATATAGAACTTGCATTTCATAGAGGGATGAAAAAAAAGATTTAAAAAAAATAGGTAATTTCAGTTAAGGATTATTTCCATGGGAAAATTAAGTTTGTTAAGGATGGGAATCCTTTAGTAAAAGTGTTGGTGGTGGGAACATTTTTCTCCAAATTACATAAAAAAATCAACAGGGAAAATTCTCCAATAATGTGAATTTGAGCAGAAACCAGGGTAAAGTATGGTTTTGAGAGATGAGTTTTCCTGGAGGAAGGGATATCCAAGCAAAATGAATAGTATGAGCCTTGGGTCAAGTTACTTGGATTTTTCAGGGAACTGCAGGAAAGTCAGAAAACATGGCATGAGATAAAGTCATGCAGGCTCAAAGAACATAAACAGCACATGTAAAACCACGTAGACTATTGTAAAAAGTCTGGATTGTGCTCTAAGGAAGCCAGAAAACTCTTAACAGGCCAAGAGCAAGGTGCAGAATCATCTAATTTATGATTTGAGAGGACAGTTCTGATTGGACTTTAAAATTGACTCTGGGGAAGGAGAGGAAAGAAAAAGTTTGGTTAGGAAGTGATTTCAATAATCTAGGTGTTAACTGAAGGCAGTCTGACTACAGTGGCAGGAGAAAAGACTAAGAATTGGAAGATTCAAGATGGATTTTGACTTTAGAACTGACAGAATCTATTGATGTCTATCGATGAATTAGAAGTAGAGCATAAAAAAAGAGATCAATTAATGATAATTCCAAAGTTTTTGACCTGAGATATTGAAAATTAAAATTTTTACTTACTTGCTGTGATGGGGCCAACTGTCAGAGGAGTGGGGCTGGATATGAAATCAAAAGTTTAGCTTTGGAAATATTAAATTTGAAATGTTGAATTGTTTGTTTGGTATTCATGCATGAAGTTTAGTAGAAAGGTCCAGACTAGACATATACATTTGAGAGTCACCAGTCTCCAGATGGAATCTACAACTTTGGGTCTGACTAAGATTTCTCAGTAAGCAATTGACATAAAACAGAAGTTGGAGGACTATGCAATGGAGATCTTATATGTGTATAGTTTTTTTGACCAGGATGGAGTCAGGTTTTATGGAGCTTGAGACTTCACAATTTTGGTGATCATTTTTTGAGAAAAATCATAGGGAATTACAAATACAAAATTAAGTACAAAATTTCAAAAAGCATTTATTAAAATCAGAAACACTAAGGCTTAACTTCATTAACTTCATGGTAAATCTGCTCTGGTTGGGGAGATGAAGGTTAAGCAGTGAAGTAGACTAAACAATGGCCAACATGTAGGAAGAACCTAAGAGAAGGTGATATCCCCGAAGCCAAGTGGTGGAAGTGTTTCAAGGAGAAAAAAATCCACTGGTTTAAATTCTGATGACTTTGCAAATAAGGTGAATACAAAAAATGGACCATTGGATCGGACAACATAGAGACATTGTTGAACTTGACAAAGACTACTATGGGTTGGTAGGCAGGGGAGAAATCTGGGCTGGGGTAGATTTAGATAGATATGTGGAGAGCAAATATGGAACAGTGAGTTTTTCTGTAAAGGAAGGAGATATATGGGACAGAGCAAAAGAGATATAGATATAAGATCAAGGGAGAATTTTAAAAATGGTTCATTAACATGTAGTTTGATTGTGCAAACTGTGTTTACATTACCTGAAAACAACCTATAATTACATGAATATAAGATTAAAGACCTAAAAGACCCCCAGCCTTTTTTTTTTTTTTTTTTTTTTTTAAAGTATAGCTCTAAATACTAGTTCTACAAGGACTAAAATGTCAATTTTGGGTGGTAGGGATTTTATCCGTTGTCTGTCTTTTTCCTTACTGTATTTCAACATCCAGATACTTTCCTGACACACAGTAGTTGCTAAATAATGAGTGAATGCTAAGGCTTAAACTAGAAGCCTTTAACAATTACAACTGATGGAGTTCACAGTAAATCATAAATAAAGACAATTGGGAAAAATGTACTTTAAGTAAGTTTAATTCTCTTATTTATTGGGGAGACAGAAGCAGAAACAAGTAACATGGTGGAAAGGTTAAATTCTCATAAGGGTGAGTCTATGATTTGACTTTCAAGCAGAAGCTGTGAAGAAAAAGGAAAGGCATTTGGTGAGTTCATTAGAACAGCAAGCCTTTGTGAACACTAAGATCTTTGGATATTTTTAACTTCTAAATTAGGGGACACCAGGTTATGTGAATTCATGAAATATCAGGTATAACATCCACCTGTATAATTTTGCTAGAGCTGCCATTACAAAGTACCACAAACTGAATTTTACCATCCCATAGCTGTGGAGGCTAGAAATCCAAGAGTAGGGTGTCAGCAGGGCCATGATCCCTCTGAAGACATTAGGGAAAGATTTGTTCCATGCCTCTATCCTCACTTCTGGTGGTTTGCTGGCAATCTTTGGTGTTTATTGGCTTGTAGATTCATTACCTTGACCTGTGGACTTCATGTTTATGTGATATTCTCCCTGTGTTAATGTGTATCTCCAAATTTACCCTTTTAATAAGGACATCAGTCATATTAGATTAGAGACCCACCCTCCACCAATATGACCTCATCTTAACTAATTACATCTGCCACCATCCTATTTCCAAATATAATCACATTTTGAGGTGCTAGGAGTTAGGATTTGAATATATGAACTTTGAGGAGATACAATTTAACTCATAATACCCTCATTTAATTCAATCTTCGAGCTGGATGGAGGGGACTACAGTGTATATTAGATGAAACTCAGCAATGACAATGCTATTACTTCAGTATTTCACCATGACTGGTATGGTTTGAGGGTATCCCTTTTGTATTAATATGTATAATAACAATAAATCATAATTACTTTTACTTAGGCAGATTCTTGAATAGCTCTTATTGTTTGGTAGAAAACAACCCACATATCAAAAGAGACTATATTAAGATTTTTAAAAAAATAATCCACTACTCAAAAATCCAGACGTTTCAATAATAAGCTTGTGACAAGGAAAGTTTACTTAATCCCAGTATTTTTTCTGTTATTGTTATAAATTTAAAGTAACTTTCATCTCATCTTACTATTAAAGTTCACTTTTTTTTAACTAAGTCAATTGTTCCTCCCTATGTTTCCTACATTTCCTATCAAAAATTTTTACTTTAATAAATCCTGATCTATCTTTATTGCTTCCGTAAAATTTTAGAAATGTCATTTTTTGCATGAATTTAAATAAAAATTTTTTCTACTTTTTTATTAAGTTCAATTAGTCAACATATAGTACATCATTAGCTTCAGATGTACTGTTCAATGATTCATCAGTTGCATATAACACCCAGTGCTCATCAGATCATGTGCCCTCCTTAATGCCCATCACCCAAATAAAATTTTTTATTTTACTTTTTTTTTTAGATTTTATTTATTTATTTGATAGGGAGAGAAAGAGAGAGAGAGACAGGGGAGCTGCAGAGAGTAGAGGGAGAAGAAAACTCCCCACTGAGCAGGGAGCCCGATGTGGGACTTGATCCCAGACCCCTGGGATCATGACCTGAACTGAAGGCAGATGCTTAACTGACTGAGCCACCCAGGTGCCCCCCCAAAATAATTTAAATGGAAGTTAGAAATAGAGTAGAAAGGTCAACCAAGTTTAAAGTGGAAATAGTAATTTTTCCCAGATAATTAAAAACTAGTAAATAACACATCTATGTAAAAGAGTATAGAGGAGAGAAAATACTATCATAGTAATATAAATTGGCATTTTTGTAAGAATTTCAGAATATCTTAGTATACTGATTATTGCCAATTAAAATTTTAAAGCAGTACTTTTGTATAAATTGTGTTCTTTTTTTTTTTTAAAGATTTTATTTATTCATTTGACAGAGAGAGAGACAGCAAGAGAAGGAACACAAGCAGGGGGAGTGGGAAAGAGAGAAGCAGGCTTCCCGACGAGCAGGGAGCCCGATGTGGGGCTCGATCCCAGGACACTGAGATCATGACCTGAGCCGAAGGCAGTTGCTTAACCAACTGAGCCACCCAGGTGCCCCTAAATTGTGTTCTTTAAAGCCAAAAATGTAAGTATGAAAACTGAATTATAAATTAACTCACAGATAAGAAGCTAAGTATGTTCATTGTAATATTATTTTTAAAACAATTGCTTCGTTTTTACTCAGATAAGCCATACCTCACAACAGAAATAATACACTTAATTAACAAAGATTTTGACAGCTGATTGCAAGACAAATATTTAGTTTGATGTAGCCTGTAGAATTTCTGAATTTTGTTAAACAATGCTTATTCAAAGGAGAATATAACTTGTTGCAAGGACATGCCCCAAAAGCAGCAATCCATCTTAAAGCCTTTACTTCAGAAATTACAGTGTTCCAGAGTATGATTTCTTTTGACCTGGAATTAGTTGAGGGATTGATACAAGAATCATCATAAATAGAAAAAGTGACAGGAACTGATCTTTTGGGGGTCAACAGAATTTTGATGAAGAAGACTGTGACGCTGCCCCAAAAGGGCAGCATCCAGACTAAAGGTCTCCCAGTTTGATCCCCTCTTTGATCTTTTGATCTCTATTCAGCATTTCAATGTCATTACCTAAGAGTAAGAAAGAAAGGTCATTTTTTTTTCTTAAAATTTAAAATCTTAAACTTCAGTCTGTCTTCATTTCTCTCTTTTCTTTGTGGTATCAATTTATCTCGCCTGGTCCACGCTAGTCCAGAATTCTCAAATTGACAATAATGTGTAGACAAAGAATTCCAGGAGAACCAAGTCCAACAGTGTCTTAAAGTTGTTAAAACATTCATGGACTTTGCCACCCAGTAGAACTTGATTCTACTAACAACTCAGTTCCTATGTAACTAGGTGACTGAATCCATTGCTTAACTTTTCTTCAGTTTTAACACGTGTAACATAGAATAGCAGTATCGTCTATTTATTTTACATTCATTCTGTATATTAATCCTCATCTCTCACAGATGTGTGTTTTGGGTTAACAAAGGAGAAGCTTGTGATTTTGGTAAGGAAAAAGATGAAAACATTTATGTTTTCTTACATATGAGCATATACTTAGGTGATTTTTATAGCAGCCACATAACTCTAGTCTCATGTTCAGTTTGCAAATAAATGTTACGCTATGAACATCTTCGGGAATTGAAAATTTGCAGGTTACTCTAACAGTCTAACCATAAAGTATGACTTTAACTCCCATGGTGTATTCAGAAAGGGCCTCATTTGTTGTCTACTCTGGAATACTGGAATAGGTTGGAGGAAAAGGCAGAAATGAGGAAACATCAATATGAAATGGAAGAATTATGTGGATAGAAACAATAAGTGACACTCTACTGAGATGAAAGGGCTTGGAGATAACTCTGAATCGTAACTGTCTTGTGACAAAAAAAGCCAAATGCAGTTTGTCTCACACAGGGAAGTAGACAAGTAGGTTAGAGAGGCTTGAGGTGGAAAATGGTTCTGGATGAACACCAAGTCCAAATTTTCAACCAGCAAGAAAGAGAAAATAGCACCACTGGGCATATGACCAAGGTACTCTGCAACAATTACTGGGGATAATCTGACTAAAATAAATAATACAGTTCATGACTCACAACAGATTCATGTTACTGCTTAGGTATGAATTTAATCTGGGCTCTTTTGACAAAGGACTTCATTAGTTTCTTCTGGATGACATCAAAACTTCATTAGTTTAATGTATAATTTTCAAGAACTTACTATATTAGAAGAATGTCTTTGGAGATATTTTCTCATCTGTCATCTTCCTTGCTTCTGTTTTTTTTTTTTTAATTGCACTGTAGTTAACATACAGTGTTATATTAGTTTCAGGTGTACAATATAGTCATTCAACAGTTCTGTACAACACCCGGTGCTCATCAAGATAAGTATACTACTCTTAATCCTCTTCACCTGTTTCATCCAACCCCTTTCCCCCCCTCCCTACCTACCTCCTCTCTGGCAACCATCAGTTTGTTCTCTATAGTTAAGAGTTTGTTGTTTGATTTGTCTCTTTTTTTCCTTTGTTTGTTTGTTTTGTTTTTTAAATTCCACATATGAGTGAAATCAGATGGTATTTGTCTTTCTCTGATGGATTTACTTTGCTTTGCATTATACCCTCTAGATTTATTCACGTTGTTGCAAATGGACACTTGGGTTGCTTCCATAATTTGGATATTGTAAATGATGCTACAGTAAACATAGGGGTGCATATATCCTTTTGAATTGTGTTTTTGTATTCTTTGGGTAAATACCCCGTAGTGCAATTACTGGGTCACAGAATAGTTCCATTTTTAAATTTTTGAACCTCCATACTGTTTTCCTCAGTGACTGCACCAGTTTGCATTCCCACCAACAGTGCACGGGGGTTCCTTTTCTTCACATCCTCATCAACACTTATTTCTTTTGCTTTTGGTTTTAGCCATTCTGACAGGTGTGAAGTGATATCTCATTGTGGTTTTGATTTGCATTTCCCTGATACTGAGTAATGTGCCTGTTGGCCATTTGTATACCTCCTTTGGAGAACTCTGTTCATGTCTTTTCTCCATTGTTAATTAGATCGTTTGTTTTTTGGGTGTTGAGTTGTTTAAGTTCTTTATATATTTTGCATACTAAGCCTTTATTGGATTTGGCATTCGAAAATATATTCTCTCATTCAGTGGGTTGTCTTTTAGTTTTGTTAAATGACTCCTTTGCTGTACAGAAGATTTTTATTTTGATGAAGTCCTAATAGTTTATTTTTGCTTTTGTTTCCCTTGCCTCAGGAGACATATCTAGAAAAATGTTATGGCTGATGTTAGGGAAATAACAGCCTGCACTCTCTTCTGTGATTTTTATGGTTTCAGGTCTCACATTTATGTCTTTAATCCATTTTGAGTTTATTATTGTGTATGGCGTTAAGAAAGTAGTCCAGTTTCATTCTTTTGCATGTAGCTGTCCAATTTTCCCAATACCAATTTGTTGAAGAGACCGTGTTTTAACCATTGCATATTCTTGCCTCCTTTGTCGAAGATAATTGACCATATAATTTTGGGTTTGTTTCTGGGCTTTCCATCCTGTTCTGTTGATCTATGTGTCTATTTTTGTGCCTGTACCATACTGTTTTGATTAATACAGCCTTGTAGTATAACTTGAAATCTGGAATTGTGATACTTCCAGATTTATTTTTCTTTTTTAAGATTGCTTTGACATTTTGGGGTCTTTTGTGATTTCATACAAATTTTAGCATTGTTTGTTCTAGTCCTATGAAAAATGCTGTTGGTATTTTGATAGGGATTGTATTAAATCTGTATATTGCTTTGGGTTGTATGGACATTTTAGCAATATTGGTTCTTCCAATCTATGAGCATGGAATATATTTGCATTTGTTTGTCTTCAATTTCTTTCATTATTGTTTTATAGTCTTCAGAGTACAGGTCTTTCACTTCCTTGGTTAAGTTCATTCCTAGGTATTTTGTTATTTTTGATGCAATTGTAAATGGGATTGTTTTCTTAATTTCTCTTTCTGCTGCCTCATTATTAGTGAATAGAAATGCCATGGATTTCTGTACATTGATTTTGTATACTGTGAATTTATTGAATTCATTTATCAATTCTAGTAGTTTTTTGGTGGAGTATTTAGGGTTTCCCATATATAGTATCATGTCATTTGCAAATAGTGAAAGTTTTATTTCTTCCTTACCAATTAGGATGCCTTTTATTCCTTTTTCTAGTCTGATTGCTGTGACTAAGACTTTCAGTACTATGTTGCATGAAAGTGGTGGTAGTGGACATCCTTTGTCCACTATTGTTCCTGATCTTAGGGGAAAAGTTCTCACTATTTCACCATTGAATATGGTGTTAGCAGTGAGTTTTTGATATATGGCCTTTATTATGTTGAGGTATGTTCCCTCTAAACATACTTTGTTGAGGGTTTTTATCATGAATGGATGTTGTCAGATGCTTTTTTTTTTTTGTATCTACTGAAATGATCACATGGTTTCTATTCTTTCTCTTGTTGATGTGATGTTGATTGACTTGTAAATATTGAACCACACATATATCCTGGGAATAAATAAATCGTGGTGAATGATTTTTTTCATGCATTGTTGGATTCAATTTGCTAATATTTTGTTGAGGATTTTTGCATCTATGTTTATCAGAGTACGGGCCTGTAGTTCTCTCTCTCTTTTTTTTTATTTAGTAATGTCTTTATCTGGTTTTGGTATCAGGTAATGCTGATCTCATATAATGAATTTGGAAGTTTTCCTTCCTCTTCTACTTTTCAGAATAGTTTGAGAATAAGTATTAACTCCTCTTTAAATGTTTTGCAGAATTCACTTGTGAAGCCATCTGGGTCTGCACTTTTGTATATTGGTAGTTTTTTTGATTAGTGGCTCAATTTTATTGCTGGTAATCAGTCTGTTCAAATTTTCTATTTCTTCCCCATTCAGTTTTGGGAGGTTAGATGTTTCTAAGAATTTATCCATTCTTCTAGGTTGTCCAATTTGTTGCCAAATAATTTTTTTATGATATTCTCTTGCAATCCTTTGTATTTCTGCAGTGTTGATTGTTATTTCTCCTCTTTCATTTATGATTTTGTTTATTTGAGTCCCCCCACCTCTCTTTTTTTGATAAGTCTGGCTAAAGTTTTATCAATTTTTGTTGATCTTTTCAAAGAACCAGTTTCTGGTTTCATTGATTGGTTCTATTGTGTTTTATTGTGTTTTTAGTTTCTATTTCATTTATTTCTGCTCTAATCTTTATTATTTTCTTACTTCTACTGGTTTTGGGTTTTGTTTGTCCTTCTTTTTATAGGTTTTTTTCCTTTCAGCACTTTCAATGTCTCATGCCATTCTGGCCTGCAAAGTTTCTGCTTAAAAATCAACTGATAGCCTCATGGGGTTTCCCTTATACAAAACTGCTTTTTTTGGGTCTTGCTGCTTTTAAAATTCTCTCTTTATCACTACATTTTGCCATTTTAATTACTGTGTGTCTTTGTGCAGACCTCTTTGGATTGATTTTGTCAGGTTATCTCTGTGCCTCCTGGATCTGGATTTCCGTTTCTTTCATCAGATTAGGGAAGATTTCAGGTATTATTTTTTTCAAATAAAATTTCTGTCCCCTTTTCTCTCTCTTCTCCTGGGATCCCTGTAATGCAAATGTTATTATGCTTGATGGTGTTACTGAATTCCCTAAATTTATTTTCATTTTGCATAATTGTTTTTTTTCTCCCACCTGTTCAGCTTGATTACTTTCCATTACTTAGCCCTCCAGGTCACTGATTTGTTCTTCTGCTTCCTCTAGGCTACTGTTTATTCCATCTAGTGTATTTTCATTATATTGTGTTCTTCATCTGATTGGTTCTTTTTTGTCTCTTTGTCAAAGGTCTTACTGATGTCCTCTACTCATTTCTCAACTTCAGTGAGTGTATTTATGACCATTACTTTAAATTCTCTGTCAGGCATATGACTTCTCTCCCTTCCAGTTAGATCTCTTGCTGTGATTTTGTTCTGTTCTTTCATTTGGGACGTATTTTTCTGTCTCCTCATTTTGTCTTCTGTATCTATTGCTGTGTGTTAGGAAAGTCTGCTATGTCTCCTGCTTTTGAAAGTAATGACCTTATGAAGAAGAGATCCTATAGTGTGCTGCAGCGCAGTGTTTCCTGTTCACCAGAAGCTGAGTGTTTCAGAACTATCTCCTATATGTGTTGCATACACTTTGTTTTTGTGGCTGAGCCACTTTTTCTTTCAGTCCAGTCATCTGCAGTGGCTCTCTTTGCCTGTTGTGGGCAGTGTTTTGTCCCTGTGGTGTTAATGGGCCAGTCTTGGGTCACAATGGGCTTGAGTTGACTTAGATCAGGCATTTGTCAGAGATGCAGTAGCTCCAAACTGCAGGGCTCTTTCCCTGTGTTGTTACCTGAGAAGCTTTTGTGGGTGGGCAGGATCTGCAATCAGGTGAGTTGTCTCCCTGCAGCTTCCCCGGGGTTGCTGTTGGACTGGTGTGTGCAGTTATCTTACCTTCTCTCTAGGACAGGAGTTATTTTGGGGTGGTGCTATCTCCCTTTGGGGCTGCTTGTACACTGCCAGGCCTATGGCACCACCATGGATGGGCTCCAGCCAAGGGCATATTGGAGGGGGCAGATCTGCAACACGTGTGAGGGAGGGCATGTTACCGAGTTAGGTACTGAGTATTGCACCTTGCTAGTTCCTGCAGGTGGCCGTGTGTTTATGCTGGGTGGCAGGGGAGGAAAATGGCACCTGCCAGCTCCTTTGTTCCCCAGGTGTCCCAGAGCTGAGCACACTGACTTTTACAATTCTAGGTTTTAAGTCCTGCTGGTTGTAAGAACTCACAAAATTTGGCTCCTCTGATTTTCAAAGCCAGTGTTATGGGAATTCACCTTCTGCACATGGGCTTCCTGGTGTGTAGTTTGTTTCTCTGTCCTCTCTGTGCTCTCGGTGTCCCTCCCTCCTGCTGACAGTCTTGTGGTCTATTTAGTTCCTTATTGGGTTTCTGCCTTTTCTACCCTCTTCAATGTGGCTCATCTACATTTAGTTGTGGAGTTTGTTCTGCCAGTGTTGGAGTCATTTTCTGGGTTATCTGTACATATGAGTGTTACCTAGTTGTATCTGTGGGACGAGGTGAACTTAGGGTCCGCCTACTCCACCATCTTCAACCTTGCTTGTGTTTTATATCCCAAAAGTTTTGAATTACTTTCTGATTCCCAGAAAATTCCTTACTATCTAAAATTTCATTATCTTGCCTTCTTCTCTGAAATATTTCAGCTTAACCCTAGTATATCAGCTCAAAGACTATTCCTTGCAGAAGCCTCTCCTGACTTCACCGGGCTGACTACATCTCCCATCCCCTTGCACTCACTCAACATCATACACATCTCTGGGAATCTTCAACCTTATTATATAATAATTGTTTGCATGTTTATTTCCAGTCGAATCTAAGCCTCTGTGGGCAGACCTTCTCCATTGCCCCTCTTTTCTTTTCAATCCACAGACCAGCACAGTGCCTGATACAGTTAGTTTTTTCAAATGATGAATAAACCAGGGAAATGGCTGCCAATGCAGGACTGGAGGCAATTTTTGGAACACAATAAACATTCAATTTTATATAAGATATTTCCAGGCACATAATAAGTGATTGATAGGAGTGACTTGTGTCTTCCACCCCACAACCTAAATCTGAAAATGTCTGAGATCTTCTGGTAGCCCTATATATCTAAATGTAACTCAATATGAAAATCAAAACACAATGTAGTGCTTTGCACTAAAGTATTCGGTAAGTGTCTTTTGACGGATCCATGGCGTGAATACATAGCAAGAATGAATTAATGAATGAATTCATTGTCTCATAGGCAAAAACAAAGGACTTCTATATTCCTTTTCAGTTCTGATTTTAAATTGTGACTCCTGGAGTTACATAACTACTAAAAGTAGTTTTAAATATACAATCTTGCCACTTTAGGATGCTTTATTTTTTTTTTTTTACAGATGATTTTTATAAATATCCTTGATTTGTTGATGAGAAAAATAACATTTTCTGTGTGATGGTCTTTTCATGAATTTCTATAGACGCTCCTACCTGAAATCTCTATCTTAATCTCTTTTTCTCTTTCTCTCTGGGGAGCCATTCTTCTAAAAGACCTACTTCTTCTAGAGAAACAATTACATTTAACAAAGGACAAGGACTAATGCCATTACCATGTATATCCTTGTGCATCGACAACTAGAAAATCATAGTAGATTTATAAACAGTATTGCTGTTTTACACTGTAGGAAACTTGCAATTTAGTCAAGATCCACATTTAATTCCTGTCCTTATATTCAGATCTCAGTCGTATTCTCTCCTTGGCATCTTTAAAAGCTATTTTATACAAAAGAATTCTATTAATAATGAATCAGTCTGCCTTTATACCTCACTATAACCCCAAAATAGCTTTAGATAGGTAAAGAGATAGGTAGCACCATAGATAAATAAAAGAAATAATAGCATTGTATCATATGATTTGTTACTGCATTGAAGATTGTATCTTATAACTTATGACAAGGAAGCTTTAAATGAGTTTCCAAGGTCATAACCTTATGGTGATGAAAAATATATACATAAGCTACAGCGTCTTTACTTTATTTTTGTAATAAAATATTCCTTTTTGTGACAATAAAATAATAATTTATATCTCCTGTATTTTTAAAAAGTCTGCTCTAATGATTGTGTATGTATGTTGTAGAGCATGCTTGCATCAATCATATATATTACTTTTTCAAAACTGGATTTTGTGTTCAAACATTTTGATAAATGATTAAACTTTTGAACATATGCATTTTTCTTTTTAAGAAGTTTGAGAACACCACAATGAAATTTTATAAAAATGCTATTATTTAGTGACATACAACTGTCTGTCTTTATAAATATATACATATATAGGATATTAAAAAATATCTACACTAGTTCCACGGAGTACTTGAGAGGTACCATTGTAAAAAGTACAAAAATACTATAATTACAAGTCTAAATTTAATTTATTCACTTAAAATTATAAATAAATGTACCTTCTTTGGGATAGGTATCAGTTCTGGAGATGACTATATGGGAGAATTATGGATTTTCCTGGAAATTTCTTGATATTTTAAAATGTGTCCTATCCTCAAAGTCAAGACTCCATTCTGTTCCAAAACAGAGATTTAAATTTATTATCTCCTACAATCTGGTAAAAAATGGAGCAAAGGAACTGTGTCCAGATCTGGGTATCTGCTTAAAATGAAATGTGTAGAACCCTGAATGATTCTTTTTAAGAATATTCAAAATGGTATTTAAGAATTGATCACTCTAGGGGCGCCGGGTGGCTCAGTCAGTTAAGCATCTGCCTTTGGCTCAGGTCATGATCCTGGAGTCCTGGGATCGAGCCCCGCATCAGGCTCCCTGCTTAGTGGGGAAGTCTGCCTTTCCCTCTCCATCTGCCTCTCTCCCCTGCTCATGCTCTCTCTCTCTCTCAAATAAGTAAATAAATAAAATCTTAAAAAAAAAAAAAAAAGAATTGATGACTCTGAGTTTATCTTTTTTTTGGTCCCAAAGCTAATGGTTACTTAACTCCTAAATGGCTGCTATTATTTGATGTTCAAATTTTAGGACAAAGAATGTATTTAACATTTTGTGTTCTACTTCCCCTTTCCTCCCTTAGTGATGAAACTAAAATCACAGGGAGTTGGGGGAAATGTAGAATTCCTGAGATGGCTAACAGGTGGAAAATTCATCCTAGCAAGAAAAAGAAAAGAAAAGAAAAGAAAAAAGTACTTCTGTGCTTTTTATGATGCGAAGGCTTAAGGCTAACACCCTAAAAGAATCAGCACTCTGTGCGATGGCAGGGTAAGTTCACACTGATAGAAACCTCGGCCCTTGAACACCGCATTCCAATTCAGTCTTGATTACAGTTAGTCTGAAACTTCTAAAAATAAGCTCCAAAGTGGCGACCAGAAAGTTGCATATGACAAGTCGTATGAAGTCAGTAGAAACCTGTTTGCACTGTGAGGGTCTCAAGGCTGCTCATATGTGGGGGAGTTACTGGTTAATCCCTGGACGGTCCCTGGGAAGTTTCCTGATTAACCAGATTTGTTGGTGAAAGGGGCACACTTCAGCTTTTTAAATGTGACAGTAGCTGGCAGCGGGCTGCGAAGAGCGTACGCAGTAATCACCGGCTCACTCGGTGAAGGCCGAAAGGCAAACCTCTTTAGAGGAAGCCCCGAAGGCTTTCATGCCTCAGAACTGCTAAGATTTTGCAGTTGGAATGATTTTAGGGAAATTCACCAGGAAAACTTCATAATGAATCTCTCATACACCACATCCCCTGAGAAGCTTATCACTGTTTGTCAACTGCAACAGAAGGCATGATGCTTTTTTTATTAATAGGGTTCTCTTTTTTTCCAAAGGGATTGTTGTAAAATACCATGATTAATTGAAGATTTCTCTTTACTTCTGATTTGCCTGATTGACACAAGTAACCCTTATTAATTTCCCCAGATGCCTAAAGCAGCAGTGGCAAAGGAACACAAGACGATGCATTATTTATTCGGATATTCGGTGGTCATTTTCATCCTCATCACAAGTATTAATTTAATGAGGTCACATTATCATGCTGCCCACCAACCCTCACATGCAGAGTGTTGTTGATAAAACTGATTAAACTCTCTAGATTAAGCACACTTACACAAATTCGTGTTCAGTTACTTAAAACTTTTGCCATGCGTTATACCGTGCATAATGTGTCTCCTATTACCAGTCGCATTAAAAAGTGATAAAACAAAATGATTTATGTCAAAAAGTTAGAAACTCCCATCAAATGCATCTTATCTCTAACTGCTTGCCACCTAAAACAACTTGACTGTGGCAGCTTTAAAATTTAATGGACATGATAAATTTTTGCTTCACTCATTTGTTTAGAGAGCATATTTTATTTCTTATAGATTTTAGCCTTGCAAGACTCAGATGCAAAAAAACTGTGTGTCACTCTGGCAGTTATATTTTGTTACATGCTGTAAGTCCTACTAAAATATGTTATTAGTCTTTAATAAGAGATGAATTGTATCTCCATCCATGGAATAAATTCTAGACTTCTACCACTTCCATGGGCCCCCCTCTTCAATTAATTAAGTATTTGTACATTAGAAATACAATATTTAAAAAAAAAAACAACCTAAATATTTCATTAAAGATAGACTACGGTTAATTTCTGAAGACTAAAATTCATGTCAGTAATACTTTTTCTTTTCTTCAAGTAGAAACTCCAAAACATGTGTTCAAAAATTTTGAAGTTATTAGCAATAAGTCAGATAGTTGAGGGTTGTGCTGATTATCAGTAGAGTTTGAACTTTGTGCTTTTAGGAACTTGGAAATATGGCTTCCAATATTTTTTATTGTATCTATCCTCCATAGAACTCCTAGAATTTTCTGTCTAAAATACAGATCTAATCATATCACTTTGCTCTTATAAAATATTATTTGAATGTTTTTCGCCCATAAAGAAAAAGTAATTCTCCCAAGATATGACTTTTTTCTTAATCCTGTGACACCATCTATACACTTGCCCCTACTCTTGTACCAAAGAGCTGTTGTTTACTTTTCTTCATCAGCTTAAACAGGCCAGTTCATATACAACCTCCTCTGTGACTCTTTATGGGATCTCTCAGGACGTTGTTTGTCTTTCTGACATCAGTGCTCAAAAAAACCTTGAAATAGATTTTATATGATATGCATTGTGTTTCTTTGTTGGTGAGCTAGCATTGAGTCTGAATTACTCCAGGGAGGGTAGAACTTTGCATCTACAGTGATCAGGACTGGGCCTGGGAAGGGTGGGTATATGGATAACTGAATAAATAAATGAATTACTTCAGGCCATTGAGCATTACCTAAAAGAGCATAACTTCTGAAGGTGGGGCATAAGACATTTGTTGAAATTTATCACAGGATCACATACAATAGAATGAAGAGACTTAGCACTAATATGGAGGTTAATAGTCAGTTGGCTGCTTCTTCATCCTCCGGAAGACTACTGTCTCCCCCTTACAGGATAAATGGCTCCAAGCTTAATTGTATAGTCCAGAAAAGAAAATCTAGGCTATCAATCAGTGAGGAATGACAGGTCAGGAGGGATAGTGGGGCCAGGGATCTGGAACTATGAGCTACACTAGAAAATCCACTGAGACCCATGAGCTCAAAGGCAGAAGAAAAGTGCAGTTTCTTCATTCTCCCAGTAGTGTGTCTAAGCTCCCCCTTAAGGATCTAGATGAAATGTAACAGGATCATCAGCTGTTCAAGTTGGCTGTCTCACCAGACTTCACGCACTGTAAAGACCAGAACTACGTTTCTTTCCTGTCACTATTTCTCTCCCTCCAAGCTGATATTTTTAATGTATAGAAGAGCACATGTGCTTGTTGAAAAAACCATCTTGAATCTTTGCTAAGCACCAGGCCCTGTTAAGAATCTGTCTTACATGATCCTCACAAGCACCGTTTGAGGTGGGTGCTGTTTTTTCCTTACTTTTCATATGAAAACACTGAACATACAACATTATCTATGTAAGCTAAGTCAGGTGATCTTTTTATTTCATAAGTCTATATTTGACTATCTTATGAAGTTCCAAGTCATGCTACCCCATGTACTAGCAGATTTTTAGCTTCCAACCAATGTGCCCCAGTTATTCATGGGCGTCTCTAAGGAAAAGTTCCCGTTACTCCCAAACCAGTCTGTATGCTGTGGTCCTCACACAGTCTGTGCTTTTCTTCCTTTCCTGCTTGTTACTTGTTCACGTGCCCCATTGTTGCTACTGCCCATCATGAGGAGAGTTATCCCTGGATGATTTCAAAACTTTGAATTCCTAGGTCAACAGAAAGGGGCCAGGTTTGGAGTGGGAGGAAGGGAGAGGCTTACAAGGGGGCTGGGGGCCTTGTCTTTCTGCCCCCTTTACTTTCACTAGCTAGCTGTAATCATGGACGCTTTTTGGGTTGAAACTGAAAAATGGATGGCAAGTAAGCAGACACAGATTTACAGAGTAGTCATTCACTTAGTAAATACATTGTAAGCACCTACTCAGTTCCAGACATTATTCTAAGCCCTTGGAACACACTCCTGAACAAAATAGACAACAATTTCTATTTTTATGCATTTACACATTATACATTACACATTACACAATGCATTTATATATTATCAGTGTCTTGACTTAGGGTTCATGGGGTTCTTGGAGCTGGCCTCTATTGACTGTCCAGACTCAGTTCCTGGCTCTCCCGCACACATGGCCCCTACTCCAGTCTTATCAATTTCTCTGTGCCTTTGCATCAGCAGCATGCTCCATTTTTCTTTCTCTTACTTGTCTAATTCCTCCATTTTAGAAATTCAGTGTCATCTCAGTCTCAGTTCGTATTTCTAGGACTCCCATAATTCCCTATCTAGTTAACTTGACAAGGGTGAAAGAAAGAGGTTTGGGGAGGTGGGGTGACTATTTCTGCATGGACTTAGACGGGAGAAGTCATGCTGATCCCAATAGGGTCTTTTTATAAAGTTATCATGAAAAGATAATGAAGTTTTCCTAAATTTAAAAAGAAATATACTTAAAAATAGTCAAGTTATCTATACTTGTCTATATGATATCTATATCTATACAATAAGTAAATTGTCTACTTTTTTCTATTTCATAAACACATATGTGGGAACAATTCAAAGTCTAAGAAGCTTCCTACCTCCTTACCTCACATTTGCTCTGCGGTAACTAGCAACATAAAAATCTATTTAGAAAATTATAATTTGTAAATATCTAATATTTACAATAATGTAATCTAATTATATATCTAATATAATTATATCTAATTATATATCTAATAATAGTCTATATTTCAAAAATATATATTTATATGTACTTTGACATTTATGTAATATGCAAATGTCATTGCCTTGTATATCTATTACTTAGGTTTAGTTTTAGTGTAAATATTCTAAGGAATCAATTAAGGGGTGATCTACTGGTAGTTTTCATTTGGAAAAATAATAAGAATAGTGAACATATGTTGAGTATTTGCTATGTGTTAGGCACTGTTCTAAGCGATTTACACTTTTTTTAATCCATACATGACTATTCTACAAAGTAGGAACTATGACTATTCCTATCCTACAGAAATATAATGGGGAAACAGAAAGTTTAAATGATATGTCCAAAGTCACAAAGTAAGCAAATGACTTGGCAAGGCGTTGAAGGAGTTACAACCAAGCACCACTATTAATGTTACCTCCCTAGGAGGATGCGCCTATAAGAATTTGTGTGTACGTGTGTGTATTGATTTTGATGAGAATTTAACTTTTACTTATTTTAAAACTTTCAAAGTAATGTTTCCTTTAATACTAAAATCACCATTTTTGTGGAATGTTTTACTGTGTCCAATGCTAAAGGGAAATCTCATAACTCCAAATATTCAGCCTAAGAGCTCACAAAGTTTGACAACTCATGTACTATAATATATTTATATTTGCTTTTCTATGTCTTCCCTCAAGT
This sequence comes from Halichoerus grypus, assembly GCF_964656455.1. Taxonomy (NCBI): domain Eukaryota; kingdom Metazoa; phylum Chordata; class Mammalia; order Carnivora; family Phocidae; genus Halichoerus; species Halichoerus grypus. The sequence goes on from NC_135716.1 coordinate 54,801,514, forward strand.
GGATTGCATTATTATTGATTTAATATAAGGTTATAGAGGTTGACTCAATTTTATCAACCACATACATAACTCTATCTAAATCTTAGAGAACAAAAGAATATATACATTCCTATTTCTAAGCAAGCAGTGCATTGTATGGCCTTGAATTAATACTTGAAAAAACTCTTTATCTTTGAAGAAGAGTTGGGATTCCAAGCTTCAGAGAAGCTAGGCTTCAGATATGACTGAAAAAGTACTAAGGCCCACACACCAGTGACATATCATTGAATTTCAATGATTTATTACCATACATTTGTAAGTAAAAGGTTATCTCAACAGCAGAGTTTGTCCAAGATCTGGGGCATATTGGAGGCTAATAATTTGACACTCTTAAAACTGACATTCTTTAGGTACATAAAGGAGAGGCTGACCCCAGCTTGGGGGTTGAGGAATGTGTATCTACTCTCCCCGCAGACCCTACTCACAAAACTAAAGATCTTTAGTTAACTGACCCATTCTCATCAGAATGTAATTTAGCTACTATCTTTTGTTTCTCAAAAACCCCCATGAATGCTTCACCTTTCATCTAAGGAGCAAAATTGTCCTTTTATCTATATACAAATATATATTTACACATGCACATATCCAAATATGGATATCATATACCATATATCTATATCATCTATCTATCTATCTATCATCCATCTATCCATCATCTATCTATCCATCACCTTAAAATTTCAAGAGATGTTTTCTATAGATCTTAACTTAGCTGATCTACTGCCTAATCATTCTTGCCTTTTGTGATGCATAAAACCCCATAAATGGCTTCCCATTCCTCTTAAAATGAAATTCATACTCTTCACTGCAGCCTGCAAAGCTTTGCATGATCAGACCTCTGCTTGCCCCTCAGGCCTCTACTAATAGGACTCTCTTTGGTTGCCAGACTCCAGACACTTAAGCCTTTTTCCTTTTTTTCTAGATACTTTGAGCATTTTCTCATCTTCTAGCACTTAAACACCTTGTGAAAACTCACCATTGTTTCATATATCAAGCCCTTTTCATTTCTTAGGTACGAATTCAAATACCACATCCTCAGTGAGATCTTTTTGCCCCATCACACAACTAGTTACTATATTACCTGTGTATTTTTAAAATAGAATTAATACTGTTTGAAATGAATATGTTCACTTCTTCCCTTGTTGGTTTATTTTATTTATTTTCTTTTTTTTTTAAAGATTTTATTTATTTATTTGAGAGAGAGAATGAGAGACAGAGAGCACGAGAGGGAAGAGGGTCAGAGGGAGAAGCAGACCCCCCTGCTGAGAAGGGAGCCCGATGGGGGACTCGATCCCGGAACTCCAGGATCATGACCTGAGCTGAAGACAGTCGCCCAACCAACTGAGCCACCCAGGTGCCCTGTTGGTTTATTTTCTAATTGCCTGTGATGGTTAATTTTATGTGTCAACTTGACTAGGCCATGGGGGGTTCATGTATTTGGTTAAGCATTATTTCTAGGTATGTCTGTGAGAATATCTCTGAATGAGATTAACATTTGTATTGGTAAACTGAGTAAAGCAGTTTGCCTTCTTCCTCAGTGTGCGTGGGCCTCATCCAATTTACTGAGTAGAACAAAAGATGGAGTAAGAAAGAATTACTTCTCCCTGCCTGACTGTCTTTGAGCTGGGACATAGGTTTTCTCTTGCCCACGAACTACTGGAACTTATACCATCAGCTCTTCTGGATCTCTAGTTTGTTGAGTGCAAATCTTGGACTTAGCTTCCATAATCACATAAGCCAAATTCTTATAGTATTTCCCTCACTGCCTCTCTCTCTCTCTCTCTCTACATCTATCTACATAGATATATGTAGGATATAGGATATTATATATTGGATAGGTATCCAATATATATGATATATATTTTTTTCCAAGACATTCAAGGAATTCCACATTCTTTAGATTAATTTCCCTTTGCCTAATTACTAGAAACATCATGAAACTATTTCAAAAAGCTCATTATCTAACCTGGTTTATTTTATTTACATTTTTGTGTGTGTGTCTGAACACACCAAAGTCAATCAGTAAGTTTTGATGTAATATTTTAAAACTTTACTAGGATTGATTTTCTTTCCCCTGAAGTCTGTATAAATAGCTTGGCAGGAAATACTATGCTCAAATTTTACATGAAATATTTTACTACTTCTTTCCTTTGAAAATTCTGTAATTTCACTGAATGGTTAAGTCTACCAAAGAACATATTGCATGTAAAAATGTATTACAATCTCAATGCCAGTAAAGGAAATCCTGCTTCCCTGTTCGCCTGCTGCAGTGAGTTCAGTGCTGGTGGTATAAATATTTGACTCCCTGATGTCTATTTAACTGTAAATAGGAGCCATATGTTTTGCACTGTAACAAAGGAGCTTCTTGTTCCTTGGTCTTTAATTAAAAGATAATTTCAACTGAAAGAAAATGTCCAATTGGTTCTGTTTCTCTGAATGACTCAGACTCCTACACGACCTTAAGTAGAACCTAAGCTTCCTGAGAAAAAAACCTTCTATGCCTTAATTACCACTGGTTCCTCAGCACCATGAAGAATGTCTATCACATAGTAGCTGTTCAATAAATAGTTGCTGACTGAATTAATGTTGTGCATGATTACTGCAATTTTGAGAAATATCATGGCTTCAAGAGAAGAGAAGAGAGGTCTTTACCATGTAACTTATAACTCATAATGAGTTGTTCATAATGGTCATTTAGTCTTTCAAATCATCCATTTCTTTATCTGTAAAAGAGAGAAAAATAATGCCATGCTATTTATATTTATTTTAGTTCATTCGATATAAGATTTGAGGTGGTTTTTAAAATTGATGGTATTATTTGTTATGTTATAAATATAAAAATAAAAAAAAAAGATAAGGTACACAATCCAGGAGGAAGTAAAATGAAGGTAAAATTGGAAGATCCTAAATTTAATAGCTACTTAGAAAACAATTTTGGGGTGCCTGGGTGGCTCAGTCGGTCAAGCATTTGCCTTCCGCTCAGGTCATGATCCCAGGGTCCCGGGATCGAGTCCCATATCAGGCTCCTTGCTCAGCGGGGAGTCTTCTGCTTATCCCTCTCCCCGCCCCACCCCCAGCTCATGCTCTCATGTGCTCTCTCTCTCTCTCTCTCAAAAATAAATAAATACAATCTTAAAAAGAAAAACAATTTTCTATGTAATCTAATTTTTATTTTGACCTTTAAAATAACTCATAAACATGGTAAGCTAAATAATAATAATACCTGTCTCATGATACTCAGAGTTTTTTGGGGGGCAGTGGATAAACAATATTGAATAAAATAATGTATGAGAATGGGCTTTGCAAAACAGTAAACATACATTTACTAGTATTAGCATTACATATTTTTTTTTTGAATAGCCTTCTCCATAAATTTTATTTCTTATATTACTTACACAAAGACATAATTTTATTTTACTCCTATTCTCCTTTTCATATACAACTGTGCTATCTACCTAAGGAGATTATAGGAGAAACAGGAGTTTTCTATAATAATTTTTTCCCTCCTGGGACAATTCTCATGCTAAGCATGTGATAGATAGAACCTGAGAACTGGCTATCAACACATTTAGAACTCAAGATAGTTAAGTTACAGAAGGGACTCTGTACATTTCGAAACATCAAAGACAGAATTTACGGCATTGAGAGAATGCTCTGTTTTTCAGAGTTGATGTTTCCCTTCTAGTTTGATAAAATATATTATCTCTCCAGTTTCAGGAGTTATTTAGACACCACTCATGATGAACCCACGACCTTGCCCACGGGAGCACCCAACTACCACGAAGAGATGGTTTCTGCAGTCTTCTCATGTAGAGTTGGCAACTTACTTCATGACTCAGAGGAGACTATCAACAATATGAGAACAAAAAATGGAAACACATGTTCATAATGTGTTTTACATATAAAGTGCTGCATACTTATCTGGAAATGAAGGAAAAACTATCATGAAGTTTCCCAACATAAATGGCTTTATCATATCCATAAATCATGTGGCTAAGAATAAAGGCCAAATAATTAGCTTTGAAATACACTTTTTCTTAGTTTATAAGTAAATTAATCTTAAGTTTTTATTGGCAAGGGAAGTAAAGTTCAATCTATACTAAAACAAAAAATTTGTGAAAATAGTAAGAAAGCTAGTTCTGATGTGTTAGCTGTGACTAAAAACTTATATTCAGGTTGCAAAATCATGTTTTTTTGTTTTTTAAATTTATTTTTTCCAATCTTTAATGTACAAATTAAAATATCTCTAATATTGAAACTTCTTACAACATTCCCCAGAAACATTTTTCTCTATAGATACATTATAGAGCAGTTAATGAAATCTCTATTAAAATGCTTAACAAAGTATGCCTAGTAAAAAAACCAAAGTTTAAAAAAATGAGCTATTTAATGGATATAACAATATAAACAGAACCTTAAAGCACCAACATGAATTATCTTTTTGTATAAATGTTAAAAATGAGAAAAAATATCCCAGCCTATTTGGAGTAATTATGGGAATACATGTTTAAAACTAACAACCTTAAAATCAACTAGTAACCCATATAAAATTTAGAGCCGCATTTAACATAAAATATTTTTTACTCTTCCAAAACTGTCTGTTCCTTTACTGAATTACTTTTAGATGAACCTATTAGAAAAAAAAAAGTCCAAATTAAACTTTGTATTGGAGACAAAGTTCCAACTACTTTTAAGTGCTTTTGTTATGGATAAAATGGCACTCGGGTGCACTTTGAAAGGACACTCTGGAGACTGTTGTTAGGAAAGAAGGATCACTGTGAACAAGACTAATTTAGGCTGAGCTTCCTCTGGGAAAAAACAAAACAAAACACTGTTTTTTTCCCTTGGAAATAATGAGAATGACTTCGTGGTTGTGTGAAGCTATATTTCTTCTGTGAGAAGTCAGAGTAAACATCTGATGGCAAAATTCATAAACTAATCACTTTTGCTCTATTTCCCTTGGCTTCATACTCTGTTTACATAGTGGTGTGAGGGTTTCAGTTACTGCTCTGTCTGTGAAGTTTAGCCCTGTTTATGTAGAGTAGCTTTGGAAAATAATGGAATGAGTATCCAATGTCAAATGACTAATGCACAATAGACAATTCTATATGTAACTATCCATCCTCAGCAGCACCTTCCTTCTGCGAGATAGCGAGATCTGACCACTGAGGGACCATGCCACTTAATGTCCAAATTGGAACACTTTTGAGAATGAAAGTGGTTGGGACAAGAGGCATGAATCAGAATAATCAGGCCAACTGGAACACCTTACTCAGGGAGCACTTTCAGACCATTTTGCTTCCCTCTTTCTCTCTTTTTTCCCCCTGTCATTTTTCGACACTTCTATCTTATACTGTTTTCATGGCTTATCTTCCTATCCAGCTGTCAATATCATGCTATCATTTGCATTAGAGCTGCAGAATTCAAAGCTAAAAATGTCAACATATTTATTTTTGAAGGTATGTTCGCATAAAGGTCATTTATACTCGGCAATTATCCTGAACGTGGAGCACTCTGGTCTTGCACAGAGTAATTATCATGCTAAGATTACCACTTGTACCGAAAAGGTCACAAGAAGCTTTAAGGCAGTAACATGTTAAGATCTGAACCCTCTGATCCTTTTATCTCTAGAGAACATAATGTATTTTTTTTTTACTGTAACTACTGAAATTATAGTCCATTAAAAATTAAGCATTTAACATAATCATTAGCAGCCATTTGTAAAGGATATAAGTGCCTAGCTACATTTGAAGACTATCTGAGATGTGAATTGTATAAGATACTCACTACATGCCGAAAGTAGACATGTTTAGTTCGAGAACCATAACAAAAACTAATGAAAATGATATTTATTAGGCGGCAGAAGTGACACATTATCTAAAAATTTCATCAGCAAATATTTATTTATTTATTTATTTATTTTTTTTTTTTTTTTAAAGATTTTATTTATTTATTAGAGAGAGAATGAGAGACAGCACGAGAGGGAAGAGGGTCAGAGGGAGAAGCAGACCCCCTGCTGAGCAGGGAGCCCGATGCGGGACTCGATCCCAGGACTCCAGGATCATGACCCGAGCCGAAGGCAGTCGCCTAACCAACTGAGCCACCCAGGCGCCCTTTTTTTTTTTTTTTTTTTTTTTTTAAAGATTTTATTTATTTATTAGAGAGAGAAAGCAAATATTTATTTTTGGATCTCAGGCTTCATGCAGTTTTGTCTTTTTGTTGTTTTTTTCTTTTTTTTTGTTTCCCACTTTAATGAGATATAATAGACATATAACATTGTGTAAGTTTAAGGTGAGCAATGTGATGATTTGATGCACATATATATGGCAAAATGATTACCGTAGTAGGATTAGTTAACATCTTCATCACCTCACATAATTACCATACGTGTGTGTGTGTGGTGAGAATATTTAAGACTTACTCTCTTAGCAACTTTTAAGTATATATTACAATACTGTTATTTATTAGTCACCATGTTGTACATTAGATCTCCAAAACTTATTCATTTTGTTATTGAAAACTTGTACCCTTTGACCAAGAAATCTCCATTTTTTCTAATTAAAGGGATTGTAATGTGTAATACTAATAATGCTAATAATAATAAAATATTACTTACTTTATTTAATGTGTAACAAATCTAGTTGTCTTAAAATCTATGTATATGGATATGCCTATGTGTGTCTATACACACACACACACACACACACACACACACACACTTTATTTGGTTTCAGGTTTACAGAAAAATGGAGTAGGAAATACAGTTCCCAGATGTAGCCTCCTCTCTATTTCCATTAGTAACATTTTGCGTTAGTGGGGGTAAATTTCTTAGAATTGATAAGCCAATACTGATACAATATTAGTAACCAAAGTCCATAGGTTACATTAGGGGTTGCTGTTTGTGCTGTACATTCTATGGATCTGACAAATGTATAGTGACATATACCCATGATTCCACTATCATACAGAATAGTTTCACTGTCCTCCACCCGTTTGCCCAAAATGTTCATAGTAATATTGCCAATAATACTCACAATACTCAATCGAATTGTCCTTCCCTTACTTGATCTTCTAGCAACACGACAATGGAATCCATGACACACTTTTTTTACTTGGCCTTTAAGACCACATATTCTCTTGTTTTCTCTTTTCCTATTCACTATTTCTCAGCCTTTGCTGGTTTCTCCCCTTCTCCATAATCTCTTAATAGTGGTTTGTCCTAGGCTTCTTCTTTGTTCCCACGTACTTCTTTATCTACACGCATTATCCTGGTGATCTCATCCAGTCTCATGATTTTTAAGAGCATGTACATGTTAATAATTTACTAATTTATGGCTCTAGTCCAGACTTCTCTCTCATAATCTAGACTCATATATTCAACTACTCCTTTGATGTCTCAACTTGGATGTGTAATACACATTTTAAATTAAAATAACTAATAATGGTCATTCTTTAATCTGTTTTCCCAATTCAGTTTGATGGCAAATCCAGTCTACCAATTGCTCAGTCCAAGAAGCTTGGAGTCATCCTTGACTCCTCCATTTCTATCTTATCCTATACACAATTCATCAGGAAATCTTATCAGTTCTAACTTCAAAATACATCCAGGATCCAACCAATTTCTACTTCCTTCACTCCTATCACCCTGGTCTGTGCCACTGGGCTATATGGACTAAATCATTGCAGTAACGTCTTAACTCCCCACCCCCTAAGTTTCCATGGTTGTTTCCCAGCTATTATTATAGAAGTACCAAGAATTATTTTTTTAAAACATGAATCAGAGGGGCGCCTGGGTGGCTCAGTCAGTTAAGTGTCTGCCTTAGGCTCAGGTCATGATCCTGGGGTCCTGGGATCAAGCTCCATGTTGGGCTTCCTGCTTAGTGGGGAATCTGCTTCTCCCTCTCCCTCTGCCTTCCACTCTGCCTATTTGTGCTCTCTCTCTCTCTCTGTCAAATAAATAAATAAAATCTTAAAAACAAAAAAACAAAAAACAAAAACATGAATCAGAGCATGTTGCTCTTTGGTTAAACCCATGCTTTGACTCCTCATTTTACTCTGAGTAAAAGTCAGAGTCCCTACAATGGCTGCCAGCCCTCCATAATTGTCCACCACCACCACTTCTTATTCTTCTAAATCTCTCCCCTTTGTTTCACCCAAGCTACACTCACTTCTTACATTGGCACACCATGAACACAACCACCTTCAAGGCATTTAAACCAATAGCACTCTCTTCTTGGAATACCCTCACCTCCTTTACTTTTCCCACCTTAAGTTTTTGTTCAAATTTCACCTTTTCATTCATGCCTTCTCTTCCTTTGATCTACTTTTTGTTTTATTATGTAGTAGCATTAATTGCTAATATCATATTATTATATAATTTACTTATCTTGCTTATCGTTTACTATCTAGAAGGTAAGCTCTTTAAATACATGAATCTTTGTTTTGTTTTGTCCATTAATATATCCTCAGCATCCAGGATCCAACCAATTTCTACTTCCTTCACTCCTATCACCCTGGTCTGTGCCACCGGGCTATATAGACTAAATCATTGCAGTAACGTCTTAACTCCCCACCCCCTAAGTTTCCATGGTTGTTTTCCAGCTATTATTATAGAAGTACCAAGAATTATTTTTTTAAAACATGAATTAGAGGGGTGCCTGGATGGCTCAGTCAGTTAAGTGTCTGCTTTCGGCTCAGGTCATGATCCTGGGGTCCTTGCACATTTGCACATAGTGGAGACTCAGGACATATTTGTTAAATGAATCCCTTAATTTTCCCCATGCCCTTGACACTATCAATATTAGAAAAGCCCACTAAACGTTATATGTTCAGTCTAAGCATGTCATTAGTAAAGGACAGGAAAGATCATTATAGCTGTACAATATCATTGTGATGTATTATGTACATATCACAATGAGGCAAAGTAAGGCTGATGTTTTATAATGTGAACTATTTTTTAAAAGATTTTACTTATTTATTTGAGAGAGAGAGAGAGAGAGAGCACAGGAGCAGGGGGAGGAGTAGAGGGAGAGGAAGAAGGAGAATCTCAACCAGACTCCGTGTTAAGCACACAGAGCCTAATGCGGGGCTGGTCCTCATGACCCTGAGATCACCCAAGCTGAAATCAACAGTTGATTGTTCAACCGACTGAGCCACGTAGGCGCCCCTATAATGTGAACTATTAAAAGTAATGTGGGTATTCAGAGATAAGGGTAAAGGAATAGAAATAAACTGGATTTCTAGATTTTTTGAGGTACATATGAATTATAATCAGTCTCCATTACAAAGTAACATCTCTTATAATATCCTCCATTCCTAACTATTTTCTTTCTTTTTTCTCTCTCTCTCTCTTCCTTATTTATTTCTATTTGTTTTCTATTGTTTCTTTAGGATTTACAAATGTAAAATATCTACTGGTTAATGCTATATTGGCAGTTGTAATTAAGAAAAGCACTTTTTTAAAAATGGAAATGCTTACCATTTTCCTAAGAATAAATGCATAGACTTTGTCTTTATTTTTATTTTAAGTTATAATACAGCTCATTAGATATTTGAAAAAACACGGAGGACTTTATCTTTCAAAACACATTTTGGGGCCCCTCGGTGGCTCAGTCAGTTAAGCGTCTGCCTTCAGCTCAGGTCATGGTCTAGGGGTACTGGAATTGAGCCTCACATTGGGCTCCCTGCTCACAGGGGAGTCTGCTTCTCCCTCTCCTTCTGCACCCCCCCACTTGTGCTGTTTCTCTCTCTCTCTCAAATAAATAAAATCTTTAAAAAAAAAAAGAAGTCATTTTTCAGGAGTTAATAGTGCTTCCCATGTATCAAAATCAGATTCTGGGTACCAGAATGCTTGACTTTTCAGTCATCTAAGAGATATATAGAAAAAAAGGTTTGATCTCAGTCTATCTGGGGAGCCAGTTGTTTTCTTCTTTAAATTAGGCTAGATGGGCATTTCCCTTACTATGTTATATGCAGACCTTGGACGTACATATCAGTGACAGATCACTGACACTACACAATATATAGAACATTTGTATAACTACTAACCTGAGAATTTCTAATTAAAGTTATAAAAATTAAAAATTCTCTTAGGTTTTTATTAGATAAAAATTAAATTAATGACATTTTTTATAATTCTAAATTTTAATTCAATTTCAATATTAATTATAAATTTGGATTAATACACAATATACAAAGATGTGACTAATAGATGATTTTAGAAAAGTATATTTTGCACCGTGAAAATATTTTTACGGCAGAAATTTTAGTAATTTTATTACTGACCACCACAGGTATTAATTGATTAAGTCTTATTTATTAAGGTTGGCTTTGGAAAAATTGTCATTAACATGTCTCTGTAATTTCTGCTATTTTGGAATTATGTCCATTCTCCCTCCCCCTTTTCTAAGTAAATGTTTGCTTACATTGTGATGAAGAATTCTGTGATAAAGAAGCCTACAAAATAATGAGTTAGACAGACAAACTTAACAGACTATGTACATGACAGTCACCCTATTTGATGGAAAATCTGGGTAATGTGACTGTACATAAAATAAGCGACTCTTTCAAATTAGAGGGTCTGGAAAGGTTTGCAGTATAATTCACAATAGCCAAGACATGGAAACCACTTAGGTGTCAATTGATAGATGAATGGATAAAGAAAACATGATATATATTATTCAGCCATAAAAAAAGAAGGAATCCTGCCCTTTGAAAAACATGGAGGATTATCTAAAAGCAGCAGCATTGGAACTGAGTCTTGAGACACAAATAGAATTTGGCCAGATAAGGGAGGGGGTGAGTTTTCCCTGAGCAAAAGGAAGTAGCTCTTGCTAAAAGAATCATGGCACATTTCAGGATTTCATCTTGGCAGTTTTGTACTGCTCGAAGAATAAGGGGGACAAGAATGGAAAAGAGTGTTCAAAAGATAAATTTGGATAGGTAGGAAAGGGCCAGATTATGAAGGTGTTTTTTTATGTTTTGTGATAATATATATTCTGAAGGAGGAGGTTAAATTGACAATGCACATGTATTATTTCATGATTTCTGAAGGTCAAGAATCCAAGAACAGCTTAGCTAGGTATTTCTGGCCCAGTGTCTCCCATGAAGTTGCTGTCAAGCTGTCAGCTAGAGCTGCAAACCTCTGAAGGTTTGATAGTTGCTGGAGGATCCACTTCCAAGAAGTCTCAGATCTCAGTTCTTTACCACATGGCCTTTTCTACAAAGCTTCTCATGATATGTCAGCTGGCTTCCCTTAAAGTAGGTGATTCAGGACAGAAGAAGAGGAACCAAGATCAAAATCATTAAGGTCTTTCTACCCTAATCTTGGAAGTGACATACCATCATTCTGCCATATTCTATTGGTCACACAAACCAACCTTGGTACAAATGGGAGGGCACTACAAAAAAGCTGTAAATACCAGAAGCAGAGGATCATGGGAATCATGGGAAGATATTTTGGAATTTGGCTACCAGAGCCCAGAGGGACAAAATTAAAGACAATGAAGAACAGATTCCACACATTGGGAGCTGCTATGGACTGAATCATGTCTCCCAGAATTTTTATGTTGAAGCTCTAATCCCTAATGTGACAATATTTGGAAATAAGGCCTGTGAGGAGGTGATAAGGGATAAATGAGGTCATAAGAGTGGGTCTGTAATCCAATAGGGGTGGTGCTCTTATAAGAAGAGGAAGAAACAAGTGAAGACACAGTGAGAAGGTGGACATCTGCATCTCACTGAGAGAGTCCTCACCAGATACAGACTGACTCTGCACCTTGATCTTGGATTTCCATTCCCCAGAATTGTGACACATGAGTTTCTCTTGTTTAAGCCACCCTGCCTGTGGTATTTGCTATGGCAGTTCAAGCAGACAAATAGAGAAGGAAACGAAAGAGAGGGATATCACAGAAGCCAAATGAAGAATACATTTTGAGAAGGAAAACATAACCAATAGTGTCAACTGAAAATTATGTGTTATTTTTAGCAGATTTGTTAAGAGTAGGTGAGTTATTTAGAGAAAATTAAGATTTTAGATCACAGTTACATTCTCTGTTTATACAAAGATACATGATTTTCAGGTGGTAGATCCAGGTTTGAAATCTTAAAAAAAATTTGAAATTCTTTTAAATTCCTTTTCTCCAGCTATTTGGCTTTTTAAACTTATTGCATTGTGACTCTGAGATCTACTAAATTTTAAGATGTTATGTGTTTACTTGTATATATACTTTTTTTTTCTCTGAAACTCTATAGTGCCATTATATTTGCTAATTCCTGTCTCATTTATTCTGGGAGAAAAAGGTCTGAACCATACATCAGTTTAATGAAACATTCTCTCAGGCATTAAATTCAAGTGAATATATTAGTCAGATCTTAATTATAAACAATAGGATACCTTTTGAAAATGAGATATTGTTAATCCTATATGGCATTCTTACAACATTTGATTACCTATTTTTAAACTGATTTTAAAAATTAGCCAATTTTATACATTATAAAGTCTTCAAACAGACTAGTTGAATATTTTAAATGCCTTGATTTTCATTAGATATTGTCCTTCTTCAACTTACTGAAAAGAGGTAAAAAGCTTCAAACCACGCCACTCTACTAAACAGCAGGCGTCAGCTCTAACTGCTTCTGAAAACATGTAATGTATTCAGTTAATCGAATTCTTTAGAGAATGTTACAATCCTGTTCATTTGTCTTATGCAGTCCTTGTGGTAGATTTTCTTTCTTATTTACTGCACCCCATTACATTCTATGATAAAATTGTATCTGAGATTTTTCTGGTTTCCCAGTAAAATCAATTTTAGCCTTCTACGGCCTTTCAATCACAATAAACTGAGTGTTCCACTAGTTCCAGTTCCTGACTTCTAAAATCACAGATCTTCATTCTGAGCATTCTGAGACTAGTTTGACAATTTTGGAAACCTTACTTATCTCAAATTAACACACAATATGTCCAATATATTAAAGCTCTATAGATGGGTGTACATCAAAACATGAGCATGATTGTGGTTTTCTCATGAGTTTATGAAGCAGATTAAATCAAATTGAAGAAACCATTAAAAGCTATAAAATTCGGTCTGCGGCAGCATACACCTCAACAGGAGAGGCGAGTGACCATCTTTTGTATGTTTGCAAGTCCAATTAGGTAGATATATCTTGAGGTAATTTATTTAAGGGGCATTTGTTCTTAGTGTCATCTTATGCCAGACTCTTGGATTTTTAAAGAAATCCTGTCGTTCAAGAGTCATAAAGTGTGAATCAGTTCTTCTCTAGAAGGCAGCCAAGCTTTTGAGACAAGGTTGAAATAGCAACATCTACATATGTGGTGCTTGGCTCCATGCTCAATTTGCAGAACCATAGCATGAATTTTGATTTTAAAGTGGTGCCTTCATTTTGTAAAAAATAAATGATATTTTTTATATTAGACTAAAGTGAGGGATACTGAGGAAATTAACATGCTATTATAACTTTATTTCAAATGGACACCTAACTATGCCAAACATAGAGTATTATTCTATTTATTCTAAATGTTATCTTCATGTCTATTTCTGGTACACTGAGGGTGTGTTTTTCTGTGTGTATTTAACTTACAGGTAAGGCACATTTCTTGTTGAAATAGAATAATGACCTGAGGACAAATTTGTGAGGAATATTAGTGGATTGAAAAGAGTTGAAACTGAATAATTAGGAAGGTTTCAAGTAGATTAAGTAAACTCCTGCATTAGTAACACCAATGTTTCATCAGGCAATGAGCCTCACCCGGTGAGGAGTTTAGAAATCCTGTCTGTCCCTTCCTCTTCCTGCAGAGAGTTAAATATAATAATCTCTAAGTAAAGGAAGCATAATCTCAAAACTCCAGTAATGATTCTAAGGAAATCACATCCCCCCTCCCCCACCCAACCACCAACTCATTTTCAAATGATCCTCCTAAATGGTGAGGCTTAGGGCCAGGAAGGCAGTTTACCTTCCCTAAACACTTCTATTGTCTATTATCCACACTTAAAATTTCACCATTGTTAATTCATTCAGGTGGGTCTTCGAGGCTTTTAGAATTCATGTTCACCATAGAGACTTTCCCTCTGGCAAGCTAAAATGACTAAAAGTTACTTTCAAAGGTAGTTTAAGTGAAGTAAAGTTTTATATATGAGATACATATTGTTCTATCTATAATGCTCCTGAAAGACAAATCTTGTACTCAATATCAATATGATTAGTGTTAACTTAGCACATCAATTTGAAAAAGTTTTAGTGACAGACCTTGTTCTGTCTCCCTTCCTCCTTACCAAGGTGCAGAATAAACTTAGACAAAATCCAATTTCTGGATGGTGGAAAGATCAGTAACTTTTATCAGGCACGTGGAAACAAGAGTGTGAGGGAAGTAGAATTTCCATGTAGTACTCTTCTATCACTACTTTAGAATCATTTTAACATGCCACCATTGCTCCAACCTCTATTTCCCACCTCCTCTCCCAAGATGGCGGAACTCCTCTACATGCCCATTTCAGAGTGTTCTTCTACACAGATTCATTTCCTATAAGAGGTATCAATTTAAGATATGTGACATATTTACTTTAGCCAAGAAAAAGCGAAGCCCCATATATGTAAGCTTAAAGGAGTGTGTTGGTGCAAGAACAACCAAACTTTTAAAAAATGGTAATTTAAAAATAGTCAATTTTGCCTCCTATTTTCTTTTCACTGAGCGTTAAAAAGACCCTTATTATCCAAATTCTAAATGCCACTTTTCCATTTCATTGATGAATATTATATTTGAATTGGCAAGAAATTTTTTTAATTAATTCAGTCAACATTCTGATTGATTTGGGTAAATGTGAGTGTGATATCTTTACTGTATGCAAATACTTATTTTTAAATTATTGTAGTAAGGAACATTTGGGTGCCAAATCTTGGTGCTGAAGCTTGTGGGTTCAAAGAAATATTGTACATACTAAATATTATTTTATTTCTAAAGATTAAAAAAATTGTCAAGTTTTTCATAATTAATTCATTTATTTCCCTGATAGTACACACCTTACTTGTAAATGGGTATTATTAAAAAACTTAAACTTCTGTGAAAAGATTTTTGATGTTTTTGTTATATTTTTACTTGAATATGACATATTCCATTTTATTCAGCAGGAATTTTATATTTAAATACAACAATCAATGAATATCACATAAACTTAATAGTAAAAGGATATGGAACAGCACTTTGAATATTTTCATAAACATATTTTGTATCTCTTGTTTTGAACCCATTCCTATTTCCAACATGCTAGATTATGATCTCTTTGATGAACTACTTAAAAGTTAAATTGGCCTCTCTCTTTCTCTCTCTCTCTCTCTTTTTTTTTTAGTTTCTGTACTTCTTTGGCAACTTCTCTATGTTTCTCAGGAATCTTCATTGTTTGCCTGAAATCTATAAAATAAAACCCATGCTCCTTAATCTGTCAATAAAATTCCCATCAATTTGTTCTAATTTATTTTTTAAATTAAAGTATTATATTTTATACATATTCTGTTTCAATCAAGAGTGTGTGTGAGTATCATGTGTGAGTCTACGTGTATGTGTGAGTATTCTGAGTATTCCTGGACAATATTTTTCCATTTTCCAGCCCCACACAATTCTTTATGTTATTCCAAATGTCTACAGTGTTTTCCCCTTTCTCTTTACCTAATTAAATTCTTCCCATCCCTTGTGTTAGAGTAACTCCTGTGACATGCTACCACAGATAAACACAGAATCTCAGCGGCTTAATACAACCAAGACGTCTCTCTCCCTCAATAAGGTCCAGTGGCTCAGGTGGCTCAGGTAGCTCTCCTCCATCCTGTAGTTATGCCATCTGGGGGAACAGATTACTTTCAGGCTATGAAGTGGAAAAAGAGAATGGTGGAAGATGCTGACTGACACCTATTTGCCCTCACCTAGAAACTATACAGGTCACTTCCTCTCTTATACCTCTGGCAGAGTTCCATGGTTCTAATCTAACTAAACAGGAAGCTAGGAGAAGTAGGGAAACACATGGAATATTTGGGACACACTATCTCCATCAGTTCTATTAATACAGACACCATCTACTTCTAATGTAAAAGCTTAGCCCACCACCTAAACCTAAAGCAATCTTTTTTTCTTCTGAAATTCTATACCAATTTCCTATAAAATTGCCCTGCCTGATCTTGTTGCATCTTTTCTACCAGCTTTTTTTTTTTTTTAAGATTTATTTATTTATTTATTTGAGGGTGGGGGCAGAGGGAGAGAGAATCCTGAAGCAGATTCCCCGCTGAAGCGTGGGAGCCCGATGCAGGGCTCCATCCCAGGACCCTGAGATCATGACCTGAGCTGAAATCAAGAGTCAGCCACCTAAGCAATGGAGCCACCCAGGTGCCCCTCTGCCATCTTTTTAATTAAAACAATTTTTCCAAAATTTATTTTCTTTCCTGAATTAAATTGTAAGTTCTCTGAGGGTAAGATCTATGTCTATAGTAACAATGTCCTGAGAGTGCTTAACAAGTGCTTACCTGTGGTGGAAGCTCAGTCAGGAGTTTTTGTTAATTTCACATTCCAAACAGGGTCAGTGCATGGAGAAGTGTCTAATGAAACAAGACTTCTGTTGGACTGCAGGCTTCTCATGTATGACATATATTATAAAGACTGATTATCATTTTGCTGATGATGTTTCAAGAAAACCTTGGTCAAAAGACAAATTCATCTGAAAAAGTTTTTAAAAAGGGGTAGGTCACACAATATATGACTGCTCTTCTGAATCGCTCCATAGTCTCAAGATAGCTTTGGGTCCTCCAAAGTTGCTAATAATGCTGTGACTGATGACAACAGTAAGAGTTTTCAATGGTAAAGTATGGTTTTCAAAAAATTAATTACTTTGATCCTCAAAACAAACCTGAAGAAAGGAAAGATGTTATCATGAAACACAATGCTTGAATGAGGAAACTGAGGTTCAAAGTAATTATAGAACCATGATTACACAACGTCAGCATTGACAAAGACCTTAAAGATGTTCTAGTCCAGCGGTTTCATTTACAGTTGAGAAAATCGCAGTCCAGATAGGTTAAGTGACTTGTGCAAAGTCCTGTAGAGAATGAGTGGATACAGCAAAATGAGAGCTCCTCGAGTCCAGTGATATTTAGACTGCACTATTCTGTCTTTTATTTAATTAAGTGCAACCCAAAATATGCATTGTTTAAAAAAGCTATTTAAAACACCATCTACCTGAAATGGAGTAAATGTCAAAGGGACTCTGTAAGTCATAAGTTTTTAATATCTTTTACTTCTTCCTCATTAAAAGAGAGAAATCTTTGGGGAAGAAAAAGAGAGTGCACTCTCTTAGGTGAAAGTGTTCAGTATAAATCCTGAACCTTAACTGTATTTGATTTTAAATTGGATATGCAGCAAATATGTGAAGTTAACCACAGGCTTAAATTCTACTCAATGTGTGACATATCTAGGAAATACAGCAAAGAGAAAGAGAACAGAAGATATTTGGAACTCTTCTTAATATAGAATTGATAACAACCTCATTTGGTTTCCAAAATATTTGGTAGCACTCATTTTAAACTAGTAACTGCAATTCTACTATAAATTATTTCTACCATTATTTTAAAGCTAGAATACTGTTGATAGTATTTAATATGAACACTCTCTATGTCCTAGATTCTGTAAGAAACAAATAAAATATGCAGTTCTGTTTCCAGGACAGTTTCATTTGCATTTCATTACACTTTTAACCCTCAATTTTTATTCTTTTAGAGGCCATTAAAGGGGCTGGTAATCATACCTTATATATTATAAACAACACTTGGGTCCTCAAAGAGATCATGTGGTCCATTCCTCTGATTCTGAGCATGACAACCTTAGATCATTCAAAACTACAGTTACTTCTCTAATTTTTCAAGACATCAGGTGTGAAGATCAAATCAATAAAACAAAAAGCGTATTTCCTTGGAAGCTGATCTGTAAAAGAAATTGAGCTATATCTTACAAGGAATCAAATAATTAACATTTGGTCTCAAGCTCACAATCAAAAGGTAAACTAAAAACACGATACAAGATGCAAAATAACATTTTATTAAAGCAATAGTGAAGTCATCAAGTGATACTGGATTTATTCTCAAATGATGGATTCAGGCAATACATGCTGTTAGAGTTCAGAGAAGGGGGAAATATATCCTGACGTTCAATAGAAATTCTCTCTTACTGTAACTAAAGGCAATTTTATTTGACTTAGTCTTTTGTGATCTCTAGAACAGACAAGTTGCAAGTATCTTTTTTTTTTTTTAATTCCCCCTATGTTAGATGTTACCCATGACTTCTGAGCCTTCTTTTGTACATTTCCCTCTATGTTTCAGTTGAGTATCTATTAAATAATCTACCTTGATTGATAATTATGCTTTGAGTAAATTTCCATGATACATCTAACTTTAATGGGGAAGCTCATGCCTATCTCCCATGTACATACAGAATAGTAAAATCCAGGCTGTTACCTTTCATGATTTCCAAATAAGTTTTAGCCTTATTTGAGTCTAGGTAGGCCTTTCTCACCTCAAAAAGACACAGCTCTTTCTTGAAATAATATGTGCTCTGACCCCATAGTTGTATCTTTTTTTGAAAGCGACTTGATTCAATTCTGCTCAAATATATTAATATTGCCATTGCAAATAACTCACTTGGCAGGGACAAAAAAGTTCACGTGTCAATGTGATTAGAAAAGAGGTGTGGCACTGGAATAAGTGAGAGAGGCATTTTGGAATTAATCAAGATGAGAGTACCGGCACGCCATATTTTACCCACACAAAAGCACAGGGTATATGCAATGTATACTTTCCCTTGGCCTTATTATTTCACATTGCCTTGTAATTGATAAATCATTCCTTTAATTAATCAATCCTATTTCTAGACTACAAAATATTAGGTTGAATGTTCTTTTTGATGAGTTTCTTCTTGTATCCTAAATTTATGAATGTACAGAATGTTGAAGCAGGAATAGAAAGAGTGTATTTTCTGTAGAAGGAAAATGTTACAGGCTACAGTGTAAAAGGGAAAAAAAAAAAAAAAAAAAACCTCTCCGTTTTAAAGTCTTTTCAATGTAATACAAATCTGAAAGAAATACGCTTGAAATAATTTGAGGGATTTTTTTTTCCGCTGATGAAACGTCTGTGGACTCAGTGACATAAATGCCACTGTGTTTATTGCATGGATTGAAATGCCTGTTCTTTATCTACTTCTGCAAGTCCCTGTTATCATGCAGAATCAGCATTATACAAGAACACAACCAAATCTTCTCTAGCTATTCTTCCTAGCTAACTATATTGTTGGAGATGTTCTGTCAGGGCATGAATCCATGAGGGGGAAAGAGTAAACAATACTCTCCTCCACACAAACTTTCCGTCATATCTATCACACCCAACAAAGATGGAGGAGACCTGATATGGAGTAGAAAATACATAGAATCAAGCTATATAGAGCTGTGGGTCTCTTGTGTTTCACCCTCACAGGTGCTGGTATACTTTCTCCCCAGGGGAAATAGTATCCCTCTTGGACACTGTGAAGAATATAAACCAACCATTTACACAAGGGATAACATAAACAGGCAAATACGGCATCCATCTTTAGATAAGATTCTATTTCTACTAAATTATCCTGAATGTTTTTAATAACACTCAAAATGGGCAAGAGTACAGAGAAACTGGAACAAATTTAAACTTAGACTACAGTTGATCATACCTAATATTAAGTACCCTGGTGCCAGTGCTCAATCAAATGACTCCATAGCAATAATTATGTCTTTTGCCCTAGTTGTTCAAATTATATCATTGAATAAGTTTCCTAGAAATCAAGCTGGGTATAACAAATCTGCTCCCAGGAGCTTAATCTGTGGTTGTTGCTGGGAAACAACAGAACAGTTGTTGAAGGGAAAATTAGAACCTGACTCACCCACCTTCATCTGTACTGATATTTAACTATATTCATATCTTTTATGTATTTTTGTGTGTTACAGAGCCACCTATAATAATAGGTCATCCATTCATTCAGCCAACACTTAAATAACATTCTTTTAATGCCAATCACTATGGCAAATGATAAGCTTTCAACGAAAACTGCAATCCACTGAATATGCCAATCCCTTTCTTTGCACTTGCATAAAAACAGACTGACGGTCAGACCCATTAGATCTATATGAAAGTTATGACTAGGTGGCCACCACAGGAAGAAATAGCAGTAAAATAGAGAAGAAATGTTATATTTATCACAAAAGCTTTCGTTGCTTAAATAAATGCTACTTTGAAAATGTAAAATCATTGCTCCATATTACTATTAAATGATTGCCATGAAGATTCCTTGAAGTCGGGAGGGGAAAAAGAAGAACACGGAAAAACCCATGATTTCCCAGGGTTTAACAACTGATAATGGTAATTGGACCAAAGACTTTTGAAATATTACTTATATTCTTCATAAGTCACATCACTATGTCTTTGCAACATATTTGAGCATTGAGTGTATGAGTGTATATAATACCTATACAAAAGCTATAGAAATATATTTTATATGTATAAGTATGTATATACACATGCATTTAGAAAATATATTACACACATAATTATTAGGAAAATGGGAATAAGAAAGCAAAATATCTGCATTACAAAGTGTGAAACTTTTATAATGAACTCACATATCAGAAAACTCCACATTTAGAGGATATATTTTGAAAGCATATTGTCAGAACCATAAGCCTTACTGCCATTATTCTTAGAGCAACAAACTTATGAATCATCTCATTGGGTTTCATTTTAAGAAGGTTTCAGTTCTTAGTCAGAAAGAATATATGACAGTTGAGGTATGAAAGTTTTTGTCACCATGACCACATTCTTGGAAGAAAAACTAAAGAAAGTCGAGTAAGACTTCTTAGTCTAGAAATAGACTTCAATGCAACTTTTACCTTTTCCAGACCCATAAAAAGTGGCTCTCAGTTACCTGTATAATTGTGATTGATTCCAAGAAATACTATTGGACAAGAAAAATAAGAAGCTGATTTGTTAATCGTATTTTTGATATTAACTTTGATTCTTTGGGAGTTATTTCCTTTGCTACTTTTATATGATCCCTTTTTATAATGTGCCTCTATTATAGTGAATGTCATAATTTGACATAGACAAAGTTCATCTTTATTCTAACTGGATTTTCTTATAAGGAAATGTTTGGAATCAGAGCTATAGGCTTAGTTAAGAATCATCATAATTCTCTCTCTCTGTCTTTCTGTCTCTCTCTTTCTGTTTCTCTCTCTCTCTCTCACACACACACACACAACATACTAACCTAGTTTTCCATATGCTTCTTTGAGTGATTGTTCCCAACCACATACACTGAATGACTGTGCTGATTAAATTCTGTGATCTTTTCTCCACATTTAATTCATCTTGTCAGGTATGGAAGACCAATGGCTTCATTTCAAAAAAAACCAAAAAAAAAAAACCAAAACAAAAAAAAACAAAAAAAGCACAGGGCTTTGTTCCTTGACCTTTAGTTCTGAGAAAAATACTAAAACACTGAAATACACACGTCTAAGTGGCAAACTTTTATAGCTAATTTCTATTTTGTTGAAGGCAAGAGAGAGATTTTTAAGCTTTAAAATGAGTCTAAGTTTTAGAGTCAATGCAGTTTTTCTCTCTGCCTTGGACAACTGCTGGAGAAATGGCCTTCCACATCTCTGTCAGATTCCCACACGCAGCCTGTGAAGTTTCCCTGAGTTCAGGCTGGTTATCTCACAAATCTGTGCAAAACTCCAGTAAATAATTTATACCAGGCATGAGGTGACAAGTTAAACACACCCATTTTGTCTAAAATACTATGAAGGCATCAAGATGGAGCCAAGCTGCAGGGCAAGGGGAGCTAGGCTGATGGGAACCCGAGTATGTCTAGAAGAGAGGACGCCGCTGTAAAGAAAATGAAATGTAATGAGATACTTTTTCATGCATAATTCATAGGTGAAAACATGACTGCATAAAAAAGCCATGGATTTTAACAAGGCGAGCCTGCAATCATGCACATTATCTTCCCAGAGGAACTTTATATAATACTGGTCAAAAAGAGAGGATTCTGAATACCAGTACAAAATAAAGCCGACAAGTTTTCAAATGCAGCAGAATTTACTTTAACGTACAATGCCTGTAAAAGAAACAATTTCTATTTACACCTGAAAATACTGCTGAGCCAAAATTTACTTTAAAACATTTGCTATCTCTTCTTTAAATGGCAAAAAAAAAAATATCCAGAGGAAGAGAAGAGCAGATTCATATTGATAAACCTAACTAAAATGCATATGCTGTATTTACTGAATGTTGTGGGGTTAGGTTAAACCGGACATTTTCACTTTTCTGGCAACAAAAGTTTAGATAGAAATGTCATCAATGAAGAGGCTTTAAAAATGATAACATGTTAGCTATCGTCAACATAAAATTTAATTTGGTTGTGTTGTAAGAGCCAATATTGTTACTCAGCTTTCAAGACCAGGTTAGGGGCTAACACATGCCTGATTTGAAATGGTGTTTAATATGTGGGGCTCTTAGTGGAAGGATTACAGAGGAATGTTGATTAAAGCTTGGGATATCTTAAATTTATCACCACCAAACCCTGAAGATGTCTTAGCTTGAAAGAATTGGTGAGGTGAAGGGTGGGGGTTCGGGGCAGTCCTTTGACTGTCCACACTTAGAAAATACACAGAAATACAGAGAGTACAACAGACGGGGTCAGAGAGGTCTGCAAAACAGAGAGGCTGGAGAGCTGTCTGGGCTTGTTTGCTTGGCTTCTGCTGCGTAATACTAATATTTGAAAGAAAAGCAAAGTAGCTACACTGTGTTCAGTTAGAGTTTTGTGGCACTGATATTTGGCTGAAGAAAGCATTAAATGTTGAAAATGGTTGACAAATCAGCATCAAAGGGATCATCTACCACAAGATTTTTGTTTAAGGTCCATGGTTTACGAGAACAGAGAGATATGCTATAAAGAACAGTGGGTTGAAGTGGCTTAGATGCCAGATAATCTGTTCCATTTTAGCAAAATTGTGTTATTAACCTCTGTTTGATGTAACTCAGTTATGCTTCGGGTTTTGACAACATTTGAAAAATGTGGGCTTTAAGAGGTAGGTGATGATTTAATTTCTAAATATGGAATCTGAGCTTTGGTGACTCATTGGCAGAGCAAAGCAGAACCAGGCCTGGAGGTGGTTACAAAAGAGAGTTCTTTCCATATCAGGACTTCCAGCCAGGTTCCAGGGATACATTTATAGCCTGAGTTTGGCCATTGGCATGATGTTTAACTATTCACTTTAATACTACTGTGGTATAGGGTGCCTGGGTGGCTCAGTTGGTTGAGCGACTGCCTTCGGCTCAGGTCATGATCCTGGAGTCCCAGGATCGAGTCCCGCATCGGGCTCCTTGCTCAGCGGGGAGTCTGCTTCTCCCTCTGACCCTCCCCCATCTCATGCTCTCTCTATCTCATTCTCTCTCTCAAATAAATAAATAAAAATCTTTAAAAAAAAATACTACTGTGGTATATTCCTGGCACTGTTTTGCTATTAAAAGGGATTTACAACCCATGGGCACCTTCTATGCCCTCAGTGACATGAGGTTATCTTTCTAGGATACCAAGAGCTAACCAGCTAGTTACCTGTGTTGAACCCTAGCCACAGAATTTAATACCCACTGCTTGCTTTTTTGCCCTTCCTTCCTTCCTTCCTTCCTTCCTTCCTTCCTTCCTTCCTTCCTTCCTTCCTTCCTCCCTCCCTCCCTCCCTCTCTGTCTCTCTTTCTTAACAACACACACACACACAGACAGTGACTTATCTCTGCTATTAACAAATCCAAATTCATAGCATGGTTGGGAAAAGGCAGTGCAGGGTGACACTATCTGTTCCTGACTGTGCTGGAAGGGGAGAAGAAGTGATCGCCATCTGTTCCCTCTACCTGACAGATGTGCTCTCTTCTCCCTTTTCTTGCCAGTTCAGCACGCTGCTGAGAAGTTTGCTACATTGAAGGATCAATTTTCAAGCATAGAAAGAATTTGTTTGCTTGTACACCTGTGCTATAAAGGAAGTTTTCCTATTGCTTATGCCAGTTGGATGACTTACTGAATTCTTTAGCATATATAAAAATGCAAAGTGCCTGAAATGGGAATCAAACGATAACATTATTAGAATTCTCTCTTGGGGTCACATGAGACAGGACGCCTGCATTAGGAGGATGTGCCTGGGTACAGCTTCTCTAGTCTAAATTTGTTTCCTATTTGTTTCCTTTTCTGTGAAAGCAATGCACATATTAAGTATCATATAGAATACAAAACACATTTGGAATGAAGAGGAGGCAAGAATGAGACAAGAATTTTTAAACTCCCATTGACTGAGCTTCATGCAAAAGGATGGTAAAGGCCATTGTAGGTCTTCTGGATTCTACCTTTCTCCTGAAAACTTCTCCAGTTAGGCAATCTTCTAAAACCAAGTCATGGTAATAGGAAAATGCAATTCCTGAATATAGTAAATTTGCTTTTCTCAGTCAATCAGATAAAATTAGATTATACCATCACTTGCTTGAATTCTTTAAAAAACTCTCTTATGACTCTTAAAACATTGGTCCCTTTGGGGGTTTGGTTTCTGTTTGTCCCTCCAACTTCATTTCCACCACTCTCCTCTCTCTTTCTGCTTTAGCCACCCTGGCTTCCACGATAATAAGGATGACAGGGTCTAGAAGCAAGAGTGGAGAAGTTGGTCTGGTAAGAGCTATACTTCCCCCATTGTCATGAGGAAAAGACGTACAGACACAAATAGTAGGAAAACGAGGAAATTTTCTTTAAGGGTGTCTTCTCTGTAAGTGACACATGAGATGAGGAAAACTTTTAGGAGGGATTTCAGAATTCACATTTTCTCATAAAATTACCTAGAGAAATTATAGTCATTCCATGCATCTAGAAAAAGAAATGATGATAACTAGAAACCAGCATGGGTTCACTAAGAATAACAATTTTGGGCAAATTTCATTTCTTTCTCGACAGTGTTATTAGATGAAAAGATTAGAGT
The DNA here is from genome assembly GCF_964656455.1 of Halichoerus grypus. NCBI lineage: Eukaryota > Metazoa > Chordata > Mammalia > Carnivora > Phocidae > Halichoerus > Halichoerus grypus. The sequence continues at coordinate 54,826,637 of NC_135716.1, forward strand.
ATAGTAATAACATTTGGCAAGGTCTCTTGTGATGAAAAACCTTGACTCCATGCTTATAAATTTGATAGATTGGATGTAGCAAAATGACTTTGCCCAAAGCTGCTGACCATTAACAATCCAGAAAGAAGAATCCAATTGTGAGTCACAGGACTCTCTCCTCCTCCCTTCTGTTCACAATATATGAATAATTTGGATGGAAAATTGCAAAGCACTTTTATCAAATTTGTAGGTAGCTTGAAACTGGGAAGAATGGATAGCTGCATGCAGAATGAGTCTTTAAAAATACGACAAACAAAAGCATGTGCTTGATTCCTAAAGTCTTTAATACTCCTGTGTTTTCTTTCTTTGAAAAGCTTTACAATTAAAATGGTTTGTCCAGGATTTTGTTAGAACCAGGTTTGGAATGTGCCTGGGTAAGAGTTCTAAAGGAGTGAAAGCATGTAGGGTGATGGAATCTACCTATTCCTAAAAGTGTTTAAAAGTGTGAAGTGATTGGGCACCTGGGTGGCTCAGATGGTTAAGCGTCTGCCTTCGGCTCAGGTCATGATCCCAGGGTCCTGGGATCGAGTCCCGCATCGGGCTTCCTGCTAGGCGGGGAACCTGCTTCTCCCTCTGCCTCTGCCTCTCTCTCTCTGACTCTCATGAATAAATAAATAAAATTAAAAAAAAAAAAAGTGTGAAGTGATCAATATAACATTAGTTCCCTCTATCTGGGTGAGGAGGTTTATTTGTTTATTTATTTCTTTTCTATTTATTTATTTATTTATTTATTTATTTATTTATTTATTTTTAATTTGAATATAGTTGGCACACAATGTTACATTAGTTTCAGGCGTACAGCTTAGTGATTTGACAAGTTTAAACATTATGCTGTGCTCACCACGAGTATAGCTCCCATTTGTTCCATTACATTGTTATTACGGTATCATTGACTGTATTCCTTATGCTCTGCTTTTTATTCCCACCGTACCTGGAGGCCTGTGTCTCCCTCACCCCTTCACCCATTTTGCCCAACTCTTCACCTGCCTACCCTCTGACAACTATTGGTTTGTTTTCTATATAGTTCTGATTTTGCTTTTGGTTTGTTTATTCATTTTTAGATCCCATTTATGAGTGGAATAATATGGTATTTGCTTTCTCAGTTTGACTTATTTCACTTAACATAATCCCCTCTAGGTCCATCCATGTTGTCACAAATAGCACGACCTCATCCTTTTTTATGGCTGTATAATATTCCATTGGGTCTATCTACTGTATTTTCCTTGAACACGTGTTGCTTCCATGTTGAGAACTTTTAATTGTCCCTGATCCTTTTCAGATTCATATTTCCAACTACTTCCTGATTTTCTTCTCTGATTTAAGTCTATCCCTGTACTGAGGACTATCTAATATATGAACCACACTGTCTCCACTCTCTAGATTACATTCCCCAGGAGGATCTAACTACTCTCCAGGAAGAAATTCTACATGTTTGTTCTAAACATGAAAAAGCTGGGCTTGATTTGCCACAAATAGACTTCTGTAATGAAATAATGTAGAAATATGTGTTTTAACACTTTTTTCCATTCAAAAGGCAAGTTTCTATCAAATGTACTTTGTGCTGAGAAGTCTGCAAGTCAGGTTCACTGCAAGAGATGAGAGAAAAAAGTTTTAAATCTTCTGATTTTTTTGTAACTATGCCTTTGACCATTGCCAATTTATGGAATACTTGAATTAAGATGAACCAGAGGCTGGGCATTTGGTTTATTTTAATATGTCATATGACTAGTTCTTGGAAACCAACTGATATTTACTTAGCTGCTTCCTCAGATCAAGGGCTTTATACTTTGTTACTCATGTAGCAGAATGCTGAAACATGCTGAATTGTAATCTGTGAGGAAAAAACAAGGGCATTGTAGACTGTTCAAGGAAAAATAGAAACTCAATCATAAAATGCACTGAGTTCTGGGAATGTGAGACCACACTTAGTTACCACTGCTGAGTGGTCCTGAGTTAAATGGAACCCCTCATTTTTAAAAACTGCAGAACTGTTTGCTGGAAATAAAGTAAGAACCTAAGATGAAATTTTTGAGAATTTGTTGAATATAAATAAGTCATCCTTTTTTCTTTCTCTTCTAAATTATGTTAAAATAACACAATTAAAAAAAAAAAAAACACCTCAGGATGTTTTTCGAAATTTACTTGGTAGAATGACAAAAGAAAACTTTTCTGGGTGATGTAAATATTCTGATCTTGATTATATTGGTAGTTAGGTGTATGAATGTGTCAAAACACATAAAACTGTATATTCAAAATTGATGCGGTTTATTCAATATAAATTGTACCTCAACCAAGTTGATTTGAACAAAACAAAACAGTTTACCAGGGTAGATTTCTGATCTCATGGCCCACCAGGGAAGTATTTGGATACTTCTTCCTTAAGCCACTAAAACGAGCCTTATAGACTCATTGAAAGTTTCACCTCCTTAAGTACTGAAGTGCTTGCAGCCTGCAATTCAACCAGAGCTTAAAGTAGAGGTTACCTTGGAGAAAAGTGAAGGTTACCTTGGAGAAAAGTGAAAGGACATCTATCCAGCACCTTCTCAGATCTGCAGAAGATGCTCTCAATACATGTATATATATATTGTAGTGTTTGAGAATTTCTGTTACAGAAGAGATTTCCTGTTGTCAGTGAACTTCAAGGTAAGCCATGTGGTGGGGAATATCTTATATTCAAGAGGCCTGGAGTGTGGTAAAATGATTCCACTGAAGACAAGGGCAGCAGCTTGTGGATTCCATAGGAAGGAATTTGGAAATTTAGATGCAATAAGCCAAGTGGGTGGAATCAGTCGATGGGGGAAGTTTGTGGGATTCCTGATGGGACCCGGCCACATAACCTTCTAAGTCTACAATAAAGTCTGTAAAGGTTTATAGCAGCGTTGAAGGCTAGGCTCAGGGTGACCCAGAGTAGACAAGAAGGAGTTGAAAAGGCACAAGAGTCAGACTACCGGGCCTGCTCACAGGGAATTAACAGACATCTTGCAAGGCTCCAGGATTTGCCTATGATAAGTGCCAGGGTCTGCATGCTTCCTACATAAATCTGAAGCACTTACTAGACTTTCTGGTTTATACGATATTATTTTTACAAGGTATGTGTAACAAATTTTTAAAAATTATTTCAATGTAACAAATGAGAAACATAAGGCATGTTAGGGTCAGAGTTGAGAAGAAAGGCAGCATAAAGGCAGGCTTTCAGTCTGTTGAAACCCATATACTCAAAGTATGACTTTACTTCTGTTCTTGTGGATTGTGGGCAAATTCCAAAACATCAAATATTTGTGTAAATATGTATTCTGAAGCCAAAATTTGTGTGAAACTGTGTTTTGGAATAACTTATCATGTGACATTTCTACTTGAGGTGGTTAAAATTTTAAGGATAAATTAAAGCAAAAATTTCAAGTATTACTGTTAAAAGTTTATTTTGTAAATATTAGATTGCTGTTATGAAGTTTTTAAGCCAATACCATTTTGATTTTCTACTACAATTCTCTTAAGAGTTCTCTACTGTTAAATTCTTAGATGCTTCCTTTCTGCATTTAAGGGATAACTGAGACCAATACTTGGGGCCAGGAGTGACCAGAAAGAAAATCACCTTTCCTTATAAGTACGGAAATCTTTCTACCACCCCATTAAATATAAGCATTGCCTTCCTTACAAACACAAAATTACCGTGCTGTCAGGCAAAGAAAAGAATAATTCTGGTTTTTTCTTCTTTGTTTTTGTTCTCAATTTAGTGTTTGTGAAAAACATTGAAGAACTATACTACTTTTTTTTCTGAAAGGATAAATAACTTTAATTAGCCTATAGAAATTGGCCTAGTTTTTTTTTGTTTTCGATGTATAGATTAGGCTATGTCAATTGCTGAATGACTTTTAGAACAAGATTTCTAATCTTCAGGTTGAAACCCATTGGTGGCTCATAAAATCAATTTAGTAGGTTGTAATCAGCATGTTTTAAAAATGAAATGATAGAAAATATCAAGAGTTCATCACACATAGTATTGTTTTGGGAAACATTTTTCAGCTATATATGCACGTACCTCTGTGTGTGTGTGTGTGTGTGTGTGTGTGTGTGTGAGTGTGAGTACTGGGTTGTAGGATAAAATGCAATTCTCACTGTGGGTTGGAACAGCAACAATATTTCTAAATAGTTCATACAAATATTTTAGAAGGTCACCTCGAAGTTTGTAATGACTGAGATAATTGGGCATCCTTCCTATGAAGAAATAGGTAGAAAATTATTGTTGAAATGAGCACTCATATTCACGAATTTCCTTACAATGGTGTTGTATAAGAACATTAGGTTCACAGACGGCTCTCTTACATCTTTTTCTGAAGTCATTGCCCACTTTTTTTTATTCCTTGCTTCCACAACATTTCTTAAAACACTGTATCGGTATATTTTCAGGACATTTCAAAAATTAAAATGACATTGAACTTCTGTGGTTCACATTTTGATGAAATACAAATATTCCATCATTTCTTTCCTATTTTTTTATTCCCTTTGCCTGCAATGCTCTGCTTCCAGTTGGTCACACAGACAAGTACTTTGCATAATTCAGATATCATTTCCAATTTGTCCCCTCGAGAAGGGTTTCCTGAACCACCAAATCTAAAAGATATCCCCTCAGTGTGTCACAGAAGTATTTTTTTTTTTCTTTTTAGTAACACTGTCACTTCTCTAATTTATCTTGTTTAATAATATATTGGTTTTCTTTATTTTTCTGACCATTCAATCTGAAATCCATCCAAGATTCTCTCCAGAATGTAAGCACCCCTAAAGCAAGGTCCTTGCCTGTCTGTCCACTGTTTGCTTTTTTTTTATTTTTATTTTTTTAAAGATTTTATTTATTTATTTATTTGACAGGGAGAGAGAGCGAGAGCAGGAACACAAGCAGGGGGAGTGGGAGGGGGAGAAGCAGGCTTCCCGCCGAGCAGGGAGCCCGATGTGAGGCTCGATCCCAGGACCCTGGGATCATGACCCGAGCTGAAGGCAGATGCTTAACGACTGAGCCCCCCAGGTGCCCCAACACTGCTTGCTTTAGAAAAGTGTCTGACACAGTCATTCCTCAGCAAATACTTGTTGACTATATGACTGATTTAATTTCAGAAATGATGATAAAAATTTGCTTATTTCTTTATAAAACCTTTCTAAAAGTGAGAATGAGGATAGCTACAGTGATATAACATTTATAATGAAATCATTTTGACCCAACTTTGCCCTCATTAGGCCTTATCTGTTTATTTTATGTTTACTCTGAGTAGGAGCGTTCAGATTCCGAACCCTGAATCACTTAGGAAATAATCAAGGGGAGAAAAAGCTTATTAACAACCTGACCAGCAATGACATTTAAAACTGGAGTCAACTATAACTATCATGGAGGCAATTAAAATACTTGGAGTTTGTAACTAAGGTGGATGCTTTACTATATTACTGTTGCTGTTTTAAGGGTCAGTATGAGCCCTCGGTGTATCAAAACCTATTAATATATGGCTGAAAGATTTTTTTTTTGGTAAGCAAATTAGTAGAAGTAGATGATTACTATCTCTATTATAGACTGGGTAAGCAATATATCTGCTTAAGTGCACTTATTTGAATGGAAAATAGGTAAATATAAAGTATGCTGAAAAGAACTAGGACAAAGCCCTTGAGCTAAGAAGAAGCTGGTCCTATGTTAAAGGTTAACTACTTCAAAAATAACATTATTTTGGGGAAAATTTTGCCTCTATGCATAATTAAATTTAGTCTTAAAAATTTAGAAATATATAACATTTAATAAACTAGGTGCATTTTTAGTAAAATAGTGATATTGATACACTTAGGCTATGATGTGGCTTTCTTAACTAAGATATTATTGTGATTGTGAAGCCACTATTCGAAATAGGCTGCAGTTATTTGGCAGAAAGATCCTATAATAAATATGTTACATCTATTTTAATACCAAGGAACAATTAATAACTATCAAGTTGAAATTCAGTTTATTTATATAGATCCTTCTCCCAGATTCTCATTAAGTACTACCCCTGTTTGTTATGTTTTAACAGATGTATGAAACCCCAAAGAGGAAATATGTCAAATCAAATTGTTTATTGTCTGATCTTAAAAGATGATCAAGAGGAATAAATGTCCAATGTTTAAATTCTAGGACCTAAAATAAATATTTTAGAAAGACTCTCGTCTTTTGTTGATTGCTAAAATACACCACGTAATGTCACTTCCTCACCACTTAATTCACTGTTAAGAAATAATTTCTTGAAAAGAATTGGTTTGTCTGACAAAGATGGAAGGTCTACTGAAATAGGCATTATATATAACATATATATACAATATTTGTATATATTGTAAACAGTACAATATCACTTTGGCAGCACATATACTAAAATTGGAACGATACAGAGAAGATCAGCATGACTTCTTACATGGATGACACACAATTTTGTGACATGTTCCATATTTTTGGTATAAATGAAAGTTAAGAGAGTAAATCCTGAGTTCTTATCACAATGAAAATAATTTTTTGTAACTATATGAGATAATAGATGTTAACTAAACTTGTGGTAATTATTTCATGATATATGTAAATCAAATTATTATGCTATACATCTTAAACATATGCAGTGTTGTATATCAATTACATCTCAATAAAACTGGAAATATAGATTGATTATGCCACAAAAGCACAAACTGAAAGGTAAAAATAATAATAGCAACAAAATAATGTTAGTCTATTTTGTTGAATACTGAGTTAGTACCTGGTTCTGAACCAGCTGCTTTCTCACAAAAACTCTAGGAAGTACTTATACCAGTTATACCTCTTCCCAATTTACAGACATAGAAAGTGATAATGTTTTCTTAATTGAACCCATAAACACTTATACTAGAAGTGCATAAATATCAGTGGAAGAACTTTATTTCCAAAACTTGACTGGGGGATACAATGTTTTGGGGGGATAATATACTTTTTCTATTACTGCCACAGAAATACTACTTTGGTGAAAAAGAGAATGATTGATTGATTGATTAACTAGTTATGACAACTCTATTAACCCTCACTTTCAAATCTATTATCAAGAATTGTCCAGGAGCACCTGGGTGGCTCAGTCAGTTAAGTGGCCAACTTTTGATTTTGGCTCAGGTCATGATCTCAGGGTAATAAGATTGAGCCCCACATCCGACTCCAAGCTGGGTGTGGAGCCTGCTTAAACTTCTCTCTCTCTCTCTCTCTCTGCCCCTCCTCCTGTTGCTGCTACAGGTTTCAAAATGTCTGTAAGTAAGAAAGAGTGCCCTTGATAAATGCAGTGTTTTACTCTGTCAAAATGTAACAAAACTTTAATAAGTGACTATGGCTAAAGCACAATTAAACATTTTAAGGGCATGGTCTTCGGGTTTTTAACTCCATTATGCCCATTTTAGTTGCCTTCAAATAGCAGGGAATGAGGTCTTCAAAAGGATCCTAGAAGGTTCTATGTCTATGGTTAAATGCATTTTCCAAAAGATACTCAACAACTGATATTTGTTTATTCTGCTAAGGATCCACACATTACAAATCTAAAGCTAAGTGGCCATTGTCATATTACTCTTGACTTCCATCCTTACAATGAACAAAATAGTGACTGGGGGGCAAGGAGAAGATTTCCAGTTCATAGCTGAATACCAAGAATCACAGAGAAACTTGGTAATATAAGATCTGAGGTAGATTAGTGAAGCGAAGGACCCATAATTGTCATACTAATAACACTCAAATACACGCCTTTCAAAAAAAGGAACAACAAATATTATTAAATATTTTTGACCCTTGAAATGTATGGTATTGCTCTATATAACTCATATATTTACAAGTACATGCTACTCCCCTGGCGGCAGTGATTGGTTCAAGGATGGTCCAATCAGAGGGAAAAATAGACTTATTTATTGGTTGTAGGAAACAGTCTCTTCCTGTATTAAAAAAGAAAGCTGTGTAACCCAGGTGCAGCAAACATTTCTGTCTATCAAGAGGGAATCTGGCTAACAGGTGAAACTGCTACAGAGGAGGGGAGAAAAAAATTGCTGAAAAATTGGTTAGGATCACTGGTCAAACCATGTCTGGAGACAGATTAGTTTTAGACTTTTCAGTTGTGTTCAGCTACCCTATTTAATTTGCATTGGATTTTTTTTATCACTCACCACTAGAAATGGTTTGGCCTAGTAGTCACCATATCTATTAAAATGATATTTATAGAATCTCCCTCAACTTTGATATGAAGATTATTACTCTAACTTACTTCTGGCACTCAATATATTATTATCTCCATATTCTTTAGTGAGCCTTTCTCTAAAGACACTGGGGTCTCCTGCAACAATCTGTTCCATTTTTTTTTTTTTTTTAATCCTTAGGGAGTTTGTAGCCATTATGATTGAGGCAAGGGAGAGAAGTATTGCATATTGATTTAATGTGATTTAATGTGATCAGCCTTTGTTCAAAAAGAAAATGTTATTGAAAGTAGAAACATTTTCAAGCTAGCCCACAAAAACACCCTCAGTCCTCAAATACTTGGGTTGCCTTTCTTACGCTCATGCTTCTTATGCCTATGCTCTTAGGGATATTTATATTGGAATTAAACCACACAGCAAGCTGACTAGCCTTTGAGAGTTACCTAAACTATTTATACAATCTGCTCATAGAAAATTAAGTTCTGTGTTTCAAAAAAACAGTTACTAAAAAATAGATCAATAAGTCTATCTAAAAATATTTCGTAGCTAAAACTAAAATTGATTAAAATGAATAAAGAAGTATTGAGAATGGACTAATATACATATTTTTTTAGGAGAGGGAGGGGAGCTGGAGAGAGGCAGAGGGAGAATCCCAAGCAGGCTTTATGCCCGGCACAGAGCCCGATGTAGGGCTCGATCCCAGGACCCTGATATCATGACCTGAGCCGAAATCAAGAGTCAGACACTTAACCGACTGAGCCACCCAGGCACCCCATACATAATGCTTATTTAATTCTACTTTCATAAATTGGTGTTTAGGCTGTCTGAGGAAACTCTAAAATAAAACACAAATTTATGTACATTTCTACATGTATGTGTACATACACATGTATTTACACCCAAATCTCTGAAGGTAAAGCCCATAGTACTTGCTAGATTTTCAAAGGTTCTAGTATCTAAGAAACATTAAAGATCAAGGGCATAAAACTCAATTTTCATAAGTTCCCTTTTTTTCTTAGAAGTACTACAGTCTATTACATCAATCTCTAAATAGGAACAAATATTTGGTAGTTCACAAAATCAAACTTCATGTATAGTAATGTGGTTAACAGAGAACGTTCTGGAGTCTGTCTCCTAAGGTTTGAATCTTAGGTCTGCCGCAAGTGACCACGGACAAATACTAACTTCTAATTCCATCCTTTTACTTTTTTGTAAATTGGGAAATTTATAGTGCTTACCTTTTAAGTTTATTGTGAGGAATATGGAGAAAATTCATGTAATACATTTAGAATATTGCTTAGTACAAAATGTTTATAAATGAGTTCTTACTATAATACTTGTCTTTTCGGGGGGGAGCACTTGTACAGTTATATATATATATATATATATATATATACACACACATACACATGCACACAATACATATATATGTATTGTGTGTTTATTTATTTTAAAATTGACCTGGATTGTATATTTGTCCAAGATACTAAAACATATATAGAATTTGATATCTTAGATAGAAATTGATAACTTTTATGTCACTCTTAAATGATAAAAATAGTATATGTTTTAAGAATATATATATTTACCCCTTCAATTCACTATGTTTTTATCCTTTGGATAAATATCTAGTAGTGCAATTGCTGGGTCATAGGGTAACTGTATTTTTAACTTTTTGAGGAACCTCCATACTGTTTTCCAGAGTGGCTGCACCAGTTTGCATTCCCACCAACAGTGTAAGAAGGTCCCCTTTCTCCACATCCTCGCCAACATCTGTTGTTTCCTGGGTTGTTAATTTTAGCTATTTTGACTGGTGTGAGGTGGTATCTCATTGTGGTTTTGATTTGTATTTCCCTGATGCTGAGTGATGTTGAGCATTTTTCATGTGTCTGTTGGCCATTTGGATGTCTTCTTTGGAGAAATGTCTGTTCATATCTTCTGCCCATTTCTTGACTGGGTTTTTGGATAAATAAGATGTGGTAGATCTACAATGGAATATTATGCAGCCATCAAAAAGAATGAAATCTTGCCATTTGCAATGACATGGATGAAACTAGAGGGCGTTATGCTAAGTAATATAAGTCAGTCAGAGAAAGACAAAGACCATATGATTTCATTCATATGTGGATTTCAAGAAACAAAACAGAGGATCATAGGGGAAGGGAGGGAAAAATAAAATAAGATGAAATCAGAGAGGGAAACAAATAATAAGAGACCCTTAACTCTAGGAAACAAACGGAGGATTGCTGGAGGGGAGGTGGCTTGGGAGAAGGGATAACTGGGTAATGGGTATTAAGGAGGGCACACGATGTGATGAGCACTGGGTGTTACATGCAACTGATGAATCACTAAACTCTACCTCTGAAACTAGTAATACACTATATATTAACTAACTTAAATTTAAATAGTTTTTAAAAAAAGAATATATATATTCACACACACATATCTGTAGTTAAAATTAATAACCCAGTCTTTCTTTCTCTCCCATTGTAGGGAAAAATCTCAGTTCAATCTTCTTCATGTGTGTTTCCTTTACTACTCATAAGAACACTTCATTTCTTGCACTTCTGCACCACCAAATGTGTTGGCCTTTTTTCCCCACAAGTGATTGTCTGAGACATTGGCTGGGTGTCCTATAATTTAAGTCAATTTTAACAGTACCTGGAGATGGTGTCAAATCCCACAAGTTAATGGCTCCGTCTCACAAGACTGCCCGCCTCCCCCAACTTCAGATGCCAGTCACAAGGAGTAGATCCTCAGGTTGCTCACAACTTCTCTCTGATTTGGCTACAAATCAGAGGTTCTCGTGATCCTGTCCTCAGCTTCAATTGAGTTGTTAGAGTGGCCCACAGAACTCAGGGAAATTCTTATGTTTACCCGTTTAGTGAAGGATATGAAAGGATAGAGATGAAGAGACACATAGAGTGAGGTCTGGAGGGTCCTGTAGAGTTGGGGTAGGCTATTCTCAATGTGGATGTGTTCTCCAGCCAAGAAGCAATTCGAGCCCATTGGGATTTTATGGAGGCTTCTTCACATTATTACAATGCATTAAATGGTTAATTATTTAATTTAAATAAGTCTTTATAACCCCTTGGGATATTTAATTGGTTATAAGGACTGCTTTTTTGGCTGGGTTTTAGTTATAGTTAGAATTTTAAAAAATCTGGGGATATTGGGGCACCTGGGTGGTTCAGTCAGTTAAGCATCTGCCTTCCTTTGGCACAGATCATGATCCTGGGGTCCTGGGGTCGAGCCCCACATCGGGCTCCCTGCTCAGCGGGGAACCTGCTTCTCCTTCTCCTCCCTGCTCATGTTCTCTCTCCCTATCTCTGCCTCTCTCTCTCAAATAAATAAATAAAAATCTTAAAAAAAAACAAACCTGGGGATATATATGTTTATATACGATGCAGACAGATGCATAATGCTGGTTGGTAATTCCTGTGATGGGTAAGATATTTAGATGATTATTTAATACCTACTATGTGCCAAGAGCTGGGATGGACTCTGAGAAGATAACATTATAAATTGATTACCTTGAAGATGATTTGTAATCAAATAGCTACAAAATTGTGAATTATAAATTGTTAATATATCTGTGTGAAAGTGTTGTAGAAGCCAAGAAAAAGGTGTGAAGGCTCACAGACAGGGATTTATGTGAATTTCTTTCTCCAAAGCAAGGCTTTTAATTCCATTGTGGATCCCCCTCATGGTCTCGTCTACGCAGGGGCAGGCTCGTGTAGGGGAAGGTGAAATGGCTGCTATTTACACACCACAACTAATGAATGGGATTCTCTTGGAATTGGGCCAACTGATGGCTCTTTGCAGAGATAGTAATTTGTCTAAATGAAGATAGTTGCTTTGATTAATGAGATAAAAAATATAGAAGTTTGTGAGATTAGATTCTCTGTTAGAAAGGCAACGTTTCATAGACTAAGCATGATTTTGAAATAAAAAAAAACACATTTTATTTTCTAGCTGACACCCTGACTCTTACTTGCTGTCAACAAAATAGAGCAAAACTGGTTGTACATGTATCCTTTCTTTCTTAGTCCCAAATTTCTTAGCCACGCCCCTCTCCACGTATGGAAATGTTCACACACAAGAGGAGATGTGACTGAAAATGAAGGACCCCACACAGTGCAATGGGGATGTGGTAAGTCAAGGGAAATGATGAGTAAAAGCGAAGCTAGTGACATATTCCCTGGGAAAAATTTCTTCATTAAATAACAAGGTAGTCAACATATAAATATTTGGTTCCTTATAAGATTCAGACTATAGACTCCAGCATTTAATAATTTAAGTACAGATATAAGCCATATGTAAGAAGGAATTAATAAAAGAAACCAATAAATGATTAATGCAAAAATATAAGTGAGATAAATGAGTCTAGTGTACATTACCTAGTACCTTTGCTACTGTTACATGGTAAAGTGTTTTGAACTGATTAATTAGTTTGGGATTGGAGTGGAAAGAGGGTACTTTAGCCAGGATTTGAAAGATTGTTACAATTTTGCTAAGTGGAGGAAACATGGGGGCTATTGTATTCATTCATTCAGTAATTCACCCACTTAGTCAATTAGTATGTAAAAAAAATTTTTTGAGCATCTAAGAGGGACATCTAAGTAGTAAAATGGGCTTGTTGCTGTATAGACAGGTGTAAAGCAATTAGAAATGATCTCTGACTACATGGAACCACAATTCATGATAAATATTATGAAATAAATGTGCTATAATATTAAAACAGATAACTTTTAATTTAGAATTCAGGTCACACAGAGAGCTTGTTTGTGAAACAAATACGTAAGGCTAGAAAAATGAATAGAGTGCAGGGACCAATATGTTCTCTAAAAACCAAACTTAGGAGCTTTTTCTGGGTTGCTCGACAAAGGTCTCCCATCCAGTGGCCAAATTCAATGACCCTCAGAAAAGTCCTGCTTGTAGGTATGGATGAGCTTCTTCAATTCTCATAGAACATGATATATATGGCTTGGTCATCCTGAAAGCACAGAAACAGGGGCGGCGGTGGGGGAAACTTGTCTGTTGAGTAAAGCCTTCAGTCTCTTGGGCCCCAGAATATCACTGCTTTCACTGAGCAGCATTCTCACAAGTAATTTTGCACATCCAAACTCCTCTTTTCATTTAATACAAATAAGCTTTCATGCTACAATGAGAAACAGATACCACTTGATTGTCTTCCTCTCTCATACATTCTCAGGTACATTTGCACCAAAAACAAACAAACAAATAAATAAATAAATAAAAATTTTAAGGAAAGGTAAATTAATCGATACATTTAAAAGAGAGAGAGAAAAAAATCTCATCCTGTCTTTTAGAAGCCCTATAAACCATATCACTGCTCTTACAAATATTTCCTTCAAATAGGAAAATGTGCTAAATAAGCTTATAAATCACATCAGAAATTTACAACAATAATTTGACAAAATCTATTAGAGAAAATCCCTAAGGCGTTCAAGATGATAAAAGCAGGTGCAATACTTGATATGTCATTCAGTAGGGAACTCAGACTTTGAATATGAGAAACATTTCCAGATACCCTAGGCCTTTGTCCAGTCAAGTGTGATACATTTTCTAAGTAATCTAGGCAGGAATGATCTAACCTAAGAATTTTCTTTAATTATATTATTAGTATCAGCAACCATAAAATTACATTGTGTTCTCCATTCTATCACATTTTTTTTGAAATGCAATGGACTAATATTTACTTCCCATAGATACAAAAATACACAATGGACAGTGAATATAGGTGCTAAAGATGTCATTGGCATGGTATAAATCCAGAGATAGGGGGTTTTCCTTAATGTTATTTTAGGTACCTCCAAAAAGTCTGATTTAATTAAAAAGTCTCAGAATATGTGCATAGAGGCATTTGTAGGATGGCAATGTCTGCCCTGGGATTCTTTTAATTGTAGAGTCTGTGCGGAGGTGTTTGTGTTGATGAAATCTTGCTTTCATGCCTTTCTGTACAATGCTCTCAATTTCTTTAGATGGAAAGATTTCCATATCTGAAATATAAGGCATTATACCCAATACTACCCAAAGAATGCTATTGTCACAAAACATTACATGGCATCTCCTCCTCAGACATTTTAACTCCTCAGGGAAAAGCAAATGTCATAAAAATCGTGCCAGGTTCACAATAGTGACAATCCAATATGGCTACCTAACCCCTGGCTTCAAATTATGTTTCTGTTTTGTTAACCCAAAGGTTTTTCCCAATGTCCATATTTAATAATGTGACTGTTATACATAAATAAAAAAAATAACCTGGAAGCAAATACGAAAAATCAGGAGAATAACAGATGAAAAATAACTCGGCTGATGCTTCTAGGTGTTAACAGCTGACATGTAATTAAGCTAACTCTTAGCCTAAGCATTATTATTATTATGTTTTGGTATCTGTGGACTTTTAATTACTTGACATGATGTGTGCCAGTGTGTTATTCAAATACCTCTATTTTCAGTTTCATTGCTTTTTGATATACTTATACTGTCATCTCTTCGGTTAATAATTTAATGTAAAGGTAACCATGGAGAGAGCTTCTAACCCGTATGTCCCTGAATATAAACTTTAATGAAAACGGGTTCAGCAGTTTTGATTCTGTTTTCTGTTGTTTGGAACTGACTAAAAGCCATGACTATTTAGTAAAACTGACCCTTTCAAAAGGAATCCAGCAGAGACCAAATTAGAGACAACTTCTACTTCTTATCTTACAGGTAGTAGTTACATTGAAAATCTGTTGCTAAACAAAAATCTATTGTTTAGTGTAGCCACCCTTGTTAATTACCTTAGCTGGATCTTCTGGAGAACTTGCTGCGGCCTCCACATCAGCACTGGCTGCTTCACCCTGCACCTTGATGTTATGGAGATGATTTCTTTTCTTAAACCTCATGAACCAGCCTCTGCCAGCTTCACACTTTTCTTCAGCAGCTTCCTCACCTCCCTCAGCCTTCACAGAATTGAAGAGAGTCAGGGCCTTGCTCTGGATTAGACTTTGGCCTAAGGGACTGCTGTGGCTGGTTTGATCTTCCATCCAGACCACTCAGACTTTATTCACATCGGTAATATGGGCCTTTCGCTTTCTTATCACTTGTGTGTTCACTGGAGTAATACTTTTAATCTCCTTCAGGAGCTTTTCCTTGCATTCACAACTTGGCCAACTGTTTGGCACAAGAGGCCTAGCTTTCGACCTGTCTTAGCTTCAGACATGCTTTCCTCCTTCAGTTCAATCATTTCCAGCTTTTGATTTAAAGTGAAAGACTCACGATTTTTTATTTCGTCAAAACACTTAGAGGCCATTGTGGCATTAGTAATTGGCCTAATTTTATTGTGTCTTATGAAATAGGGAGGCTCGAGGAGAGAGAGAGGTGGGGGAAGAGCCAGTCGAGTAGTCACAACTCAGAATACTTATTAAGCTCACTGTCTTGGATGGGTGCACTGGCCCCAAAACAATGAACAATAGCAACATCAAAGACCACTGATCACAGACAAACATAATAATAATGAAAACCATAACATAATAATAATGAAAAAATTTGAAATTTTATAAGAATTACCAAGATGTAACAGAGAGACATGACATGAGCAATGTCGTTGGGAAAAGGGCAGGGATAGACTTGCTCAACACAAGGTTGCTACAGACCTTCAATTTTGTAAGAAAAAGGCAGTACCTGCAAAGTGCAATATAACAAAACACACTAGGGCGCCTGGGTGGCTCAGTGGGTTAAGTGTCTGCCTTCGGCTCAGGTCCTGATCCCAGGGTCCTGGGATCGAGCCCCGCATCAGGATCCTTGCTCAGCGGGAAGCCTGCTTCTCCCTCTGCCTGCTGCTCCCCGCTGCTGGTGCTCTCTCTCTCTCTTTCGCAAAAATAAATAAATAATCTTAAAAAAAACAACAAAAAAAATCCCAAAACACAATAAAATGAGGTACATTATATAACAACTAGGTTGATACACAGATGTACGGTGGCAGCATCTGGGGCTCGGTGAGTAGCTTTGTTCATGGAGTATGCAGCAGAACAGAAGAGGAACACAGCAACCGACACGTTGACTGCGAAGAGATTTTGAGAACTCCCAGAAACAACTAAGCAAATACTTGTGGAGAGAGGATTAGACACTATTTTAAATGGGTAGATGTTTTTGAGACCACAGACGTATGTGCTACATTCAAATTTTATTATTTATTTATTTATTTATTTATTATTATGTTATGTTAATCACCATACATTACATCATTAGTTTTTGATGTAGTGTTCCGTGACTCATTGTTTGCGTATAACACCCAGTGCTCCAAGCAGAACGTGCCCTCTTTAATACCCATCTGAAACAAATAATACATTATAGGTTAAAAAAAAAAAAAGAATAAGATAGCAGGAAGAATGAAGGGGCGGAAATCGGAGGGGGAGACGAACCATGAGAGACTATGGACTCTGAGAAACAAACTGAGGATTCTGGGGGGGAGGATGAGTTAGCCCGGTGATCGGTATTTTATTTTTATCCCAATGAACTTCTTTTAGGTGACCTGTGTCTCAGTTCAACCTTTCATTTATCTCAGAACATAACTGGTCATCGGTCCTTATGGGATGATAGACTCACTTCTTGGCATCGAGATTATCCTGAGTTTGCTTCAAACGCACATTGGGCATGTTATGCAAATAGACAACTGTTATAAATCTCAATACCCAGGCTGATACTCTCCAAGTATGTGTGAAACTCAATTTAGCTGTTAGAAGTGATTTATTATTTATATTTCCAAATATGTATATGTCTCTGAAAGGTCTGTTTACTGCTTGCTCAGTGAAATATACTTGTAAATGAGTGAGTCGCTGATCCTACTCACTGACCCACACAATTGTCTTAGATGTTCTGATCATTAAGTGGAGAAAATCGGGCCAGTATCTACTGATTTAGTCAAACATTTTCCAACTTCACACAAAGTTATAGTACTAGATTTGGCTTCTTGCCTTAAAAATTCCTGCACAGGATGACAACTTGAAGCTTTTCTACGTGATTAGTTGTCTGTTATATTTAGATACCCAAGGAACTCCAGCACAGACGATCTGCTTTATTCCATGTGCAATCCAAATTTTCGTTTGGAGTTTGTTTCTATCCTGACTTGATTCACCAATTATCTGCACAACTCCTGATGCTTTTGTATTGCAAAAGTTTTTTACAATAAAGTTGATAAACAGCTCTTTAAGCTCCAAGTGCCCGATTATTTTCCTCAATTCCCACGAACAGAGTGTGTATATATTATTTTATCTGATCTATGACACCTTTGAGAAAAAAAGAAGCCATTAACTAATGGGGCAATAGAATAATCAGCATAAACTGGATCTATGGCCTCTTTACCTGTGATGCGCAGGAACATATTATGCAGATTAGTGAAAACCTCAAGAGCCTCATGTACTCTTTGTATATGTGCTTATGTCTAATATCAATATTTATATCCATATCTACATCATGTATATTTCAATATCTTGTACTTTGCAGATTATGCAAGACAATCAAGGACAGTGCCTTATGTGTCTGCCTCTCACCACCGTGGGATGATGTGACAGTCAGTGGTAAATAATAGTATACTTTTGGGGCTTATTATCTCCCTTGATGGTATATACCAGCTAGTTCTTTCTTTTGAAAATTTCTGCTGTGACCGCTGCTTCTCTTTCATGACTTTATAAGATTTTTTTTTTTTTTACTGATAATGATCCAGAAAACTTTAATTAAAAAAATTTAAACAGGACCACAGCCTGTGCCCATTTCTAGCTACAGTTTTCACTAGTTACTAAGTGACAAGGAGTTGGAGGTTAAGATTTTATATTACCTAGTGCTGGTTACAACTTTATTATGTTTGATGTATGCAGTTATTTTTTAAAGATTTTATTTACTTATTTGAGAGAGAGAGGTAGGGAGAGAGCACAAGAAGGGTGGAGGGGTAGAGGGAGAAGGAGAAGCAGGCTCCCTGCTCAGCAGCAAACCGGATGTTGGGCTCGATCCCAGGACCCCGGGATCATGACCTGAGCCAAAGGCAGACACTTAACCATCTGAGCCACCCTGGGCCCCATTACTTTTTGTCAAGAAGAAAGTTTTTTAATGATGCTATTTAGATAGAGCATTTTCAGTAAATCTTTGTTGTCTTTTAAAAAAACAATCTGGAGTTAAATAACCCTTCAGATATTGCTAAAGAAAAATATTTAAATCAGCTGGAGCTCAAAAGACATTGACTATGTAAATTCTGATGCTTTCACATTATGGGGAAGAACAGTCTGCCACAAGATAGAAATACAACAAATTATTCTCTCTTTCGTACAATTGCTTTTCAATGTATTACTTCCCATGGTTCTCCACAAAATTTTTTATTTGAGTAAGTACTATGCACTTAAGATAATTTTCCATGAACTATACTACATCTCATCGATAGTAGCAACAGGGCATAGACTTCCCTAGATTTCAGCACATACGATGACAGGCGATCAGAAGAACAATTGCCTATCTAGGCAATGTGATGGGAAAAGTTTCGAATTTAGACTTGGGTTCCCTTAAATTCTTTGACACTCAATATGGTCATCTGCAAAATAATGATAGTAATGTTGACCTTTTTTTCAGAGAGAAAAAAAGAGATACTGTTTAAGAAAAACCCTTCATACACACTTCAGAATGCTGCACAAATACCAGTTCTCGTTAATGATGACTGTCACAGATCACTTTGCTAGCTTGTGTAAAATGCTCTTGTCTCTGCAGCACTGATATGAGGGAGGGTATCGTGGAGACCATTGCTGTGTCTAGTCGGGGACTTCCATCTGCCCTCAGCAGCCATACCTCCCAAGCTGGTTGTGCTGGTGAGTGTGGAAAGAGCTTATCCTGCCCTTGTGGCTCTGGCGTCTTTAATTCACTTTCCCTTTGTCCACGGATGGGATAACTAGTAGAAGCTAGAAGGCTCTGAAGACTACCCACTTGCAATGGCACATCCTCAGTAATGTCACAGACCACATTTAGATCTCATATTTTATTCTCTAAAGTGAAGTTGGTTTATTTGAACTGGCTGTTTATTTCTCTTTGCAGAAAGGATCGAGAGGCTTTCTAGGATGTATCATTTCCCTGTATCTATCTCTT